>NC_142704.1:14398950-14725200 GCF_029339155.1 Prunus mume
GAAAGATTGGCAGAATGAACACCTTTAAATTCCATTTGCTACTTCCAAGCGGATCACTGCAAGAAGAGGAAAAGGCACTGCCCTCTACATCACATGCATATTCAACAGTTTCTGTCTTTCCACAAGCAATTTCTTGCCAAAATTCTTTTTCCAAGTACGTGGCAGGAAGAGAACCAGAACTACAATATCGACGAGCAAAAGCTTTGTTTGCCATTTTCTCGAAATCACGGAATGTATAATTTCTGTAAAATTAAACTCATTCAAAAAACAGAAGACATGATAAAATAATGAATAAAAAATTTCAATTAGTAGAAATTCTCACCTTCCGCTCATGAAAAATGTGACCTTGTCATCATTGTCCCACTCAGCAAGACGAAGAGGCTGTACCCTAGTTGTGAACTTGAAACCTGCTTTCTCCCTCATCAATACAACCCCAGCTGGAGTAGAAGCACTCAAAGGGGATATAATCTTGCATATACCTGAACATGACATTGCAGGTTAGAAAGGGAAAAGTTGGTCATATTCCACTCATGTGAGAAAAAATAATCACGATATTTCTCCAACAGATACTGTATTACATGAAAAGGAAAGATATTAGTAACATTATTCAATAACACATGGCGATGGCAAAGAAAACTTATGCACATAATGAATGGTTTAGGGTTTTTTGCATAAAGTCAATATTACATGAACTGACTAGAGACGGGACCACTTTTTGAGGATAAATAAATCAGTTGTATCAATCCAAAAAGCACTAAAAAAGAACACTAAATCTTTAGTCGGTTAGCATTAGATGGGTCTCAGTAGGTCCACAATAACATCTTTCTCTTTTGCATCATTAACAAAAAACAAACATTAACATCCGACCCGGGATTACTTGCATTTGGTTTAAGGATGTCAAAATGTTCATACACAGGCAGTGAGCTGCACAAACTCATGTGCATGTCTATACCAGCCACCATACACGTATCAAAATCACAAATGTAATACACAGTCAATCAATTCAAACGTTTCAGGACAAAAGTAAGAAAAGAAAATATACAGAGTCAATCAGTTCAAATAGCATACCATATTTTGAAGCTTCTGGAGCTATCTTCTGTAAATAAACCAAAGGATCCTCAAACTCCTCCTTTGCTGGATAGTATACAGGACACTCAGGAATTTTCTCAGTCCAGTCTAGATCACTTGTTTCAAACTTATCCACCCTACGCTTTGAAAAAACATCTTTTCCATGTGAAGCACCACTGGACAGAGAAACTGGGTCGGAACCTCCCTGTAATCTAATACCACAGGAAGCTGAAGCTTTTAAAGCATCGCCTCCACTTCGAGCCATCATATTAGTTAACTTTACAGGCTCGGTACCAGTTTCCGATCTCATACGCTGAAGCCTTCTACGCTTCAGAATTTCTAATCCATTTTTGGCCTCTTTGGACAAACAAACCCTTCCTTCCACCTGTTAAACAAACAGCTAGGTCATGTACTTGAATTACAAAATATGAAATGTGAAACGAATTCAATTCATGCATGCATAAGTTCATACAACACCACTCTTTCCTAGAAGTAATGATCCAAAAATTATTCAACAAACTCAGCCACATAAAAGTTCAACACGGTATGGTCAGATTATGTGCTTATATCTGTAATGTTTCGTTTGATGAATTTTCATAATAAAAACAAAAAAACCAAAACTGCCTGCCTCAAAATCCTCTTATCAGTACCTACCCACAACCTTATCGGAGAAAACTATGATGTCAATCTATTGAAACCCTATGGAACGAGAAACAAAGACATTCTACTACATTAGCAAAAGATACATGATATACAATGAACCCATACAAACATAAGCCTAAACTAATATTTATATAACAGCCGACGAAGTGAATGTCATGCTCCGCTTAATCAGTTCTGAATTTAACCATCCTTATAAGGCACTGAACATAAAACTACAACCACTTTATGTAAATCACATGATCAACAACATTTAAAAACGCATGTCATAATAACGATTGCAATTTAAGACGATCCATGTAAAAAGTTTCAAACTTAGAAACAATATATATATATATATATATATATAGGAAAAGGAAAAACAGAGGGAAAGCTAAAGACCCCAATAGACATAATGAAAAAAATTCCTAAAGAAACTCCTAAATATCTTCAAAACCCAACAATCATACGCAGTCAAACTGTTGAACCATCTGTTAAGTTCATCACCAGCGAAACCCAAATATTACAGCAGCATTAAAAACTGAACTGAAAAACAAATAAAAATCTAGAAGCCAAAAAGTAATAATAAACACCCTCGAAAATCGAAACCCCTCCAGAAACTATAATTACTAACAAAACTGAATTGAAAATTTCCGTAGAAAAAAATCAATTAAAATTTCCGTAGAAAAAATCAATGAAAATTTAGTAAAAAAACTCTCCTCCTAAAGGCATTCCAGCCATTCATGCGTATCGTGAATCCCACGAATGCAGAAGGCAATTTTTTTGACAAATCAATTTTTAGAAAATAGAAGAGAGAAAATAAATAAATATAAGCATTGCAGAAAAAGCGAGAGCAATGTACAAGATCTGAACGCTGAAACAGAATAATAGAAAGAAAAAAAAATTAAAAAAAGTCAGAACGTAAAAGAAAATAAAATAAGAATGGTAAGAGAACAAAGCAAAACACACCATCTCATTCCGAAGTCGCTCTTTGTACGCCTCCGTCTTTGTTCACCGCAACACACAAAGGATAAGAAACAAAAACCGCAGAAACCGAATCCAAATCGGAGAACCAAACCCTAGATCACAATCCCAGCCACGGCCAATCAACAGCAAGCCTCGAACGAGAACCAGGCAGCCCACATTCTCACCAAACGTGCAAAACGGCAACGTAAAGCTTCGAAATCAGAGATCCAAAGCCTCCAACCACCGAGTCAACGAAAAAACAGGAACAAGTTCGAAGACAGTCGATGAGAGAGGAATATACAGCGGTTTTCCGGCAGAAGATGGATGCTACTCGCCGGAGGCAAAGCGGTTTTCCGGCGACGTAGGAAGCTTCCCGGCAAAAAGCAGGGAGAGAGAAATAGTGAAAGAGAAGGGGGAGAGAGAGAGAGAGAGAGGGTGGGCTAAAGAAAGAAACCGAAAAAGGTCTTCGAGGAGGATAATTTATAGTTTTATAGCCGTAAAATATTAAACGCTTTTATTGAGTCTCGTCTGTTCTCACTAGGAAACTGGATTGGTTAAGGAAATTAATATAAAAAGGGAAATTAATTACAAGTAAATTTTTTTAAATTTTTTCTCTAAATTGTTTTTGAAAAAATAATTGAAGTATATTAAATATTTTAATGAGAAAATAGAAAGTTTGTGTGAACCAAAGTGGTGGTTGTTAGGTGGTTCAACCAAACGCTAGCCGGCCAAAACGCGTTTTTACTTCTCTGCCCGCGTTTCGCTGGATCTGGAAGCCTTCCGTTTTTCTTTTTAGCACGATAGTACCCCGGAAAGAACTTCGGTTGGGGTATAAAAAGGAGGGAATAAATGCTTTAGAGTAAGGGTATTTTAGTCTATTCGGACGACGGTGTTATCGAAGAGTTCTGGTTGCTGTTTGGGTCAGAGAAAATGAAAGTTACAGGAAAGACGGAATTATCACGTGTGTAAAAGCCTGAGTCTCAACAAATACCAGTAGGCGGAAATCTGACCGTTGATTGGGTTACGGGGTCTTGATTTGGACGGATCAGATTTGACAAGAATACAGAGTCTGAAATTCCCGTATGCATGTACTTGATCGTTGAAACTTCCTCGTTGCACAAGATCAATTACACCTACCTTCCAGTTAGTTAGCCTTTTTCGCGCTAAAAGACATTTTAGTCCTCGGTTGGTTGCCTACTTTCCACGGAAGGCGAGGGTCGGTTTCGACATTGCGCGGGGCTTTTCACAGAGGAGGCACCAAGATCACTTCCGTGTAAGTGGATTAACTACCCTCATGCGTGACCAGACGTAGTTCCGAACAACAAGATGGACTCGACACGTGGAGGTACGATTTGAGCCCAAAAAGACACGTGGACGTGGATAAGACTGCGGTTTCTGGCTGTTTGTATATTACTGTGGGTGGTGCCAGAGCTGGAATAGCTGGCAGTTAGTGCAGGTTTCACGCGCCTAGATGACCGGTCCCACCTTTTCCCGTTATCGCTCTCTCACGAGAAGAGAACCTTATTTATGCTCTCTCAGGAAAATTAGAAAAATCAACTAGATTTTAATTGGTTGTTATCTCAGGTTCCACTCGTATGAATTGTTAAGTTCGATAACTAGTTGTAGCTAATCTCATTGTGTGGAGTAGCATTATTACAGTTCGATTAACTCATATACAAATGCCGTCCACATGTAACTTTTCTGATGTGTATATTTTTATACCAAATTCCCGATATGTATTCACCCGTTGTAAAAATATTTTACACATATTCTATTGTTTGGCAACAACAACAAAAAACTAGAAAAACCAGGGACGGTTTCCGGTTACTCTCTGGGCTAGTTTTTCTCTCTCCTAATGCTATTGGTTGCTTGCGCCTTGAGCTTTTGTTACACGGAGGTTGGCCTAATGATTAGTTTTCCACAGTCAGCGAAAACGAAGCCCTTGAATAAGAAAATTAATTTAAATTATATTTCTTATTTTATATATTTATTTACACATGGACTCAAGGCGTAGGTCTTGGTCTTAATGGCGGCTCGGCTGTTACACTATGTCAAAGACTTGGAAACGTGTCAAACGGGTCTTCGGCTCAGCTTGGCTTGGCCACTAGCCACGTAAGTGACAAAAAAGTCCTTTTTAAAAAAGGAATATTTCAAGGAAACGCCGCAGTTAATGACCCTATCGAATCACGGATTTTACTCAACCTGTTTTACTACTTTGCGTGTGTAGTGGTGGACGACTCGCTTTTGAACAGCTCACTTTTGTATTGGGTGAGGGTATATTTGGAATTTCTCTGCGATTGTTGTGTGAAGAAACGGCGGCGTTTTGGGTGGGGTAATGATTCTGGTTGTGTTGAAATGACGAAAATGCCCTGGTGATGGGTGGACTGGATAGTGGGAAATCAGTTGAAGAGCTTTCAAGTCTTCTTTGAGATTTCTTTCAGGGTATGCGTAATGCGTATCATATTCATTCATGTTATTGTTTGGAGTACAAATAGTCTTTTTCCATGGACCACCATCAAAGAAAAGTAAGAAACCAGCCAGCCTTTGTCCTAAGTGAAAATTTAAAGAATCAAAAGGGTAAAAGAGATCCAGAATCTTCATTTGTTTCAACCATTTATATTCCCCCTCCTTCAAAATCCCGTCCATATACAAAGCTGATGATGATTATGATTCCTAAATTCAAGTTGTTTAGGGCAACAATAATGCTAAAAATTATTGTGTAGTATTGAAATACGGTCACATAATATGAACAACAAGATTGATATTTTCCATTTTTAGGATACAATATCAATAAATACTTACTCATATTATAACACATGAACTTGTTATAATATGTGGTTGTGTTCTTATAACAACGGAGTTAGCTAATGTAGTCACAAAATGTGATGATTAATTCGTCTTAAGCAAAGAGAAAACTCTAAGGAAAGAAACCTCAAGTGCCACCTGACATGGGGGTCGATGGCCTCTCTACCCTTTCCTTCTCTTTCTTTTCCCTTAAGTCATACTTCGTTATTTTATTTTGTGGTATGGAAACAGCCACTGTAAAACATTGCCGTCGCCATACTAGTTGCCTGTCCTAAGCATTCACATCCTTTTGGGTTTCATACCACATTCATTTACCATAAATGGATTTGCATGAACAAGTAGCCAAGCAGGGAAGGGGATAAAAAAAGTGGCAAGTTGACTAAAAACGGGTTAACAACTTAACATCTAAGTATCCCCAAGAAAAGGCACAAATGCCCAAAAGCGGCAAGCTTGGAAATTAAATGCATCAAATGGGTTTTTGACGTTTTAGAATTTCAAGTCCAACCTGGTCAGAGAGAAGAAAAAGGGAAAGTCTTCAGCATTGAAGTAGACCCACATTAACGTATTCAAAAGGTTTGTGAATTAATGAGTGATTTTCAACAGTGACGAGAAAAAATAAAACAAGTAATTTATATTGATGTGGATGTTAAAAATTCTTTTTTTTTTCTTTCCTTATTTTTGCCAAATGTTAAAAATTCCATTTAGATACTCAGCCAAGTAGGGCCACTCTAATTGATACGATACGTGGACCTGTTTTGTTATCAAGGCACATGGATCGTTGACTATGATTAATTAATTACAAGGCTAATTAGGCATATTATAGCTTCCAAGAGTTTTACTTACTAAAAAAGAAAACTTCCAGCAGTTTTTGTAACTATTGGGTAGGTTTAGAGATGGCAATGGGATGAATAGGAGATGGATAGTGTCATTCTCATTCATAGGGTTTAGTTTTCTTCCCCATTTTCGCCTCCATACTAGTAATTTTGAAATTATGAATTCCCCATCTCCATCTTTGTGGGGAACAAATTTTTGAAAATTATTAGTCTAAAATAAAACTAAGAAACATGACCACTGTTTTACATCTTTCGAGCAACTCGAAGAAAATCATAGCGCCATATTGGCTAAATTCATAGTCCCGCACTGGCTAAATCCGAACCCAACGCAACATGACATCTTTCCCTTTTTAGAGCTCCAAACTATGTTGAAGGGAGCCAACTCCTTGTGTACGTGGGCCAAAATACAATGACTATATTATGACGACTACATCGTTTCACAGCGACTGCTTTCACATCACAAAATAATCTAACAATCTTGATGGAAAAGGAAGGGAAGGAGAAAAGAAGGGATGACAAGATACCAGAGAGGGGAGGAGCACAGACTTTTTCTTAGGGTTTTCTCAAAGAATATTTAGGATTTTCTCTTTTTTTAAATAAAGAAGTAAGTTAGAATAAGGAATAAAAAGAACAAAAGTTTTGTCCTAGACTTCAATTTTTTATGTTATTTAATTCAATATAAAATATAATATGCAGAATATAAAATTTGGCGTGGGAGTGATGGACACAACTGTCACGTAACAAAATATTCATATGAAAAATAAATAATATATACATATATATTTTAAACGGGGCAGATTTAGGTTGGGGAATAAAATGCCATCCATGTTTCGCCCCAAAGATCATATCCGAAAATTTCCCCATGCCTAATTTATATTCTTCATACCCAACTCAATAGGATTGAAGCCCCTCGAAGAGCCTAACCCGTAAAGAAAATTGTCATCCCTTTTTCGAACATGCAAGGGTTGCACTCCATAAGGTCGGCAGAGGACCTCGACAACCAATTTTCCGACGTCCATGAGGTCGCCCGACCCCATTTGTCCCCTAATAGATTTTTACTGACCGATTTGGTTCAATAAGTTTCACCCATTTTTTGGTAGAAATGCCAAACCCTATCACTTACTCCCCATTTATAATTAAATATCACTCTTTTGTTTGAAAAAGTAAATATAGATAAATTAATAAAGATAAAAGGGGATTGAAAAAAAAAATCACTATTTAATAACTGATATAAAAATATGTTACATCACTTTCGACAAAAATAAAACTAGAATGACACAACAACAAAAATTTGGTACTTTCCGTTTTTCCCTAGTGGCCGAAATCTTAATCCCAAAGGAGAAATTTAACCAATTAGGAAATACTTGTTTCATAAGGATTTATGCCAAAAGAAACCATGTCCTTGTGCTCTTTCTTATTCGCTTCTGTCACATTCTTAGTGGCTGACTCCCTAAGGAATCTTATTTTCAATAGCTAATCCACTTTGATTAAGCCAAAACTCACAGCTTAAGCTAAAGTCATTTAACTATGCAATCATGCAGAGGAAGCAGCCTCATCATCATCACACAAAAACTATCCTCACCAACTAGCAACAAGCCAACGACACCACCATTGGGAATCTCATGGATAGTAGGTAACCCATATAAAAATAATTATTATTTTAATTAATTAATTATTATTATAGAAATTAAACACCCTTTACATGATTTAACTAATCCCTAGCACATTATACCAAGGTGGCCCAACCATCCACTAACAAGAATTGCTAAATTAAGAAATGAAAGGGAATTTGTTTAATTAAAGTTGGTGATCTCCCATTAACCCTGTTGCGTCACAAGGTTAGTCTAGTCTTAATCAACCACACACACAAAGCGCATGTCTCGGGGGTAGTAGGATAGGAGTAGGACAAGGTCACATTGTAAAAAAGGTTGTGTCAATGAGTTGTCACTTGTTGCCATGGTAATCAATGACGAGAGATCCTATGATATTAGCTTTTCTTTTTCTTCTGGTTGGGTAGGAATCAAACAATTCACCTACCTTAATCCGAATTCATGTCTTTAAACTGCCTCGAGAAATAATGAAATGTGCTTATGTTAGTGTTTGAAATTTGGAACAAATTTTTGGGTTTGGATGTAGTTGCCAAACAATAATTATCCTAGAACTTGAGTTTTGTAATCCTTCACGTCTCATGCGCCCAAAAGATTTTTCTCCTTTTAATTATTGGTTTAGTGGTATTTCGCTCCATTTTGTTTAGATATGTCTCAAATTCAAAAACTCATTCTAAGATGAAAATAAAAAAAATTAGATCAAATCATTTGTAGAAATTTGTTCAAATCAAGGAAATGTTACTTTGATTTTATATATCTTTCTTATTACACTTTTGTAAAGTTTAATTACTTTCATGCCCTTTAAAAATATGGTTAAATCTCACATTGCCCCCGGAGTCACAATGATCAAATCTCATAAAAGATACTTGAGTTTAAAAAAGAAGAAAAAAGCCTAAATTACATATGAATTGAGACAAAAGTTTTGCTCAAATATGACCTATCTAATGTTGGAGTAGGAAGCTCGATACAAGGCATGGTGTGTAAGTTCAACATCATAGAATACAATAATAATCTACATTTTAAATATAGCTCGTCCACTTCTAATTGCACAGAGGTCTTTTAAGTTAAAACCACACATTTAGAGGTCCATAGGCCATTGGCATGATCAAGGAGGCGACTCAAGCAAAAATCCTTGACCGATAGAGAAATGTGGAGTGGGCTAGTAGAGTAAGGGCTAGTGTAGCAAAGGCGAAGGCTCAAGGAAATCCTAGGCTTAGGTGGAGCAAAGGCTCCTAGCAAGGCTCAAGAAAATCCTTGTCGTAAAAGGTGGAGTTGCGGCAACCATGTCATCCTTGAAAGTGTGAGTGTTATAATGGGCTGGTTACCTTGACTTGGATCTCGCCAAAGTGGAGATTGTTGATGTGTAAGTCCCACATCCGAGAATAAAACAATAATCTATATTTCAAATATAACTAGTCCATTCCTAATTGCACATAGGTCTTTTACGTTAAAACCTCAAACCTAAAGGTCCATTGGGCATTCTTTCTCCCAGGTGGTTAAGGTAAGGACAATATCGGTACATGATTTGGACATAGTGAACTCCTATGGGATCCGTTGGTACGACAACTAAAATTTATTCTCGTTGCCCTTTGTTTCCTTTTTTTATTATTATTATCTTAAAAACCATATTTCGGTTGTTCCTTTTGTTCAATTTGTTAGAAGAAGAGTTATATCCCTTTCACACCCACTTCATGACCAAGTTCATATGCACACATAAACTTGGGGGCTTGGGGGCCCTTAATCATTGGCTTGAATTTGAGGCAATGATGGATAAAGTTGTTGCCTGCCTATCATTTGGTCAAAGGAGAGGATGAAGCTGAGAGAATAATATACAGTACAACAACTAAGTACAATCTCTCATACAAAAGCCAATAACAAAATCCGCTTTGAAAATGACAAAGAGAACCAAGAGTTTGATGATGTAAAAGGATTAGGCTCTGCATTTAGTCAGCCATTAACTGACTATATAAATGAATTAAAAACATATGTATTAATTAGTGAGTATTGTTAATGATTATTGACCTAGTCCATGTGCTAAGAGTCCTTATTGTCTTATCTCTCCCTTAAGATTATACCATGTGTTAAAAAGCTAAACACATAATTAGTCTTTGCTTTAATTATTTCTTTTAAGAAAGAAAAATAATTTAATAATTGGAAATCCAAACTTACAATTTAAATGTCCACCGATTATAGGGGTGTACAAGATCAATCCAATCCGCTCAAACTGACCGAACCAATCCAATCCAATCTCATTTCAATTAGTTTCGATGATTTGGCGGACTGAATTGGATCCGTTATTTTCAAAATTGACATGATTGGATCGGATGATGTATTTGCTCATGAGAATCCAATCAAATCTAGTTAGTTTTATGCTTATTTTGCGTATTTGTAGTCGAAAAGGTTTTGAATATTTTAAGTCATTTAATGGAGTTATGTTTAATGTATTATATAATCAAAACAATTTTCTCTAGTATTTCATTTATATTTTACGTCTATTAATATGTTTGGTTAGATTAAACCTAAGAATAAATGTTTAATATTTCATTAATCTTTTTCCATTATCAAAACTGATCATCCAATCCAATCCACTATGAATTGGATCATATCGGATTAGATTTAAACATCTAATATGATTGGATTGGATTGAAAAAATCGCAATCTGATCTATATTGAATCGGATACGGATTGACTAAATTGTATTGATTTCGAATTGATGTACAACCATAACCGATTATATTTCTCTCCTAAACTAATCCAAACTATTATCTTTCTCAGGAGGTCCTCGTTAAATAAGTCTGGCACATTTTTCGTGAAGCTAATTTTGCAGCAGTTGCTATTACAACTCTCGGCCCGCAATTTCTTCTCTTCCAGGAGTTTCCATGAGAGAGAGATTTGTTGAGCAATGTATTACCGATGCCAATTAACTCAATGAATTAGTTTTGGAGAAAAACAAGTGGTGGACATGAAACCCAAGAATAAGGTAAGTTTAGAATTTAAAAATTTAACCTTTTTCAGAACTAGAAAGAGCTCATAGCTAATTAAAAAATGTATTAAATAACAAATTTTGAGTTTTTTTTTAAATGTGCAAACTAAAACAATTACAAAGAGAAACCCAAGGGAACTCCTCCACCCATTAAATCAAGATGAATAGTAGGCATGACCTGATGAGGAAGAGAATACACTCACCAAGTTCAGAAGTAAATAAGATAATGTGAACTCATCCACCCATTATCTTAATACTAATTGACCTACTACAAGTTCATTTTGACATCAAATATGAAAAGTTGTGTGCAGAGAGCTTTCTTTAACTTTGAGTCTTCTTTATATACTAGTCTTTGAC
Source organism: Prunus mume (assembly GCF_029339155.1). Taxonomy (NCBI): domain Eukaryota; kingdom Viridiplantae; phylum Streptophyta; class Magnoliopsida; order Rosales; family Rosaceae; genus Prunus; species Prunus mume. Next base: position 14,410,209 of record NC_142704.1, read on the forward strand.
CTAATTTGAGTATCAATCCATCTCCTTGTCGGTGAGAAACTATTGTTTGAGAATGCTTTTATAGAAAACACTTTTGCTCATAAGCGTTTTTCTATGGAGAAGCATTTGGAAATGATTCCAAAAGAAGCACTATTAGGTGCTTTTTTAGAAAGAGCTTTTATAATCCAGAAGCACTTATAAGTTTGTCTGCCAAACGTTATCAAAAGCGCTTTTGGTTGTCAGGAATCGTTTTTATCTCTTTCACAAGCGAGCCGAACAGATCCTAAATCACATGAAAATAATGCAAACTAAATAGAAAGAAAAACACAACCATCAATGTGGGCCAAGGAACTGGTCTTCTCAGGCCGACCGTAGTAGCACAAAATCAACATAATCACAACTAGGATGATACATTAGATGGAAATCATACCAGCAGTGCGTAGAGCAATCTTCAAAGCTTGTTATGAAATTTCTTGGGAGTTATTATGAAATTTCTTAGGTGTTGTTAATTGGCAACGTCTAGAATATGAATTGAATTTAGTTTTGGGATCAATGGTGATCAGTGTGACATTAGTTATGATAAGTTGTGTGTGTAGAGAGAGCTTTCTTTAACTTTGAGCCTTCTTTATTATATAGTAGCCTTTGACCTAATTTGAGTATCAATCTAGCTCCTTGGCGATTCAGAACTAAATAACATGAAAATAAATCAAACTCAATAGAAAGAAAATAACATAAGTCAATTCAGGCCAATGAACTACTCTTCTCGGGCAGGGTGTTATTGCATGAAATCAGCATAATCACAACTGGGATGGTACGTCAGTTGGAAATCATACCAACAATAAGTAGAGCAATCTTCAAAGGTTGTTATGAAATTTCTCAAGGGTTGTCAATTGAGAATCATTGGAATATGCATTGAAATATGTTTGATATCGATTTTGAAATCAACGGTGATCAGTATGATATCATATACGATAAAGTGTGCGTGTGTAAACAGCTTTCTTTAATTTGAGTCTTCTTTATATATTAGTCTTTGACAATGTTTAATCAACGAGTTTGTGAACCCTACATGAATGCTATGTCGACAAGTTCATAAAAGATAACATCATTGATTTGAAACTTTGAAGACCAAAGTTAAATATTTCAAAAATCTAAAAGAGCATTTATGATAAATTTTTTTTTTTAAAAAAAAGAGTTGATTTTTCAACTTTTTTATTTTATTTTAATACTTTTATAATTATCATTAAAAACCTTAAAAAAACATCCTTGTATTTTGTTTTACGACCACTGTTTTCTACTACTTTTTGGAGACTGCATTTCCAACACATCCTAAGAACTTTGTCAAAGCACCTTTATGAATTTATGGTGGTCTGGTTTTTGACCCATCACTTACGTGACAGAAGAAAAAGAAAGAAAATTTGGAATTCAGAATTGTCAAGCAACAACACATTTCCTTTTCAACATGGACCGCGACGTATCTGGTCAAAGGTTCTATACCATAAAGACATATGTATAAGATTAAGAAAATGTCTTGAGGTACGAATTGGACTGAGTAAAAGACATGCCCCAACAAAAAATAGCCGACACGTAGAAAGCTTGCTTTACCTAAACTAGTCTTCTTCTCTGACCTTAACACACACCCTATAATTATCAAGTATTAACTCAGTTCGTTCACAAAAGCAATCCAAGGGGCAAAGCCTTGAATCAGTCTTCTTGGAAAATGGAAACTCCTTCCTTCACTCCAATCCAATCCAATCATACAATTCCACCACCGCCGGCTTGAGTCAGCCCACTGGATCTTTATACTTTTTCTCCTTTCTGCATTTGACCATTTTTATTTTATTTATATTCGATCTAGTAGTATTTATTTTTATTTAATTAAAGAAAGTCTCATGTTCGATGCACATTGTACATGAATATAACAAGAACAGTGTATATTTATGATGAATTCAATATTTAATTGTGACTAACCTATTAAAACGGTGCAGCTTTATTATAGATATAATTGACCCGTGGTAAAAATGAAATAAGCTTCTCCTAATCATGTGATATGACCTTGTCAAGGTTCTAAGTTTTGTTTTCTAGCTAATAGGTCAACATTATGCTTATTATAATGTAAATAACCATGATTCTTTACATGTTTTTCACCTACCAAAATTCATAAATTCCAATACGTGGAAGTATGAAAGGGGGAGGTTTTTATATATTATGTTTTCAGCTCATGGGTCAATTATTGATGTTCCTTATTTCATCCTCCATTAGACCTATTAAAACCCAGAGAGAGAGAGAGAGAGAGAGAGAGAGAGAGATTATGGTAATGGAAGCCACCACGTAACACGCCTAAAAGGAAAAGGCGTATGACCAACTTTACCACTTCCAATGACAAAACTCATTGTTTGGGTCCAAATTTTAGGCTGTGAAAGAAAGAAAGCCACCATCTTAAAGTTTTGGTATAAATTGCCACATGGGCACTTGTTTTATTTTCTAATGAACTACCTCCATTTGTCACTTTGTCGGCTCAATTTATTTGCGATATGTTCATACATATGAATATGATCATGCACTAAGTTATTATTTCTAGACACACATCACCTTGTCCAAACTTTTGGGCCTAAAAAACCATATCTTTGCCCATTTATGGCTGACTATACCCATTCTTTACAAAATTCCTCACTTACCTCTTTCTTGATATGATAAAAGAGAGCTCAAAATATCGAAAAATCTTACAAAAATTTTAGAATTTTTTTTTTTCAAAAGGACCAAATATACAATACAAGTATACTTAAATTACAACGCTACAATCGTAGTTTTTTTTTAAAAAAAAATAATAATAACACAAGAATAATAATAGTATTTCGCACATCATTCAAATTAAAAAATAATAATAATACAATTGGTCCTTTTTGGGTTTTTTTTTCCTTCAATTAATAGGTTTTAGTGTTTATATATAAAATCATTCCAAGAAATGGGGTCTATTATAAATTTCTCTTGAAAAGTTTCCTCTGTTGGTTATGGGGAGAAGAGAGGGGAATAGGAAGTGCTGAGAGATTGAGTAGAATTAAAAACTAAAAAAAAAGAAGAACAAATTAAATGACTTCTTACATTTAAAGTTAAAACTATTAAAATAAATAAACTTTCTCTTATTATTGTGTAAATATAACAATTAGTTTTGGACCACACAGAAAGAAAGAAAAGAGTTGGGCCTCTTAAAAAGAAAAGAAAAGAATTATTAGACTCTACCTAGTTTTTCGGTCTAACATTCTAGTAGTATAATTTCTATTTTTTTCCTATATATGGGCCAATTTTACATATTTTGTGTCCACATTTCATTGGGTCTTGGGTTGTCGGCCTGCCTACCTTGGGCCAGGCCTGGACTAAATAATTGTCTAAATGGAAGTACTCATTTTAGAGTGAGAGCTTTATATATGATCCATTGGTGAGATTCTATATTTTAATCGTTGGTTATGTTAACCAATTTGATTCAGAGATTAAGAGATAGAGCCTCACTTAAGCGCCATATATAAAGCCCTCACTATAGAATTTCGCGTGGAAAGTAATTCTTTATTTTTCTTGTTTTGGTTACAAAAAGTTGAAATGATTGCAAAGGAGGAAAAAAAGAAGAAGAAGAAAACTGGAAATTTGACCAAAACTATTTTTCTTAATCATCTAATCTAAAGGGACGGTAAGCGATAATGTTTTGCAAAAAGAGAAAAAGAAAATGGGAAAGAATTATCAAATCTTACAATACTTCAATTTTCGAATTTTTTTTTTCAAAAGGACCAAATATACAATACAAGTATTAAATTACAATGCTACAATCGTAGATTTTTTTTATAAAAAAATAATAATAATACAAGAATAATAATAGTATTTCACACACCATTCAAATTAAAAAATAATAATACAATTGGTCCTTTTGGTTTTTTTTTTCCTTTAGTTAATAGGTTTTAGTGTTTATATATAAAATCATTGTAAGAAATGGGGTCTATTATAAATTTCTCTTGAAAATTTTCCTCTCTGTTGGTTGTTGGGAGGAGAGGGGAATAGGAAGTGCTGAGAGATTGAGTAGAATTAAAAACTTTTAAAAAAAAAAGAACAAATTAAATGACTTCTTACATTTAAAGTAAAAACTATTAAAATAAATAAACTTTCTCTTATTATTGTGTAAATATAACAATTAGTTTTGGACCACACAGAAAGAAAGAAAAGAGTTGGGCCTCTTAAAAAAAAGAAAAAAAGGAAAAAGAATTATTAGACTCTACCTAGTTTTTGGGTCTAAAATTCTAGTAGTATAATTTATATTTTTTTCCTGTATATGGGCCAATTTTAAGTATTTTGTGTCCACATTGTATTGGGTCTTGGGTTGTCGACCTGCCTACCTTGGGCCAGGCCTGGACTAAATAATTGTCTAAATGGAGTGTGTAAAGTAGACTCATTTTAGAGTGAGCGCTTTATATATGATCCTTTGGTGAGATTTTATATTTTAATCGTTGGATTATGTTAACCAATTTAATTCAATGGCTAACCAATTTGATTCAGCGGCTAACTAATTTGATTCAAAGATTAAAAGATAGAGCCTCACTTAAGCGTCATATATAAAGCCCTCACTATAGAATTTCACGTGGAAAATAATTCTTTATTTTTCTTGTTTTGGTTACAAAAAGTTGAAATGATTGCAAAGGAGTAAAAAAAGAAGAAGAAGAAAACTGGAAATTTGACCAAAACTATTTTTCTTAATCATCTAAGCTAAAGGGAAGGGTAAGGGATAATGTTTTGCAAAAAGAGAAAAAGAAAATGGGAAAGAATTATCAAATCAAATATGTAGAAGTCAAAATTGGAAGCGATTGATTTTGATTTGGACTAGTGCAACTAAAAGGATGAGGTGTATGTAAAGTCGTGGTCTTTGCCAATAATATCATTATCATTCAATGCTTTAATATTTATTTAAAAATTCATTTTAACATGACATATTATATAAAAATTCATATAAAATTTATTTGAGAGAAAAATCCAAAACTAGCTACTTGTCATTATCTAATTGGTTCTTAGTGTGGTAAAATTTTATAAGAACTAATTAGAAAATAACAAGTGTCTAGTTTTGAGTTTTTTATTTCAAATATGCTCTATAAGGACTTTTGTATATTACGTCATGCTAAAATGAGTTTATTAGTCTCTTAAATAATTATCAAAACTTGATGAAAGAAAAAAAGAAAAAAAGAAAGAAGAGTCGACTTCTTTTTATTTGAATGTTGGACAACTTGTGGATCAATTCATGTAGCAGCTCGATAAGCAGAAGCCCAAGAACACATGCTTTTACTAATTACAATATGACCATTCGCTCTTAAGCTTCCCTTGTTGACTCTAAGCGGCAATATATTCTACTTCGGTTTTTGGAGCCCACTGCAGTGCACTACCTACGGCCTTTCCAACTAACCGTTGGGTCGTTCATAATGAAGACGTATCTAGAAGTGAATTTTTTGTTACCAACATCAGACTCCAAATCTATGTCAGTTTACGCTTCTAATTGCAACTATGATATGTTTCTCCATTGACTAGGAGCATGTTCTTAGTTTTCTTAGACATTTAATGACCCACTTTATAGCTAATAAGATCATATTGATTGATATCGACAACAGTGGCAGAACCATGAATTTTTTGATGGGTAGGCTAGCCAAATTTTTTAGCTAAAATAAAAGTACATATTAAATCATATAAACCAGGCTAATTCATAGCTATGACTGATTTTCAATAAGCTTAGCATAAAACAAATACATATTAAATGCAACAACAAAAAATTGATATGATCAAAATGAATATATGTTCAACAACATAAATTAAAAGTGTATCTAAACCCTATGATTCTTGAGAGAATTGAAATCTTTTGTTATTGCATCTGAATCGATACTGTCAGCAAGTTCATGAGGTACATATGCCTTGTAAAGTTTCAGCTCGCATCTCAAAATATGTAACTCTTTTGGAGTGAAATCTTTAGGATAAAATCTCTTAGCAAGGGTGCAAATTTTATCATGTTAAATGGTTTAAAAGAATCACTAGGGTCCAACGTTGAACTAAGAATAAGAAGTTTCATTGCCCTTTCAATAAACCTACTGGTCAACTCTTCTAATTGAAAATCTATTGCATCATTGAATATGTGAACACGATAATGATGGTCAACTGTAATATTATCCTTTTGCTGACAAGAACGACTAGTTCCCACTTTATATTGAGCATTCATATCAGACATATCAATGTCATGTTTCTTGCAAAATAAATATACTTTCTCAATAAAAGTTTCCCAACGAGTTAATCTCAAAATTTGAAGGATACCTTTTGTTGTACCAATTAGGATCCTAGCATTCACAATGTCTTGAGACTTATGTTCCAGTTCTTGACAAATGATATCTGTGAGTACCATAATTTCCTGCAATAGATGCAAGATGAATACAAATTCGAATTGCGTAATCGCATTGTAGGCACTAGTGGCCTCCCTACATAAGGAACTTGTGGATCCATCATTCTTTATCCTAATAAGGAGATATTATCATCATCAAATTAGGAGATTTGGATCCCAATCAAATCCCTAATGGACTCAATCTATGCAATTTGGGGAAAGAATAAACTCCTTCCTAATTAGAGTTTTATTCTCTACGAAACCCTAGCCTCCGAGGTTCTTATAAATAGATGGCTTCATTCATCATTCAAGGTACTTCTAAACCTATTTCTAAAACCCTAGAAAAATACCCGAATTCTCTCTCCCCTATCTATCCTAGCTGGTGCCGCCGCCCATATTACTTTTATCTCTCCATATTTTCTCCACACGACTCCGGCGACCCGGTTCTCACCCTAGAGAAATCTCCGTACCATTTTTAGCTATTATTTCACATAGATTCAATCGAACTAACTTAGGCATTTGGAGGGCCTTTGGCCAACACCCCCCTCTAGGTGGGGTCTATTTACTTCAGTATTTTGTTTTTTTATAGAAATCGAGGAAGAGAGAGAAGGAAGATCAAAGGTTGAAGAATCTCAAAGGGAATATTCTCCCATGAGGATTTTTGCACAAACAACAATGTCAAAAACACGTCCTAATTGAAAACCATCATTATCAACAAATCTTAAAACACATTTGATATATCTTGTGATTCATTAACAAGGATACAAAAAGCATCATGCCCAACTTCTTCACGCATTTTTTTCTCTCACTTTGTTATCAAGAATATTTAAAACCTCATTTTGAATCTTGGGTGAGGTATATTTGCACTTTCCTGGCACATTCTCTAAAACAACTCCAGCCACCTCATCATTAAACTTGTATGCTTTATTATTGTTTGTACCAAAATTTGCACATTTTAATCAAATTCTTTATTTGAGCCAAAATACATGGTTTAGAGGCCAAATCATGAAATATATAGTTTTGCCCAACATTAACCAAAGGTTGGAGATCAATTGTAGCAGGGAAAATTGGTGTGAGACAAAGGCATCATAGTGTGCATGGAAATGATTTGATATTTCTTTGGAGAAAGCATATGAAGTGCCACACTAAAGGAGGAGGTGAAGTAGAAAAAGGCAAGTGGATGATAAAAGAATGATTAAACAAAGGGAAAAGAAATAATATAAAAGTGAAGTAAAAAAAATTAATGTAGGGTAAGGGTAGAATAGGAAAGAAAAAGAATATAAAAGAATATTAATTAAAAAATATTAAAAAGCAAAAGGGAGTGAGAAAATAAGCTCCTTACACACACACACACACACACACACACACACACACACACATATATATACACACACGACCCCTTCTATGGAGGGATCTCTCAAATAATTTTATTTGAGGGAAACCTTTTAGGGTTTAGGGGTCCCCTATGAATTTTTTTAGCTTTGGGAAAAAAATAAATTAAATATATATATATAGCGCATCTTCCAGTACCCCATCTTTTAAAACTTTTCTATTAATTTGTCTTCGACATTCTATAGAAAATCATCCTAGCCCACCCATTGCCCTATGAATTTTTTTAATCCGATAGTCTACAATAGATTCCTTGGAAATCGTTTCGACATCCAATTGTATCCTATAAAATCAATGAATGTAGTGTTTCAAAAAAGTACTAAAATTTATGTAACTTAATTGAGTGGTCAAATGATATCAGATTCAAGTGATTTTTTTGTAGAGATAATCTTTGAATGATTATCTAAAAAATAGATGGTTTGAATTAGCGAAATACAATGCAAAGTGAGCCATACAAGGGTGTCCCTCAATGGAAACTTTATGTATATATAGGGTTAGGATCGGGAGACACACAAAAAACCCCATATTTATACACACATTTTCAACCTTTAGATGAAATCAGTTTCGATGGTTAAGATTGCATTTGAAAAGCTATCAATCCCCTCTCAACCATATAATTAATATGCCTTGAAAATAACACATTCTCTCTCCTCTCTCCTCACAAATTGCAAACCAGAAACCTTTGGTTTAATGTGTTACCAAAATAAATATATAAAGAAAAACACTTCTCATTTCCATGTAAGCTGGAGGAGGACGATGAACAGCATGGATTTCTTTCTTCAAAGGATGAGTTTTCATACCCTCTTTTTTCTTTTGACCTGCCAAAAAAAGCTAGCTAACTATAAATCATTTGAGAAAGTCTCAATCTACTGATGTAGCTATTACCTAAATTTACATCAAGATAAAGTCTTCTTTCTAATATGGCTTTCAAGATAAGGATAACATCTTCAATTTAATTTTTCTTTTCATTTCTTTTTGATGTTCGAAAAGAAACTTATATTACAGTTGCTATAAGTTTTTAAAGCCTAGGTATCTACAATGGGAAGCCCAAAGCAATTCGAATTCCAGGTTCATTGAGTCTTTTTAAGAATATATAAAGAAATAGGAGGAATGAAAGTAACAAATGGGATTATGTTACAGAGCCTTGTTAATGATCAGGAAGCTTTGTGGTGAACTGAAGCCATATGAAGAAAGAAATCCATGGCATCGTCCTCCTCCAGCTCAATGCTGAGAAGTGGTTTTATTTATTTATTTATATATTATTTATTTTGAGAACAAATTAAACCAATGGGTAAATGAATAAACCACCAATAATATGGAGAAGAAGCAATTGTTGGGAGAAATGAGGAGGAAAGGAGTACAGCGAAGAGGCAAAGAGACGAGGAAACAAAATTGAAGAATACAATAATGCTTAGAATGCAGGACGTGAGAAATATGGAGGAGAAGAACCATAAAAACCAAAACGGTTAAATATTGGGCAAGAGATAGTAAAAAAGAATTAAAATTTTACGTTTTTCAAAATTAGTGAAGAGAGAGGAGAGTATGAAATAGTCTAACTTTTTATTATGTTAATAATGAAGTTTAAATGCAGTAGCCAGATTTAATCTTAGCCATTAAAATTGATTATTCTATTGAAAATGTGTGGTTTTTTGTATGTCCCCATCCATATATATGCATAAATTCTATTATGTGGACTTCCGATCGTTATTATCGTGCAGACATCATGTATTTTCTATTAATCCTTAGTGTTTTTCTCAATGTTTATAATGACCCGCACCATAATAACATACAGACATTCATATGAGAGAATAACTAACAAGCTGGGGAAGGGGAGGGGGGGTTTACACATATATTCATTGGATGTTGGGGGTTTCGAACCTCTGCCCAAATGAATGGAGGTGAAAGAGCTCAACTAACTGAGTTATATCCAACTAACCTATGTGTATATTATTTTCCTCATACATGTTGTATGAGTAGGTTATTGTAAATAGCCAATCGTGTGTATTGTATCATAAAACAATCATAATATCATGGTAGAACATAGTTCGTCCATATCCATAACATGGTGACCTCTCTATATTAAGTACATACAATTCTTTCAACCCATATCTATGTAGGATGTAGCACATAGGCAGTGGAGGATCTATGCAGGCCAAGGAGGTGCACCTGTGCCTCCGTTTGCCAGAAAACTCAATAAGAACTCCAGGAGTTGCACCTCTGCTCAGACTCGAGATGCAGGCAAGGTGTTCGATAAAATGCCCAAAAGGCCTAGGCGTTGTGTTGCTGGCTGCTACGTGCTTCTTTTTTTCAACAAAGCATTGTCAAAATGACGTCGTTTTGGACTAGGCTTTTTAAAAATATATATTTTAAATTTTAAATTTATAAACCTGCCAAAACGACGCTTTTGGTCCAGTTTTTTTTTAAAAAGAAGAAAAAAAAGTAAAAAAAAAAAAAGGAAAATTGCTAGGCCATTTCGCAAGCTTTTAAAAGAGCTTTTACAATTTCTTACTTAATTGGGTTTTAATTAGTAGTTCTCTTTATTTAATTGAGTTTTAATAGAGCTTGCACAATTCCTTATTTAAGTGGGATTGAAAATTCTCTTTATAAATGACCAATTTAACATCACCCAATTTCATCAACTTGCATCACAAGAATCTTGCGTTTTTTTTTTCCTTCTTGAGTACGCCAATCTAAAATAAGTAGGATGCACATTTTTTTTTCTTGAGCAAACGCCAATTTTGTTTATTCTTTTTTTTTCTTTTTTTAATATATATTTTCTTATTTAGCTCTCTATGTATTAGTAAGATCAGTAGCAAACTCGAGGAGGAAGGTGCTACGTGAAAAAATCATGTTAGTTCCAATCATCCTTCAAATAATCCAGGTAGTTCAAATCATCCTTTAAATAATCTGGTTAGTTCCAACCCTCCTTCAAATAATCTGGATAGTTCCAACCCTCCAAATAATCAGGCTAGTTCAAAACATGCTTCAAATAATCCGGCTAGTTCACATCCTTCCTTGAATAATTCAGGTAGTCCGAAACGATTGGAGGTCATTGAGTTGGATGAAATATTGGCTAATCTTCTGCAAACCCTGGACTTAAACCTCCAATGACTTATTATAATCCCAATTAGCTTTTAAAAATTGCATCTTCACTGAAAAATTCATGAATCCACTATTGCACATAGGCGAAATCTAGAAACGAGCAAGAAAGAATTCATATCGGTCAATGAATTCAAAAAGTGGGAACAACGGAACCCAAATTGGTCAATGAATCCAAATTTGGGCTTGTAATCCCAAATTGGTCAACCTCATCTCTTGGGTCGACCCCAATTTAATCTAGACCTTGTATTTTTTTTTTGAGCCATCAACCTAGGCCTTGTTTACTTGGAGTTTGTTCTTTTGGTTGCCATATTTGGCTTCTATGCATGACCTTTGTTTAGATAGTTGTAGCTTAACTTGCCATCAGTCGGTAGGAGAGAAATTCTCATGCAACGGGGATATATCACTTTTTGTTATTCTCGATCAATAATGCAATGACACGTAAGATAACTTTTCACATATCATTGTATTATAAAGATAGCAAAACAATACTATCTCTGTTACATGTAAGTTTTTTTTTGCTACGGTAGTGGTAGGACCTATTACAATCACTAATTAATATAAGAAAAGAAAGATTGTATGGTCCATGTGATATTGATATTTAAGGAGGAGTGGATATAATTTATAAATTATATGAACAGTAAATTTTTTTAACACGTTAAATTATCTCACGCACTTTTTTATTATGAGCAATAGAGGGGCGTGTGGAATACGAGATTTGATTTGAAGTATCAACATCATGCCTCGCCCTCCAACTCTGCGGCTCTGCTCGAGTGGTGGGAGACAATTTTTCTAGACTTAATGGCGGGCCCACAATCAGTCAGATGAATGGACGGCGACGATTCTCCAGTCCATTCTACCTAGATCTCTGCTCCCCTTTGAAAGTCAATTCGGTCCTCCTATTTCCACCCGGTCTGGCTTTACCGTCCCAGTAAAATAGTAAAAGCAGTAAAAACCTCATTGCAATTTACAATACAAGGCGTCGCGTGTTTTGCACGTGATCAGAAGTCTCGTAGGGTAGGTGGCAAGAAAGGCGTTTGACTTTGGGATGAGGCTGTCTGGGAGAAACGCCTGCTCTTCCATAGACAGAGTGACACGTGTACCGAAACAGCCGACGAGACTTAATTGGCGTTGATCGGTTTCTGTCAAACCGCATTTATTTACCACGCACAGTAAATCAATAAATTACCGGATTTATGGCGAAGTGTTATGAAAATCCAAAAACCTAGAGAGATGAAGAGACTCTGAAGTCTGAACCCAGGGCCAGCAGAGCAAACCAAACCAGAGCAAAGCAAAAGGCCAGAGCTCTCGCTTTGTTTTAATATATTTTTTTCCAAATAATACCGACAATTCTTCAACTTTGCATGCCATGCTGGTGATCCTTCTCTCTCTCTCTCTCTCCCTTCTTTTTCTTTAGTTCTTTTGAGGTCTTATTAAAATTTGTTTTTTGTTCTGATTTAATGATTTTTTTTCTTTTATTTCTTCTTGGAAGTATTGTTTTTTTTTCCTTTTTTCTGCAAGCTTTTAATTTATTCTGTTGTTTTTTACTTCAAAGAGTTTTGTTAATTACTTGGGTACATTCTAATTTCAGCATTTTAATTTATTACTTGTTGTTTTTCACTTCAAAGAGTTAAAGATTTCATAATCTTTGGTTTTGAGTATCTTCCACTGCATGCTAGTTGAGTATTTTTTGTTTGAGCTAGGGTTAAAGATATCTTGGGTTGAAAATTGTTTCTGAATCCTGATCTTGGTTTTTTTTTTTTTTTTTTTGGGTGATGCCAAATTTGATACAGTTTCTGGGTCAAGTGAAGTAGTGAAGTGAAGAGGCAAAGCCTATATCTGACAAACTTTGACATATCTATTTTCCACAAGTCCATATATCTCTTTTAAAAAGTTGTATTTTTGGAAGGAAGCGAAAATGTATGGGGATTGCCAAGTAATGTCAACCATGGGAGGTGGGAACGTAGTCACCTCGGAAACCCTCTTTTCGTCGCCGATCCAAAACCCTAACTTCAACTTCATGCCTTCCCAGCTCCCTTTCCAACCTTTCTCTTCCATCATCAATCCTGTAAGCTACTATTTCTTCTTCTTCTTCTTCTTCTTCTTCTTCTTCTTTTCTCTAAGTATTTTTTTATTTAATGGAAAAATGAACAGAAAGAAGAAAACGGGCTGCTTATGAGAGGCAAGGAGGAGATGATGGAGAGTGGTTCTGGAAGTGAGCAAGTTGAAGAAAAATCTGGAAACGAGCAAGAGGCTGATCAACTTCAACAACCTCCTAAGAAGAAACGCTATCATCGCCACACTGCTCATCAGATCCAAGAAATGGAGAAGTATATATCACCTCTCTCTCTCTCTCTCTCTCTCCCTGTGTTAACAACCGTGTTAATTTGTGTTTAACAACACGTTCTTATATAAACACATACAGTTTGTTTAAGGAGTGTCCTCACCCAGACGACAAGCAGAGGCTAAAACTGAGCCAGGAGCTGGGACTGAAGCCACGCCAGGTCAAGTTCTGGTTCCAAAACCGACGAACTCAAATGAAGGTAAAGTATAGAGCTGGGCTGGGGGGGTCAACGGTTCACACTGCGCACCCTTTGATTCAACACACGAGTCCCGAGGAACCGCGTTCGTCATTTAAACACTTCAAAACCCTAATAAACGCCTTAACCTTGTTAACGTTTGAAGGATCAAGAAGAATCTCATTTATTCTGGATCGGCTCTTTGCTTAGTTTTAGGCTTTAATTTATGATGAAGTCTGCACCTCATTAATATGAACAATAAACCCTTTACCTACACACGGGCTTTCCAAAGCTTGGACTCTTGCTCAGCAATAAAAGCTTTGCCCTTTAGGGTAGTGGCAGAATAAGGTTATGGTGCTGGAACCTTAAGGCTTGGCTATCTTTGTGCTTAAGTTTGACTAATTGTTTTTGTGGTGGTTTTATTTTGTCTAGGCACAACAAGACCGGTCGGATAATGTGATGCTTAGAGCAGAAAATGATAGCCTGAAGAACGAGAATTACCGGCTACAGACGGCGCTGCGCAATATTATATGCCCTAATTGTGGCGGACCATCTATGATTGCCGACATTGGCTTGGATGAACAACAACTTCGACTTGAGAATGCTCGACTCAGAGAAGAGGTACTATTAATTCAGCAATGCTGTATTTAATTGTCACAAAATTTCGAAAATTTGGGTGATTTCTTTCTTTTCCTTTCTGGTGAACAGAACATTGGAGATTTTATTTGTCTGAATTCATTGCATTTTCTTTTTCTTTTGCGTTAAATTCCAACTCAATTGAATTTTTGTTTTTGCCGTTTCTTTTGTGTGCATGGAGAGGAAATAGCATATTGCATCTGTTTAATATCATCATTGAGTAAGTAAATTTAAATCCTCAGAATTTATATTATGTAAACTCCTTAAAATAAGGTCTATTTGGAGAGAAGATTTTGGTCATAAAAAAAGCAATGGAATTCTTTGGATCTTGAAAAACAAAATCATTATTTAAACATGAATCTCTAGCTTTATTTGTGCATGCTTGAGAAGTTGAATTAGTAGCTGCTTAGGGGTGATTAAGACAATAATCTTTTTTGCAGTTGGAACGAGTTTGTTGTCTGAGTTCACGATATACTACTGAACGGCAAATCCAAACAATGGCACCTGGAGATCCTCTCATGTCAGCATCCAGCTTGGATTTGGATATGAACATCTATTCAAGGCATTTCCAAGACCCAATGACTTCTTGTGGGGACATGATCCCCATGCCTTTGTTGCCACCAGAAGTTCCTTCCCACTACAATGAGGGTGGTGTATTGTTAGATGAAGAAAAAACTCTTGCAGTGGAGCTTGCCGCTTCATCGGTGGATGAACTTGTTAAGATGTGCCATGCTGGTGAGCCTCTTTGGATCCGGAACAGTGAAATTGGGAAGGAAGTGCTTAATGTTAAAGAATATACCCGGATGTTCCCACCGTGGCCTTTGAACCTCAAGCACCACTCAAGTGATCAGTTTAGGACAGAAGCTACTCGTGATAGTGCTGTGGTTATCATGAATAGCATCAATCTTGTAGATTGCTTCCTTGATGCTGTAAGTGCCCTTGTTTTTGATTCGTAACTTTTTTTATTAAGAACCTTAGAAGTGGATACACTAATTAGTTGCCAAAGTACTAATATCTTTTACTTTCAGCTCTCTTAATCAACTATTACCAACCTTCTAACTTCTCTGGTAATCCGTTTTTTCAATTTTAACTTTACAGAATAAGTGGATGGAGCTGTTTCCTTCTATTGTCTCTAGAGCCAAAACTGTTCAAGTTATTCAAGCAGACCCCTCTGGTCAAGCAAATGGTTCTCTTCAGCTGGTAGGTATCTCAAATGTGCCTCAAATTCACAAATGATAAAAAATTTGATCAGCAAAATGAGGCACAAATTCATAAGTTGTATTAGGAAATTAAATTCATAAGTGAGCCTCAATCAATATCAAACATTGGGTACTTGTTACTTTGTGCAGATGTATGCCGAATTGCAAGTTCTTTCTCCTCTGGTGCCAACTAGAGAAGCACATTTTCTCCGTTATTGTCAACAAAATGCGGAGGAGGGATGTTGGGCAATTGTAGATTTTCCCATAGATAGCTTCCATGACAACCTCCAGTCGTCGTTTCCCCGATACAAGAGATTGCCCTCCGGCTGCCTTATCCAAGACATGCCCAATGGATACTCAAAAGTGTGTTCTGCTGCTTTCACTCAATTTATGTACTTTGAGTTTTTCTATTTCCGTAATTATATATCTTGAAATATATTATACATGTATCTCTTATATTATTTTACTGGCTTTTGAACAGATTACATGGGTAGAACATGCAGAGATAGAGGAGAAGCCTGTCCACCAAATATTGAGCCACTATGTCTACAGTGGGATGGCTTTCGGGGCGCAACGCTGGCTTGCAATCTTACAAAGGCAGTGTGAAAGGGTTGCAAGTCTCATGGCCAGAAATATATCAGACCTTGGAGGTTAAATAAATAAATTTTGTTCCTTATTATAATAAAGTGATGTTCATAGATTAATTAGAATGTATTATTCTTACATGGGATTTATATATATGCAGTGATACCTTCCCCAGAAGCACGAAAGAATTTGATGAAACTGTCACAGAGAATGATAAGAACATTTTGTGTAAACATGAGCACCTCCAATGGGCAGTCATGGACGGCTCTATCTGATTCCCCAGACGATACTGTCAGAATAACCACAAGGAAGGTCACAGACCCTGGTCAACCCATTGGTGTTATTCTCAGTGCTGTGTCCACCACCTGGCTCCCATATTCTCACTTCCGTGTCTTCGAACTCCTACGGGACGAACATCGCAGAGCTCAGGTATGGCGTTTCCTAGCTAGGTTAATTAATTTGTGTGCTGATTAGTATTATATGATGAGCATCTTAATTGGGCATCCATATTGATGAACTCTAAAGGATTATTCTCAATCCTTAGAGGTGTAAGCTTGATATATATTGTTGACTCATTCTCTTACACCTTAAACTTTTGAGGCTATTGTTTGTCATGATATCAGAGCGTTTCTTTTCAAGTAGCCGTGAGTCTGGCTCTCTTTCCCACATCTTTGTTGGTTTTGCATGATATAGGATGTAGGTTACACCTATATGTTTGTCTCTCTTTTCCTCTGGATCACCATACACTCTGAAAATTAATCTAAACAATAGTTCAACTTCACAATTTGGCAAATGTATGTTATGCTGTGAAACATGTGAATGGAATATTTGGGTATATAAAAGCACAAAATTATGATGTGGAAACAACTGATTGTAAATGTGTGTAAATGTAGCAGCTTGATGTTCTTTCCAATGGGAATTCCTTGCACGAAGTGGCTCACATTGCCAATGGCTCTCATCCTGGCAATTGCATTTCTCTTCTTCGCATAAACGTAAGCATTCCCTTTGAAATTTCCTTTCACCAATTTATTTATTAAATTTCCATGTCCTGCCAAAGTAATACTTCATTCACATCTTTGAAATTTGATTCTGAATTCCAGGTAGCGAGCAACTCAGCACAGAACGTAGAGCTAATGCTACAAGAGAGCTGCACCGACGAGTCGGGCAGCCTTGTGGTGTACACAACCATGGACGTGGACGGCATCCAATTGGCAATGAGTGGAGAGGACCCTTCCTGCATTCCCCTCCTTCCTCTCGGCTTTGTCATTGTCCCACTGCACCCTATGGAATCTACCTGCCCAACACCCAATCACCTCACCTCATCATCGCCAGATCATCGTCAAGAAGACAGCACTGCCACCACCACCATGACCAGCAATGTTATAAATTCAGGTTGTCTGCTGACTGTGGGACTCCAAGTCCTTGCCAGCACAAGTCCTTCCGCAAAACTCAACCTCTCCAGCGTCACCGCCATTAACAACCATCTCTGCAACTCGGTGCAGCAGATTATCTCCGCTCTCAGTAGCAGCAGCGACACGTGCATTGCCGCTGCTACAACTGAGAATGGCAGCGTTGGTGGCGGGGCCTCTTGCTCCGACCCAACTGCTTCCAGCCCCAGGCAATAGCTTGGATGGCCGGGACATGGAGCTACGTGCTAAATTACCCAAAAACAACCTGTCCTCTCTCCCAGCAGTTTGGCTTTTCTGTAATCATACTAAATTTAGGGTTTGTGTCTGGGAGTTGTTATTTCTACTGCAAACCCAAAAAAAAAAAAAATCATCCAGCATTCCTTTTACAGCTATTTACTGATTCAGTAAGTAGTACCATAAGGAATGCAGCATGATTTTTTTTTTTGCTTGTTGATTTGTTAAATTTGTAATATCTTAGTAATGGGAGGGGTAGGGATGTCAAAGGAAGTTAATAGGTGTGCCAGTGGTTTCTTGGTAAATAAAGGAAAGATGGTGGAGCTAGCTAGAGGAGCTGGTAGCTGGTAGTTGGTAAGTTGGTAGGTAAGTGGAGGTGGAGGGAGTTAAGAGGGAGTCAAGAGCGCACCACAGAAGAAGACCCTTTGGTTTTGCGGTGAGGTTCAGAAATTAAAGAGAATGGGCCTCACCAGTCTCTGCAAGGGGTGGTGGTTCGGGTATTGACTTCTCCTTGTCTTTTGCCTTTTTTTTTTGGACGGACTTGTGTGTTGGCTTTTGGGTTTATGATAAGGATTCCATGCTTCTGAATTTTTTCAATTACGAAAATTTGCATCTTCTGAATTTTTTAATTATAAGCGATCGTAGATTAAACAAACAAAAAGTGTACAGAAGGAAAAAAAAAAAAAAAAACTGTAAAAGGAGTCATCTTCTAGATTTATAGGGTGCATTCAATTGGAATTTTAAAAGATTATTTTGGGATAAATAAGTTTGTGGTATTTAATTAAGACTTTTAAATAATCTAAACAAGTCTTGTGGTATTCCATTAAGATGATTAGAATTTTTAAAAGAAAGTGCCCAAATCTAGCGGTATTCAATCGATACTTTAAACAAGTAACAAAAAGTCTTACGGTATTTAAAAACTTGCAAATTTCGAAGGATTCTTTTAAATGTGAAATTGTGTGAGACTTTTTAGCAGGAATTATAAATACTAAACCATATCTCAAATCCCACCCTAACCCATCATACCTTTTCACGTGAGTTTTTTATTTTTATTTTTATTTTTACAGACATGCAGCAGTGAGCTCTCTCTAAACAAGGTAATTTCCTTCTTCCTTCACACTTTGCTAATCTTCTTACCTTGTTCGCATTGTTTATGATTAGTAAGCTAATCTTTCTTCTTTTTTTTCTTCAAATAATTGCTTTTGAAATCTTTTTATACCGTTTGATAATTGATTGAATATTACGAAGTTTCATGGTGGGAAAAGAAAACCAAGCTAACCTGTAATTGAGTATACAGATATGAGAGTAACTAGAGAATTGATGTAAGTTGCATAAGTTCGTAAAAGCTTCAATCTCAGTCCTCAATTCCTTTGTGCGCAAATGGAACTCCAATAAAGTTAGCGTTTGAAATCTACTACAGTATATATCAAATGTTGCCTGGTTACTGATGATAACAGTGACACAAAACACAAATCTTCTTGCTTTATGTGAAATTTTCTTTTATTGTCAACAATTTTAATCTTCTCGATATTGATGTCATGTCATTAAGCAACGACTTCGGGAAGCAAAGAATACAAGCAGTCAATATTTACTTGCTGGAGCCTACTTGCTATTATTGCAATTTGTAAGTACAATTAATTACAAATTCATGGATTTTCTTTTTCTTTGTGCTTTTGCTTTTTATTTATTTTAGTACAGTACTTTTGCTGGTTTGTTCTTTGTGCTTTTGAGTTAGTTGAGTTGTTCTTTGTGCTTTTGAATTGTTGCCCAACCATGAATAAACACTACCAAAAAAAAAAGCAACAATCACCATTATTTAGTGATTTTTTTATGACCGTTATGGGTTAGTCACCAAAAAAAGCAAAAAATGTGACTAAAAGCCTTTTTAGTCACTAAAAAAGTCAAAAAAAGTTGACTAATGCCTTTTATCACGGTCCACAAATGTCACCAAATAATGGTGATTGTTGCCACTTTTTTTGCTATTTTAATAAGTGCTATTTATCTATATATAATGGTCTTCATTTAAAATGCTTGGTTAATGTAAACATTAATAATTGAAATTATTAATTAAATGAGGATAATATAGTAAATTCACATTTTCATATTTAAAAATTAAGAAAAGTAAGATAATGAATCCTATTTTTATGCAAACTACCATTATTTTTTTAATTCTAAAATAAATTTAAATTTTGGTTCATTGCTTTTGTTGTTTTTTTTTTGGGTAGAGTGCAATTTTGGTTCATTGGACAAATTATTTATACTTCAGCGATGAATAAATTATGTAAGTTTGATTAGTCATGTATTTTCTAAGTATTATATTAAGGTATTTTGTAACCCTAAGTTGTCTCTTTAAATTAAAAATAAATCAATAAAGCCTTGTACACACCTTCTGTAACATCCTGCCCCAATAGTTAATTTATTTTCCTATTTTCTAAAGCAAAGGACGACTTTACCCTTAGGGTTTCTTAGTGGTTTAGGTTGACTTTTTGCTCGGGGATGGTTTCGAAAAATTTCTCTATTCCATTGCATAGTGCTCAAGCTCACGAGTTCGTAGACACATGGTGGGCCCAAATCGGAGTTGAAACGAAGATGTTTTGATATACAGAAGTTCAGTGGCACAATCGTAAATTTTTAAAGTTAGAATTTAAAACCCAGCTGGCCAACCAGATTTCAGCACTCTCTCTCTCTCTCTCTCTGAAAATACTCAACGGTTTCAAATGGCATGGGCTAAATTTACTTTATATATAAACCTATTGAAAACTCAAACGAGTTTTCATTGATAACAAAAAATACATGGGAGACATAATGAGTCTTACCCCTCAAATAACACTTATATAAGTTGCACCATTCAAGTCTTCACATCATTAAAATTACTAATTATTGATTCATTATCTATATTATCAACAATTCTATTTCAATATGAAGTAGCATACAATTAGCAAAAACTCATCACCTATCTTATTCCAAAGTCGATTTTTAATAAGTCTCATACATGAAAATGCTCATTCTGTTGTTGTAGACACATGAAGAATTAGAACTAAACGAATCAATCTATCAATCAAGTAGTATGTTTCTGCTAATTTTGTTCTTTTTATTTAGAGTGGTGATTTCTCCACTCCAATTTTATCCACTTACACTCCATTTTATAACTAAAAAAGGAGTGTAAGTGGATAAAATTGGAGTGAGGAAATCATTACCCTTTATTTATTTGTTGGTCAGCCTAGTCCTAATGGGATTAGTTAATAATATTTTATTTAGGTGGTTAGCCTTGTCCAAATGGGATTAATTAATAATATTTTATTTAGGTGACCTAGGCTAGAATATTAATTTAGTCTATAAAAAAACAAGCTGCCTGGGCTTTAGCCCAAGGTTAGCATGTTAGTAGGTACGTGCCTGCAAATACTTGAAGTCCAATCCAGTCTTATCCAATCCGGATTGGTCCAGATGCTAGCTATCATTGATCTCATAAGTTCTTTGTTTCCATTGATTGTCCCACAAGCTTTAAGTCTTATTAATAACATACCAAAAATCTATGTTCGTTCTACACTTCTTCTTCATTTGTGTTATGGGGTGATCATATATATATATAACCAAAAGCGCAGAGCAGGCCCAACAAAAGCTAATTAGAATTATGTTGAACTAGTGTTTTATGATGATTATACCTCCTATTTTCTTCATGATCACAAGAAAAGAGCAGCACTATTTTATTTTTGATATCGTCCTCATCGATGTCCCTTCTTCATCTACTGAATCTTGTTCTAACGTGGTAGCTAGCTAGTGTTAAAAAGAGAGGTCACAGATACAAATTTAGACCTCATGCACTGCACCGTAGTATTTGTTTAGTATTCCAGGTACACATGTTTCTCTCTACCCATTTTATCTCAACTTTTTGGTGGGCACGAAATAGCCCTAGTTTCTAATTTTCTTCCTTAATTGCACAAATACTAAGCCCCAACTACCACCAAGGTCTAAAATATCGATGGTATCGGAAATATCGGTAGTCCAAAAACACGGAAATTTCAATGGAAATATCGGGATATTATCGATATCGATAAAAATTGAATAAAAATCACGGAAATTGTAAGAAAAACTTGGAAATTTTTATTGAAACTTTGGAGGATGTTTATTCAGTCAATTATCTATTGGTTTATCACAAAAAATTGGAAGGAAATGCATTGCATGATGGGTTTAACTGATTTAAGTTGATTATATATATATATATAGCGAGCTGACAAACACTGTGAATGTAGAAAATATGTAGTAATTAATGAAGAAGATTAAACACACCATAATCATTTATATATTATGATTTACTATAATATTTTACACTTTATATATACGTTGCATTATAAGATACATAAGTGACTTAATACCACATAGAATTCCCCTTTGTGTATTATCACAAAAACATAAGCAACATCGTGGCTAAGACATTGGAGGAGTGAAATGGTAAGGGTTCAAATCCCCTTTGCCTATAAATGGAGTTCTTCCCTTCATTGTAATGTGACACACCATCAAAGAAGAGAAATGAAAGCCCAGACAGAGAGGAAAGAAGACAGAAAGGAGAGTGAGAGAAATGAGAGCAAAGAGAAATTCTCCAAGAGAAGAAATATCAGTAAGTCTGTGATATTGTAAACACTAAAGTTGTAACCCTATTATTTTACATAGTGAAAAGTTACAGTTATTGCTCTCAGATGACGTAGGCATGGCCGAACCTCGTTAAATATTGTGTCTCATTTACTTTACGTGCAGCTCAATATTCTCTTATATACCGTTCATTTTATAACTCGTTATCAGCATGAGAAGCTTTTCACGTATAATTTTCTCTACTTTACTATTATTTATACTACTAACCATTGTGTTGATGGAAGGAAGAAAAGCATTGGAGGAGCTGTGGTATGCTAGAGAGAGGAACCTATGCTAACTTTTACAAGAGAGAGATATATGAGCAAAGCCACCGAAAAATGTTGAGGGTGAGAGTATGTCCATTTATAGGCCAAAAAATTAGCTGTTCACTCACAAGCCTTTGGCTTCACTTGAATGTTTGGCAGACAAGCATCATCATTTTTCTTCAATCAATTAGGTAGTGGGCTCTACCATTTTAGGCTCCATTCTTGACTTTACAACACTACCCATTTTATCTCAACATTTTGGTCAGCTCCCTACCCTCCACACCCCACACACACACACACACAAATGGCCCTAGTTTCTAATTTCTTCCTCAATTGCAGAGACACTAACCCCTAACTTCCACTACCGTCGGGCTCTTGGCATCATCCCACCAAAGCTACAGCTGCCTATTAGTGTGAAATATCTCAAATTTCAAGTAAGTTTTAAACTGTAAGCTCTATTTAATGATAATGTATGATGTTTTTAATTTATTGAAATTAGTATGTATAGAATTAATGATTTGTTGATATTGATTTGATTTATTGGAACATTGATGATTATTTGTGTCGTCATTGATTGATATGATTATTTGTGTCGTCTAATTTTTATTGTTGTAATTTTTACACCTTGACTTCTCATAGTAAAATCTTGGATTCACCACTCTATCTATATATTAAGAAAATAATTGAAAGTACTTGTGCTTATAAAAGATGGGCTGCTTTGAGATTTTACGCGTCTTATGCAAAATTAGCAATGAAACATCCTAAAACCAAGACTTCAACAAATATATTAGAATTCAACCATATATATTGATATGTTCATTATTTACCTCTATTTGTCTTGATCTTATGAGAATGATCTCATTGATTTAGAGATTTTCTTCAAGAAAGGGAACTAAAACTTTGAGAATTTAAGAGAGAGAAATGGTGAAACTTGCAAAAGAAGGCTACATGGTTTATGCCGGCCAGGTTAAAAAATAAGCGTGGATAGTTTCTTTTCGGTTTGCGATGGCAAACCTTACACAAAATTGGTCAAAGGACACTGTTTTCTTTTTGTGCTGTGTTAATGTTCTTTGTGCTCTTTGACTTTTAAAGCACAAATTAATAACCACGTTTAACAATTAAATATTTGTGGTAACATGTTTTACTCTTGCACAACACTTTTTTTTTTGGGTGCTCTTAGTTTTTTATATGCTGTTTTGGGTTTTCCCCAGTTTTTAAGTAGTGTAATATATATAGAATGAAAATAATGCTTCAATGAGAGTACTTAAATCAAAATAATGCTTCAATGAGAGTACTTAAAAAAAATCTTGAGTGAAAGATGTTATTGATAGAAAGTAGCACTCATTTAAGCATTATTTTATTGATAGAAAATCTTGATTGAAAGGCATTGAGAATTGTATTCCCGATTTTCTTACACGGGAATTTCTGTAGGGAAAGAAATGGCAGGAAAAGAATCCGAATCAGTCAAACAAGGTAGTAGTCAATCAGTTGCCAGAAACCTTCCCCCTTCTATGAATCCAGTAAAAACTGAGCCTTCCCCAATCGTCCCTTATCCGGTATATTCTCCAATTCAAATTATCAATAGATTCACTAGTCTTGATTCTACAGTCCCCAGCATTCGTCCCAATTATGAGTCAACCCTAATCTCCAGTTATGATCCCTTGCAAGTCACAACCCCTCCTTCTTCTCAGCCATCAATTTCTTACAAGAAAAGTTCTCCCTATCTCCCCCGCAGTAACAACGACCTCTTCATAGTTGAACCTTGCTATAATAGTCTCTCCAATCCAGTCAAAATAGCTAAAGCCTACTTTCCCCCCAACCATCACTTTGTTCCTCATCACCCAGAAAAGTCACTCATATTCTACAGAGATATTCTTTTTGAAACCCAGTCCCTAAAAATTAGACCAATCAAAGACAAAATGATCCAAACATAATCCTTTATCATTCTATGTATATCCACAAAATTCTCAGCCAATCCGATTGGGGAGACCACCCCTACTCTTTCAAAATTCTCAAATCAAACATCCAATACAGTTATTATGATTATATTGAAGCCTGGAATAACATATTCCTTCACCAAAATAAAGATTTCAGTCATTCATGGTTTGTCAACTTTGATAGTAAATTTAGAAGTCCTTTTCCCTCCTGGTTTTCTTCTTGGTGGGAAAAGCATGGCCCAGTCATTGAAATTCTTCCTCATGATCTCCAAGATTCTGTCACTTATTTTACTAGTGAATACAAATTCAGAGAAGAAGATGCTTTCTTCCCCAGTCTCCTCATTTTTGTCGCCAAATATAAAGTTCCTTGGATCCTCAAATGGTCTTATCAGGTTAACTGGGAAACAAGAACTCTTTCCCGACAGATTTCAGTCAAATGGTGGGATAGATTCAATTCTGAAAGAATCATTGGTCAAGTTTATAAAGAATTTCCTCTAGTCAAAGTCACACAGCACAAGTCATCAATTTCTGAAGCCTCTGAGTCTTCCCTCCCAATTGAAGGAAGAACCAAATTATAAATTAAAGAATTAGCAAGGCAACTCATGATTCAAGCCTCCCAAATGAGTAATGATGAAGACGCCTCTCTAAAGTCACATTCCTCCCAAGCCGCCTCCTCAAATCAGGAGCGTAATGCCAGGCAGTCATGCAGACAGTCAAGATCCCAATGATCTCAATGAGGACTAAGCCCGCAAAAGTCTCAATCAGTCACTATTTGCTTTTCCTAAAAGCAGACGCATGACTCTACAGTAACCCCACTCAGAGCCAATTATTCAATTCATATGATGAAATATAATTGTGCCCAAGGCTACCGGCACCTGAGTTGTAGGCCCTTTACATATTGGCCTGTTGGCCTCTTTGTAAGAAGGCTGTTCTTTTCAGCAAGTGAATTTTCCAGTTTTCATAAGTCTTCTCTGAGCTATAAATATTGGCCTGTTGGCCTCTTATGAGTGTTACTAGTGTTACTATGTATGCTACTACAAGCTATAAATAAAATCTTGAGATATTTAGTGATATACCCATTCTTAGCACTAATATTATAAATAAACCCTACACAATTGAATTTCTATAAACAAACCAAAAAAAAAACTCAAAACATGACAGTTGATTATATTAAATTTAATATTGATTATTAAATTACTTTGATGCCCTATTGACTCTTTTGGGTATTTTTATGAGATTTTGGGGTTATGCTTGTTTTGAGAAATTGATGGCAGTTTTGTAATTTATAAGAAGTTAAAAGCTTTTTTGTTATGTTGCAAATAGGTTTTGGGTGTGTTTCCAAAGTTCATTTTATATAGGATATTTTTATAATTTGGGCCCTTATATTGGGTATAATAGTGAATCTCCCTAAAATCTTTCAATCAAGATTTTCTGTAAGTTTTATTGCATTAATTACTATTTTATGTTTTGTGAGAAGAAGCCTAGTTTAGCATTAATTATTTTCATATATTGAAAGCAAAGCATATATCTACAATCATGGAAGGTGACAAAGGAAAATGTAGTGAAGTTGAAGGTGAGAGTACGTCCGTTATTATAAACGATGGACCCGCAGTTGAAGAATTGAAAAAGAACACTTCTTATCCATTCACCCTTGCTTCCTTCGTGCTGCATCTTCAAAGTTCCTGAGGTGATTCGGAGACAAAAGAAACAGGCCTATGAACAAGCCAAAACAAGGAAGAGGGAAAGGGAGAGTGCATAATGAACATAAAGTTCAAAAATTGGGGGTTTTACAATTCCACCGTTGGGATTTGAGGAGAGGACAGAGCCTCTGTTCAGGAACCTCATCGACTTTGAACAATGCCACCACAGTCGCCTGCACAAGATAACATCCTACGTAGTTTTGATGGATAACCTCATCGACTCTAGAGAGAATATGGATTTTCTTTGTGAGAAAGGAATATTGGCCAATTGGTTGAACCTGGACGATGCTGCCCAATTCTTCAACAAGCTTTACAATGACTCCACCGTCATGGGGTATTACTATAGTGATCTCTCCGACAATGAGAATAACTATTACAAGACTAAATGGCACAAGTTTATGGAAATATTGAGGCGTGGCTATTTTTCTACCCTATGGACAATCCTCTCTTTCATCGCGGCCTTTATCCTCCTGGTCCTCACCCTAGTGCAGACCCTATATACTATTCGGTGGCCTTAATTAATTTTTCCTTAATTTCCTTCAATACTATTTACCAACGCTTAATGAGCTTGGATATCCCGTATGTTTGATAGGCTGGATTAGCCAGGACTAGCCAGGACTAGCCAGGACAGTGTTAAATAACACTTTGAAACCAGCGTTTAGTGAAAGAGGGACTAAAATAAATGGGATTGTATAGTCCGTTGGTTAAAAAAACACTGGACTCGCTCGTTCAATATTGCGAGGATGAAATGCAGTTCGCAAAATAGCGAGCATGCTATTTTGAACGCACGAGTCCAACCAACCAACACAGCCTTCACTCTTTCATTCTCTTCCTCTCGAACGACTGGAAGACCTCCATGGTGGTGACTAGCTAGTCGAACTCAACGGTGGTGCCATTTCCGTTGGCAAGAGGACTTGGAGCTGGTAGCTGGTGGACTTGACGCCAAGAGACCGGAGCAAGTCAGCGAGCTCGAGCTGGGTGAGGCTGTCGTCAGAGTCCATGTCGAATCGCATGAAGATGTTTTTTAGCTGCTTCTGCTAATTTGAGCCGTGCAGCCATCGTTCTGGTAATGGCCAAAGAATAAGAAAAGGATCAGAACGGCCAAAGAAAAAGAAAGGGATGAGATAAGATCCCAATTGTGTTTTGGGCACTTGGGCCTTTTAAAATTTTTTTTTATATTAATTTTGTGGTGTGGTAATTGGTTTGTGAAAAGTTATGGTTGGGGCTAATTAGCTTCTTTTTTTGGTTTTTCCCTTTGAAAATTTGGAAAGAAAGACAGACATCTAGGAAGAAGATGGGAAGGCAGAGGTAGGAAGAGAATAAATTTAAAAAAAATTAAAAATTTATAAATTATAAATTATTTTTTTCACACATAAGCCCCAATTAAATATAAATATTTTTCAAGTCAAAATTCTTAATTAAATTTAAATATTATAATAATGAATTTTTAGTCCAATACAGCACCAAACATAGGTCTTTACTATTTTTACAATCTAGCTTTTTAGTACGACGCAGCACCAAACATAGGTGAGTACTTGATCCGGCTTAGTCCAATCCGAGTTAATCCAAAACAGTCCCAGAATTTAGTCCATTCCATGACAGTCCGCCGTACCAAACGACCTTTATATGTAATAATCGGCTTTTGTGTGTGAGCTTTAGAAACTTGTGAATAGCTATGGTTCGAATCCCAGCATTGGGATTCTTCTTTTTAGTACTTTAATGGTTTTTTTATTTTTTTGGGTCTTCAATCATTTTCTTATATATGAAGATTTACTGAAAATAAAATTTATTTTGTCTAAGGTCAAAATTTTTTATTATGGTTATAAAATGTAATATATTTTCTAATATTCTACACACACGTATTTTCTTGGGGTTTGAATACAAGACAAATTCTTGGTTTACAAAATATTTTTTATTTTCAATGGTTAGCAAGAGACTACGTTTAAAGGAGTTTTAAATATAAAAATATTTTTTATTTGCAATGGTTAGCAAGTGACTACGTTTAAAGGAGTTTTAAATATAGTTGACAAGCTCATATTTATATATATTTTACATCAAATTCACTTGTCTTTTCTTAGTTAGTTCCTTATATTTTTGAGCTATTTACTTTGTTTTTGTGTTTTGTAGGATCTGTCAAGCAAAGAAAAGAAAAATAGCACAAGTGGGATTTTAAGTCACAAATTTGTCAAAACTGCCTGTGCAGATGAGCTGACTTTGGAAGCAAGTTGTGAACAGCTCGGAATGAATTAGAGAACGTGCCATATATCCTTGGAAAGCTACATATGTCTATTCTCTGGAGCACTTTGTGGATTGTTCATATCATTTTTCTAGAAGCAGTAATGGCCATTTTAACACTGAAAGGTTCACAAGAGGCTGAGCAGTTTGTAACTGCAATGAAAGCAATAAACCCAATAAACGTAACAGCCGAAATGGATGCAGCCAAAAACAAGCCAGCGGAAACCTATTCAAATACCTGAGGAAATGAAATTAAAGATGGGGATTAGGTGGGAGTAATTGGCTTAAAGGCCACCCAAAGAGTTACAATTTTTTTACCATTTTCTCTCACTTATTGTCATCAATAAATAGCTATTAGTGGAATAAGTTTTGGAGAGAGCGATCTGTGAAAAAGAAAACAGAGAGGCAAGGCAGGAACGTTGGAGGAGGGAGGAAATCTTGACATTCTCTTCTTTCGGTTTTACCTTCCCAAACTCATGTCTTTCTTTTGGTTTAATTTAAGAATAATGTGTAACTAAATTTTTAGTAGTTAGGGCTGTTTTGAAGCCCCAGATATGATTGCTAATGTGTTATGACATTTCATTTCAATTCCTTTCATGAAAGGATGAAAATTGCTTCACTACTTGTCTCGTTGATGAATTCTTTATGTGTTTTCTACGGATGCATACTTAGTAAGCATATTTAGGATTCTAATGCTATGAATATGTGTATGCCTGCCCTTGTTGAATGAGGACCTACATATGTTCTAGAGTAGTACTTGTTAGTTGCGATTAACATGTGAATCAATTTCTAGGATAAGTAAGACAACGCCAGTACTTATGATGCCTTGTGATGACTCAAACTCTTTTCATTCTTAATGATTTCTACTTGTTAAATCTATGAACACGCCATTCTAGATTGCATGCTAGGGACTAAGTTAAGTTGAAAACGTCATTCTCTTATCATAGTACATAAGAAAGAGTAATAGGTTGAGTTCTAACATTGAGCCAACTTGAGCATCTTCATCCGGAAATAAAAGGAATCTGATTGAAACATAACATGTTTGCATGACTATTTGGTGGTGGATAGCACTTCCCCTAACTCATTTTCTTAATTGTGAAAGATAATCTATTCTTATAATTCAAAATCCGTTTCTGTTCTGTTGTTGTCCGATTTAATTTATATAGCAAATCAACTCTAAAAATCCCAAAAATTTGTGTGAGTATAGCTCTGCGTGTCTAGTATCTGTGCATAAAATTTCGTAGACTTTTGATAAGTGTAAGTAGGGATAATAATTATTTCTTCGGTGGCTGGTCAGTAGGGACAGCAGCCCAGTTTTTGTGACATTTCAAGTAGTTAGATAAGACAATCTTCTGCGGGAAAGACCCTTATTTTCATATGCTACAATTGATGAATCTTAGTGTTAATAAGGAAAATCAATAGGTTATTTGTGTGCTACTTTGTGGTGTGTTTTTAATCCTATCAATAGTTTCCAAAGCAAAGGACTCACTAGTGTAGTGGTTTGGAGTATTTACTTCCTCAGGCAAGGTCCTGAGTTCAAGTCCTAGCATCCGTGTTGTGTGTGTGAGTTTAATATGCTATTGCCTCTTTCAATAGGAAAGGTCCTCACAAAAATATAGTTTCCAAAAACAGAAAAGGAGTTTTAAATATAAAAATATTTTTTATTTGCAATGGTTAGCAAGTGACTACGTTTAAAGGAGTTTTAAATGAAAAAATATTTTGTAAACTAAGAATTTTTCTTGTATTCAAACCCCAAGCAAAAAAGGCAGAAGAAAAAAGATAATTTTCCTTGTGTGTGAATAATGAGCATGTAGACCTCATTCTCTACTTTCGCCCAAGGCTCAGGGCCAGCCCTACAACTATCACTTTTCTCTCAAAGACTTTTACGCTAGATTGAATATCATTGTAAATACTAGAAGAAGACTATAGGGGCGTTTAAGTTGTTAATTTTCGAATGAAATACCTTTTTTTTTTACTATAGATACGTAGATAAAGAAAAAAAAAATAAGTATTAGGCATTTCCTATTCGGAATTGATTGAATTTGTTTTTTCAGAAATGGAAAACATATAGAAAAATGCAAAATAAATATCGTTTAATTATAAGACTATGATCTTTCACACCTTAGAGTTTGGTTTCACCCACATAAATATAAAGTAGAAACAAAAAGAAAAGTGCATAGGAAGTGGGACATTGGTCATCGAATGATACTATTAGGCAATTGTTAGAAATATGCCTTAGAAGCCAATCTGAAAATCAAACTTTTAAGGACATAACACTTGATCTAATCAAGTTAATGAAGCCAAAACTTATGCATAACCAACAAAGTGACAAGTCCATGGATTAAAATATAAATGGAAAGTGATCTAAAGACGTTATAGATTCATGAGACCTTTCCATTACTAAAGTCTTTAAATAAGAGAGTTGATTTTACCACTCCATTTTTGTCCACTTAAAAAGAGAAAAGGAGAGTAGAAAAGGCAGCACCCTTAAATAAAGGCAAGCTTGCAATTTTCAACATTTATAGGAGGGGGCGGACGCACAGCTGGACAAATGGGGTCGTGTGACATTAATTTGTTTCATTTCATTTACTTTTCTTTACTCATTTCTAGTTTATAATTGGATAATTAGCACATTAATTTGTGTCAATTATTAATTAAACAATTATATTTATATATAAAAATAAGATGAACAACATATCACATCACCAAATATAATCATATCACGAAACATAATCGTACCACCAAATATAATCATGCTTTTCTTGAACACATCACCAAATATTTGCATATTTATTCATACCATCCTTTAAAAAAATATTTTTTTGATACTTACTATTTTTTAAAATGTATTATGGTCTAATTATGTAATAACCTCAAAAATAATACTTGGTTTTATTATTTTTGTGGAAAATCTTATTAAGTTGTGTGACTTTATTGGGTGTTTTATGAATTTGGTTTGATGTGAAAATATTAGACTTAAGTGAATTTAATCTCAAATTTGAACTAAAATGCCCTTATGATTAAGTTTACGATTTTTTTTTTTAATGAAGTAGGCCCGTTTAGGCTCGGTCTGTTAGGCTTAGCCCAGCCCGGCCCGATGGGCTTTCTCAAGCCCGACTCATGGGTCGAGCTTTTAAAGCACAAATTAATAACCACGTTTAACAATTAAATATTTGTGCTTACATGTTTTACTCTCGCACACCACTTTTTTTTTGGGTGCTCTTATTTTTTGATGCGGTTTTGGGTGCTCTTATGCCCGTGGTTTTTCCCCAGTTTTTTTAGTAGTGTAATATATATATATATATATATATATATATAGAGAGCTTCCATTGAGGATCCTCAAATAAGCTTATTTGAGGGACACCCCTTGTAGGCCTCACTCCGGATTGTATTTCACTAATCTAAACCATCTATTTTGTAAATACTCATTCAAAGATCATCTCTACAAAAAATCATTTAAATCCGATATCATTTGACCACTCAATTGAGTTATTGAAATTTTAGTACTTTCTTGAAGCACCATGTTCATTGATTTTGTAAGACACAATTAGATGTCGAAACGGTTTCCGATTTGTCTAATTTTTTGTAAGGATGATCTATGACTGAAGACCTAAAAAATAGATGGTTTGGATCATTGGCAAAAAAATTGTAGGGTACCCTAAAGGGCGTCCCTCAAATAAAATTATTTGAGGATCCCTCAATAGAAGGGGACTATATATATATATATATATAGCAAAAGACAGATAATAGTAAAACATTCAAAATACCAGAAAATGTCCTTGGTTAATGCAAATATTAAGAGTTGAAATTATTAATTAAATAAGGACACTTTTTCATATTAAAAAAAATTTAAAATTAAAGGAAAAATCAGATAATGAATCATATTTTTATGGAACACAACTATCCATTATCTTTTTTAATTCTAAAATAAATTAAATTTTTTTTTTTAAAAAAAAAGACCTCTCTCAAGTGCAGAAGCACTTGCGGAGAGGCTAGTATATATATAAAGAAAAAAAAAGAGAATTGTAAAACATTCAAAAAATTAAAAATTATCATTGGTTGGTTAAGCGTTGAAACTTTTTATTAAATAAGGATAATATAATAAATTAATATTTTTTCATATTAAAAAAATTTGAAAATAAAAACCAAAACAAGAACATATTTATTTTCATGGGACACAACTTCTCCTTTGTTTTGTTGGATTCTCTTTCTTAATTCTTTTTTTTTTTTTAGAAACAAAATTTCATTCAACACTCAAAAGCAAGTACATCAGCTTCAAGAACAGGGAGCAACCATATTGGTGCTTCCTCGATCCAAGTAACAAAATCATTACAATGAATTGCAAACTGAGCCAAAGTGTGTGCCACCTTATTACCGCCTCTTGGAGTCCATTGACATACGACGGCTCTAAACATTTTAAGTAGATTGTTCACTTCCTCAATCAAAGGAGCATATATTCCATTGCATTCCTCTGTTGAAAGAATACTATTAATGCAGTCTTGTGCGTCCATTTCCAGAATAGCATCAATAAAGCCCATATCAATAGCAAAACGTAGTCCCTCTATTGCTGCCATAAGCTCCGTTTGCCTAGCCCCATAACTAGCTTGGAGCCACCTAACACATGCTGCCATGAACTCCCCTTTCTCATTTCTGACGACCACCCCAACCCCACGGACAGAATCTCTAGATTTGATTGCCCTATCTACATTTATTTTGTAAATACCTACTATCGGAGGCCTCCAGACTTGAGACAGAACTCGAGAACTAGGCTGACGACCATGGCTCATATGAGAGAGGTTGTTTGCATAAGAGAACTCTTGAGCAAATTTAGTCATTCGATGCAACAGCTGTACTGCACTTTCTGATTTCCCTTAAAAAATAAAGCTGTTTCTCCTATTCCAAATCCCCCAGACAGATATGCAAACAACCCTTGTTTTCCCCCCTGAGGAGATCTGTACTGCATGCCATAGTGCTCTGAAATACTTGACCTTCCACACCTCACAGACGTTACCCCACACTGAATTGCGCCACACCTCCTTTGCAACCTCACACCCCCATATAGCATGTAGAACACTTTCAACTTTACGATGGCAGCTATGACAAATTGATGTGGGCGCTATTTTCCGCTTGAAGAGTGTCTGACCACAAGGCAACAAATCCCAAACACACCTCCATAGAAAAAACTTAATCTTATTTGAAATTTTAAGAGCCCAAATTTTCTTCCAGAACGTTGAATTTAAATCGGCACCAGCAGATGACTCTCCACACATTTTATCCTTCTCCAAACATGCCAACCAATATCCACTCCTGACCGAGTACATTCCGTTCCTTTCGTAATGCCAAAATAAACAATCATGACTTGCCAAAGAAACCAATGGGATCCGTAATATTGCGTCCACCTCTTTATCCCAAAAAATATCCTTAAGTAAAGGCACATTCCATTGCCCTGAAGAGGTAAATAAATCACAAACCAGTGTTGACAGTGGCAGCTGTGGAGGAGACATAACTTTGAACAAAGACGGGACTGGAAGCCATTTGTCGGAATAAACCTGAATGGACACTCCATTGCCAACTCTCCAACGCAATCCTTATGGAGCAACTCTTTCCCCCATTGCAAAGACCCCCAAATGAAAGATGGATTGGTACTTACGGCGAGCTTCTAAAAGCAGATGCGATGGATAATATCGGCTCTAAAAATCCTTGCCACCAGAGTGGAGTCAGAATGATGCGCCAACATTATTTTGCAAGCAGAGCTTGATTGAATGCCTCAAGATCACGAAACCCCAATCCTCCTGCAAACTTACTCATACATAACAGCTCCCACTTCACCCAGTGAATACCCCTTTTGTCTTTCGCCTTTGCCCACCAAAAACGAGCCATAATTCCATGAAGTTCCTTGCACAATCCTTTTGGAATCCAAAAACAACTCATCGAATAGGTGGGAATTGCCTGTAACACGGCTTGAATTAAAATCTCTTTCCCCACTCTAGATAAGAGCTTTTCCGTCCACCCACTTATATACTTCCAAAGTTTGTCTTTTAAATGTTGGAAAAGTTGTTTCCTTCCATTTCCAACAGTTGGCGATCCTACATATTTCTCACGGCACTGCATAACTGGAACATGCAAGATATCAGCAACCATATCGAAATCTGCTCGTTTGGCATTCGGACTTAAAGAGAGCACAGACTTAGAATAATTGATCTGTTGCCCTGAGACCTCTTCATAGGTCTGGAATAATGTTTCCAAAGCCCTACAAGCCTCTGCGTTGCCTTCACAAATAAAATACTGTCATCCGCAAACAACAAATGAGTTCTGAAGCGCCCTTTGCCACTTGAATGCCGATCAAATCCCCTTCCTTTACACTGCGCAGAGACACGAAAACCTCTCGGTGCACAAAAGAAAAAGATATGGAGATAAATGACATCCTTGCCGTAACCCACGCTGTGGCATAATGTGCCCAAGAGGAGTACCCTTCCAAAGCACTGAAAAAGTAGTAGTGGTGATGCAGTCCATAACTTTGGCTACCCATATGGATGAAAAACCCAGTTTGAGCATCATTTCACTCAAGAAAACCCACTCCACCCTGTCATATACCTTGGCCATGTCCAATTTAAGAGCCATTTTGACATCGCGCCCCTTCTTCACTCCCTTTATAGTATGCATTATTTCGAAAGCAGCCATCACATTATCCAAAATCATCCGGTTCGGTACAAAGGCGCTTTGAGTTTCCGTTATGACATGAGGAAGTCTTCAATAGATTTGCAATTGTTTTCGCTATCAATTTGTAGACAGTCGTACACAAGCTGATCGGTCGGAACTCTAAGACAGTGGTTGGCATCTTGACTTTTGGGATGAGAGCGATAAGGGTATGGTTAAACTCCCGGACACTTCCTTCTCCATTTAGAATCTGCAGACACTTGTTGGCCACCTTGTCACCGACTATGTGCCAATACTTTTAGAAAAATAAAGGTGGAATCCCATCATGCCTAGGTGCTTTAGTTGGGAACATTTGAAATAAAGTATGCTCTAGCTCTTCCCGCGTAAAAGCTTGCAACAACCGATCATTCATATCACCTGTTATTACTGGCCGTACCTTGTGCAAAATCCGCTCCATTTGCAGACCTTAGAGGAAGAACATAAATTCTTGAAGTAGCCACAGAAAAG
Source organism: Prunus mume (assembly GCF_029339155.1). NCBI lineage: Eukaryota > Viridiplantae > Streptophyta > Magnoliopsida > Rosales > Rosaceae > Prunus > Prunus mume. The sequence goes on from NC_142704.1 coordinate 14,445,574, forward strand.
GTCCCCTATCCTTTGCTCATCAGTCTGCCAAACCTTATTTTCATCGAAAATTCCGCACACCCCATTGCGTTTGGAACGGGAACTTGCCCTCCCATGGAAAAAATGAGTATTCTTGTCTCCCTCCTTGAGCCACACTACTCTGGAATGTTGTCTCCACATAATTTCATGTTTTTCTAAAAGGTCTGAAATGGTGTCCTCAACTCTGGCCTTTAGCACATGTTGATCAGTTGTTAGTCTCCCTTGAAGGGCTGCTAACTCCTTGTAAGCATAGTTTAATTGATTGCGAACATTACCAAAGTGGACATGGTTCCACGTTTTGAGATCCTTGGCACACAATGATACACTGTTACTTATACCCTCCACTCCGTCTGTACTCCTCCAAGCCTCTTCAATCACCTTGTCAAAGTCCGGCTCCTTTGTCCACATTTCTTCAAAATGAAAACGTCTACTCCATTTTACACTTGCTTCTGGATCAACAACACATGCATCTACTAGGATCATATAGTGATCGGAACCCACTGTCACTAAATGGATGGTCGTCATATATGAGTAACGACCCAAGAAGACACCATTCGCTACACATCTGTCCAAACGTTCTTCCACTATGCTACCATCAGGATAACGACGAGCCCAAGTAAACGGATACCCAGTAAATCTAGTGGAACTAAGCCGACAACCTTCCAATGCCATTTTAAAATTATTCATCTGGCTTTGTGGTCATTCTCGTCCCCTTCTTTTGTCTTTCGATAAAAGAATCTCATTAAAATCTCTGACAACCACCCAGGCTCCTTAAATCGAATACGACAATCTACGTAATCGCTCCCAAGAGTGGTGGCGTTGTTGAGTCTCAGGATGCCCATAAAACCCAGTAAGATAAAACTGTGAACCATTCGACTCAGTGATCAAAACATGAATATGACCCACGGAATAAGATAGCAGCCTCACATCCCAACCGCTCCGCCAAAACAAAGCTAAACCACCCCCTAAACCAACTCTTGCTACATTCACCACCCCTTCCATTCCCAATTGAATCCGTTTATGTTCCATCTGATTTGCTGTCATTTTGGTTTCCATTAAAAAAACCAAATCAGGTTTTTTCTCTCGCAACACATTCTTGAGAGAGTGGAATGTCCGAGGAGCCCCGAGACCTTGGACATTCCAACTTAAGATCATCATTGCTTGTGGTGGGTCAGCCCTGCTGATCCCACCACTTTAGTTGAACCGAAAGACAAGGTGTCACTACCTTTCAACCTCTTTGTCACAGGTCTCCCCACCTCTGCTATCTCCCTTACTCCCCTTTTCCCAGCCCGACCTCCAATTTCACTAGTATCCCCCTCATTTGGATGGATTGGGGATCTTCTCATCCTTGCTTGATGTTTCCACGACCTTTTACTTTTTGAGTTGACCTGGAGTTTGTGTTCTTACCCAGCATGTACTTCATCTGCATTGGGTCCTCCAACAGTCTGTTCAAATTCAAACCCAAATTCCACATTTTTTTAGGCCCCACTTAAGTTACCCAGCCCACTTTCAATGCTACTCGGTGACTTGTGTCCATGAAGGTTATACAAAGAATCTATCCCCTCCTCACCAAAACCAACTTTGAAACTGGCTGCGACCATTTTACGACTAATGTCCTCCATAAAAGCCTTTGTCTCTCCAGCTTTGATTGTGGAATTACTCCCAATTATTTTCTCCTTGATGACACCAACCTCCTCAATCATTATGGGCTTTTGTAACTGCCTACTCAAATCAGTTACAACGTGAATTGCTGGGTCTTGGATCGGTGCCACGTCATCCCTAATTGAAGGAGTCCCTCTCCCCCAGCCAATCCCCAGCTTCTCGCCTCCGGTTCTCCTCCTCGGTGATTGTCTACCCAACAGACCCACACAGATTCCGCCACCTTATCCCCACTTGAATTACCCGTCTGCCCTCCCTCCTCCATCTCCCTCTCCTTCACCCAGTCCCCTTCCTCAGACCCTCCATCCTCCATAAGCCTTTGTGTTTTTCTCACCCCACTTCCGCTAGTTCTTTTAGGATTGCCAGCCCGAAAAGGATAAAAATCCTTTGTAGCCCTAAGCCAAATACCATATGGCTTGTCACTTGCATGTTTGGCTGCCGGGTCGACAAAAGAACATTCTTTGAATACATGACCCACTCGGCCACAACAGAAACAAAATTCCGACAGACGCTCGTATCGGAACTCCACAAACACTTGTATTCCCAGAAGGTAGCATCATCTTTTTTCCTCGTCTTAACGGCGTGGAGACATCCACGCTGACCCTTATCTTAAGGAACCTACCCAAACACTCCCCATCCATACCTTCTATGACATCCAAGCACCGTCCAAAACTATTCCCAATCTACCTCCCAATCGTTGTTGACATACAACTCAAAGGTACATTATGGACCTAAATCCAAAAGTCTGCAGATTTGAGAAGCAGCTTGGATAGAGCAATACTGCCGTCAGGAGGCTCAGGTAAGACAAGGGCTTTATCGAAGTTCCAAGGCCCACTACTCAAAACCTTCAGTCTATCCCCCTCAGTCGCAAAGATGAACAAGAACAGATTATCCCCAATATCTTTCACCACCACCTCACGTACCGTACCCCAAATCTTCAACATCGTTTGCTTGAAAGCCTCCCAGTTGAAAACGTTAGTGGTAAGGACTTTCCCCACCAGACTCGTCCTAAGTCACTCCCCCACATCATGGATATCATCCTGTCCGACCTAAATCGCATCACTCTCCTCCTTTGTAAGGATGATCGTCTTCTCTAAAGAATTTATCACATCATCCATCCCGACCACCGACTAGAACGGTAAAAGAACAAAAAGAAACCCCCGACAAAAGTCAGGAGAGAAAACCCTAAAGCAAAACTTGTTAGGGGTGAAAAGCTCTTACCCTTACGGAAGAGAAAAAAACCAAACGCGCCAAGTTAGAGATAACAAAAAACTCAATTGGGACTAAACTCAATAAAATAACATTAATATACATAATATAATATTTTGAATGCCCTCTTAGAAGTGGGGCCCTGTGCATGTGGTGTGAATTTTCAACTTTGTATCAGCGTTAATTATTATTTAATTTTTTTTGTGAGAAGAAGCAGAATTTAGCATTAATTATTATTTTATTTTTGTGAGAAGAACCAGATTTCAGCACTTTTTCTCTCTCTTCTCTCTCTCTCTCCCTCTCTCTCTCACGCACGGACTCTCACAAATACTAAGTCTTATCCAATCCGGATTGGTCCAGATGCTAGCTATCATTGATCTCATAAGTTCTTTGTTTCCATTGATTGTCCCACAAGCTTTAAGTCTTATTAATAACATACCAAAATATCTATGTTCGTTCTACACTTCTTCTTCATTTGTGTAATGGGGTGATCATATATATAACCAGCAGCGCAGAGCAGGCCCGGAAAAAACTAATTAGAATTATGTTGAACGAGTGTTTTATGATGAATATACCTCCTATTTTCTTTATGATCACAAGAAAAGAGCAGCACTATTTTATTTTTTGATATCGTCCTCATCGATGTCCCTTCTTCATCTACTGAATCTTGTTCTAACATGGTAGCTAGCTAGTGTTAAAAAGAGAGGTCACAGATACAAATTTAGACCTCATGCACTGCACCGTAGTATTTGTTTAGTTTTCCAGGTACACATGTTTCTCTCTACCCATTTTATTTGAACTTTTTGGTGGGCACAAAAATAGCCCCAGTTTCTAATTTTCTTCCTTAATTGCACAAATACTAAGCCCCAACTACCACCAGGGTTTAAAATATCGATGGTATCGGAAATAACGATAGTCCAAAAACATGGAAATTTCAATGGAAATATCGGGATATTATCGATATTGATAAAAATTGAATAAAAACCAAAGAAATTGTAAGAAAAACTTGGAAATTTTTATTGAAACTTTGGAGGATGTTTAATCAGTCAATTATCTATTAGTTTATCATAAAAAATTGGAAGGAAATGCATTGCATGATGGGTTAACTGATTTAAGTTGATTATTAGCGAGCTGACAAACAATGTGAGTTTAGAAAATATGTAGTAATTAATGAAGAAGATTAAACACACCATAATCATTTATATATTATGATTTACTATAATATTTTACACTTTATATATACATTGCATGATGAGATACATGAATGACTTAGTACCACACAAAGTTCTTATGAGGTTCAAATTTTTCACTATCTTCATCATCTCTATGTGTTGAGTAAGTGTATTGTGAAGAGTAGTCATCAAATATAAACCCTCAAAATAGTTTTGCATGTAATTGTTCAAAATAAAACAATATAAATATACATATTTTAGCATATTATCACAAAAACATAAGCAACATGGTGGTTAAGGAGTTGGAGGAGTGAAATGGCAAGGATTATAATCCCTAACTAATAATAATGTATGATGTTTTTAATTTAATTGAAATTAATATGTATATAATTTATGGTTTGCTAATATTGATTTGATATATTGGAACATTGATGATTATTTTTGTTATCATTAATTGATATGAGTGTTTGTTTTGCGACAAGTCTTCTTTTTTTTCCATTTTTTTGTAATTTGTACACCATGACTCCTCAGAATAAAATGATGGATTCACTACTCTATCTTCTTCTTCTTTTTCGTCATTCGCTAGGGAGGGAGAGTATTATATTAACTTGCCTCAAGATTGTCTCCTATGTGAATTGAACTTGGGTGCATCTTATAGCAAAAGAAATTAAAAGCACAAGTTCAACTAAAAAATATAACCAAATCGTAAACTAGAATGGTACAAAATGATATATAATTATGTACTAAAAATCGGGTCTTATATACCAAAATCAGTTTACTACTTTTTTTTCTTCAGTACCGGAATTGATTCTCCATCGCCGCTCAAAGTCGTACTCTCTCTCACAAAAGTAGTAGTGTACGACAAATCCCTAGAGTTTACAACGATTCCCCAGAGTATGAGAGTTTTCAAAGTCCGACTGAGAGTTTAGATCCATTTTTTCTGGTAAAAACTAGTAATGTACGAGTTTTGGATGAATTAGTATTTTAATGCCTATCAGATCATCTGGTCATCAAATGATAGCCGTTAGATTCAATTTAAATGAAATGAGCTGTCAGATTAGGCTGTCCACTTAGTGTATGCAACTACTTAAGAAATACCGCAAACCAAACTGTCAAAGCTGAATGAAGGTCTCGAGAGCGTTAAAATTGCGTTTTTTACCACAAGCTTTTAATGATTGGCCCAGATGCTTTTAATGAGTGGCCCAGATGCTAGCTATCATTGGTCTCATAAGTTTTACATATATGAAACCTACCAAACTGAACGCATTAATGGGGCATACTGAGTACAAACCATATGAATAGAGGAATTCCATTCTACCAAAATCACAATCAAACCAATTATTACCCCCCCCTCACACACACACAAATAGCCCCAGTTTCTAATTTCTTCCTCAATTGCAGATACAAAGCCCCAACTTCCACTGTCTGCTTCCACTGCCGTCGGGCTCTTGGCATCATCCCACCAAAGCTACCGCCGCCTATTAGGGTGAAATATCTCAAATTTCAAGTAAGTTTTAAACCCTAAGCCTCAATTAATGATAATGTATGATGTTTTTAATTTAATGGAAATTAGTATGTATAGAATTAATGATTTGTTGATATTGATTTGATTTATTGGGACATTGATGAGCATTTGTGTCGTCATTGATTGATATGAGTTTGTTTTGAATTCAACCATATATACTAGAACAAAGACTTCAACGAATATATTAGAATTCAACCATATATATTGATGCAATGGCAAACCTTATGTAGTACTAGTACAAAATTGGTCAAAGGACACTGTTTTCTTTTTGTGCTCTATGAGTGTTTTTTGTGCTCTTTGACTTTTAAAGCACAAATTAATAACCACGTTTTACAATTAAATATTTGTGCTTACATATTTTACTCTCGCACACGACCGTTTTTTTTTTTTTTTGGGGTGCTCTTATTTTTTTGATGCGGTTTTGGGTAGTCTTATGCCCGTGGTTTTTCACCAGTTTTTTTAGTAGTGTAATATATATATATATATATATATATATAGAAAAAAGTAGAAAATTGTAAAATATTTTAAAAATTAAAAATTATCATTAGTTAGTTAAGCATTGAAACTTTTTATTAAATAAGAATAATATAGCAAATTAATATTTTTTTCATATTAAAAAAATTTGAAAATAAAAACCAAAACAAGAACATATTTATTTTCATGGGACACAACTTCTCTTTTGTTTTGTTGGATTCTCTTTCTTAATTCTTAGACTAGCCTCTCCGTACGCACTTCCGCGTTTGCAAGAGGCTTTTTTTTAAAATTTTTTTTAATTATTTTAGAATTAAAAAAAGATAATGGGTAGTTGTGTTCCATAAAAATAGGATCCATTATCTAATTTTTCTTTTACTTTTAAATTTTTTATAAGAAAAAGTGTGAATTTACCATTTATCCTCATTTAAAAATAACTTCAATTCTTAATGTTTGTTTTAACCAAGTGCATTTTCTAGTATTTTGAATGTTTTACCATTCTCTGTCTTTTTGCATACATATATAGATAAATAAATAAATAAACTCAATTAGGACTAAAAACTCAATAAAATAACATTAATATACATAATATAATATTTTGAAGGCCCTGTGCATGTGGTGTAAATTTTCAACTTTGTATAAGCATCAATTATTATTTAATTCTTTTGTGAGAAGAAGCAGAATTTAGCATTAATTATTATTTTATTTTTGTGAGAAGAAGTAGAATTTAGCATTACTTACTATTTTATGTTTTGTGAGAAGAAGCATAATTTAGCATTAATTACTTTAGGAAAATTATTTTCAGATATTGAAAGCAAAGCATATATCTACAATCATGGAAGGTGACAAAGGAAAATGCAGTAAAGTTGATGGTGAGAGTACGTCCGTTTTTATAAACGTTGAAGAATTGAAAAAGAACATAGAAGCGAAGTTTCCTTTACATTCGCCCTTGCTTCCTTCGTGCTGCATCTTCAGAGTTCCCGAGGTGATTCGGAGACAAAAGATACAGGCATATGAACCCAACATTGTCTCCATCGGACCCTTCCACCACGGCAATAAAAAATTCCAACACTTTGAAGATGTGAAACGTTGGTATTTACAATGCCTATCCAAGGATGTGAGTTTGGAGAGCTTGATCAAAGTCATCATGGAGTTGGCTAAAGACGCCCGCGACTGTTACGTAGTAGACCCGTTGGATGGTGATCTCGATCCAAAAGACTTTGTAGAAATGATGATACTTGACGGTTGCTTTCTGTTAGAACTATTTCGAAAGGCACCTTACTATGAGCTACTATATGAAAACGACCCCGTTTTCGACGTGTCCTGCATGCAGGAACATCTGTACCATGACCTTCTGCTGCTAGAAAATCAGTTGCCTTGGTCTGTGCTGGAGTGTTTGTACAACCTAACTGCCAATAGCCCAAACCAAAAAGACGACTCCCTCACTTCACTTGTGCTCAGCTTTTTCAGGCAATCCGAAGCGGATTGCCTGATGTTGAACTCCAGCTTTAAGCTCCCAGTTAAGATTTTGCACATACTTGATCTGATAAGAGCCGTGATCGTTTCTGGATTGGATGAGGAAGAGCTGCAGAAAAAGAAGTTGCCTGTGGAAGAGCAGCAGAAAAAGAAGGGGCCAAAATTTCTTCAACGGATCCCAAATGCGACATCTCTTTCGGAGGCAGGCGTTCGGTTCGAAGCAAGACAAAACAAGGAAGATGGAAAGGGAGAGTGCATTATGAACATAAATTTCAAAAACGGGGTTTTTACAATTCCACCGTTGGGAATTGATGAGAGGACAGAGCCTCTGTTCAGGAACCTCATCGCCTTTGAACAATGCCACCACAGTCGCCTACACAAGATAACATCCTACGCAGTTTTGATGGATAACCTCATCGACTCTAGAGATGATATAGATTTTCTTTGCGACAAAGAAATATTGTTCAATTGGTTGAACCCGGACGATGCTGCCCAATTCTTCAACAAGCTTTACAATGACACCACTGTTATGTATTTCTACAGTGATCTCTCTCACGATGTGAATGACTATTACAGGAAGAAGTGGCACAAGTTTATGGAAATATTAAGGCGTGACTATTTTTCTACCCCATGGACAATCGTCTCTTTCATCGCTGCCTTTATCCTCCTGGTCCTCACCCTAGTGCAGACCCTATATACTATTCCGTGGCCTTAATTAATTTTTTCTTAATTTCCTTCAGTACTATTTACCAACGCCTAATAAGCTTGGATATCCCTATATGTAATAATATGCTTTTGTGTGTGAGCTTTAGAAACTTGTCAACAGCAGCTGCTGCTTGCCTACTTAATATTTGTGTGTTCTGTTCTGTTCTGTTATGATCAAGGTAAAAACCCAGCTATTTTCTAGTAAAGAAACCTTGCTATTCTCTTGCCAGACTTGTACCTACTTACACACCACGTTTGGTCATCGCGTCATTGTGGTCATATGTTAACCCCCATAACCTTTGATCTTACGAGAAAGCATAATAGTGTAAAAAGAGTAGTGCTTCCATTTCCATACATAAGAAGAAAAAGTTGATTTTTTGATGCGGTTTTGGGTAGTCTTATGCCCGTGGTTTTTCCCCAGGTTTTTAGTAGTGTAATATATATATATATATATATATCTATATATATAGAGTAATGCTACACTTACCACATTTTTGTCCCACATTTATCCATGATGTGATATGTTCATATCATACGCCACATCAATTAAATGAATGAAGTGTATTTTAATAAAGAAAGTTTAATTGATAATTTTTTTTAAAGTGTTAATAAATCATAAAAGAAAAGAAAATGTTAAATAATTTTAATTTATATGTGGCTGTCCATCTCATCTGCCACATAAGGTGGTATGGAAATGTGATATACAAATGTGGTAAGAGTAGCATTATTCATATATATATATATAGCAAAAGGCTGATAATAGTAAAACATTCAAAATACCAAAAAATGTCCTTGGTTAATGCAAAGATTAAGAGTTGAAATTATTAATTAAATGAGGATAATATGGTAACTTCACACTTTTTCATATTAAAAAAATTAAAAATAAAGGAAAAATTAGATAATGGATCATATTTTTATGGAACACAACTATCCATTATCTTTTTTTAATTCTAAAATAAATTTTAATTTTAATTTTTTTTATAAAAAGACCTCTCTCAAGCGCAGAAGCACTTGCGGAGAGGCTAGTATATATATATATATATATATATATATATATATATATGAAACTTCCATTGAGGATCCTCAAATAAGCTTATTTGAGGGACACCCCTTGTAGGGCCCACTCCGGATTGTATTTCACTAATCCAAACCGTCTATATTGTAGATACACATTCAAAGATCATCTCTACAAAAAATCACTTGAATCCAATATCTTTTGACCATGCAATTGAGTTATTGAAATTTTAGTATTTTCTTGAAGTACCGTGTTCATTGATTTTGTAGGATACAATTGGATGTCGAAACGGTTTCTGATTTGTCTAATTTTTTATAAGGATGATCTATGAATGAAGACCTAAAAAATAGATGATTTTGATCATTGGAAAAAAAATTGTAGGGTACTAAAGGGCGTCCCTCAAATAAAATTATTTGAGGGATCCCTCAATAGAAGGGGACTGTATATATATATATATATATATATATATATATATATATAAAGAAAAAATAAGAGAATTGTAAAACATTCAAAAAATAAAAAATTATCATTGGTTGGTTAAGCATTGAAACTTTTTATTAAATAAGGATAATATAATAAATTAATATTTTTTCATATTAAAAAAATTTGAAAATAAAAACCAAAACAAGAACATATTTATTTTCATGGGACACAACTTCTCCTTCGTTTTGTTGGATTCTCTTTCTTAATTCTTAAATAAATAACAAAAAACTCAATTGGGACTAAACTCAATAAAATAACATTAATATACATAATATAATATTTTGAATGCCCTCTTAGAAGTGGGGCCCTGTGCATGTGGTGCGAATTTTCAACTTTGTATCAGCGTTAATTATTATTTAATTTTTTTTCTGAGCAGAAGCAGAATTTAGCATTAATTATTATTTTATTTTTGTGAGAAGAAGCAGAATTTAGCATTAATTACTATTTTATGTTTTGTGAGAAGTAGCATAATTTAGTATTAATTATTTTAGGACAATTATTTTCAGATATTGAAAGCAAAGCATATATCTACAATCATGGAAGGTGACAAAGGAAAATGCAGTAAAGTTGACGGTGAGAGTACGTCTGTTGTTATAAACGTTGAAGAATTGAAAAGGAACATAGAAGCGAAGTTTCGTGTCCATTCACCTTTCGCTTCATTCGTGATGCATCTTCAAAGTTCCCGAGGCGATTCGGAGACATAACGAACAGGCCTATGAACCTAACATTGTCTCCATCGGACCCTTCCACCACGGCAAAGAAAAATTCCAATTCTTTGAAAATGTGAAACATTGGTATTTTACATGCCTTATCTCCTCATCCGAGAATGTGAGTTTGGACAGCTTGATCGAAGGCATCATGGAGTTGGTTAAAAGCGCCCAAGACTGTTACGTAGCATACCCGTTGGATGGTGATCTCAATAAAAAATACTTTGTAGAAATGATGATATTTGACGGTTGCTTCCTGTTAGAACTATTTCGAAAGGCATTTACCTTTGAGCTCCGAAATGAAAACGACCCCGTTTTCAACATGTCCTGCATGCGGGGACATCTGTACCATGACCTTCTGCTGCTAGAAAATCAGCTACCTTGGTCTGTGCTGGAGTATTTGTACAACCATACTCCTAATAGCCCCAGCCAATGTGGCGCCTCCCTCATTTCACTTGTGATCAACGTTTTCAGCCAAAGAGAGGCGGATGAGCCCAGATTCAATAGCCCAAGATTGATTTTGCACATACTTGATCTGGTAAGAGTCGTGATCCTTTCTGAATTCAAGGAGACGTCGAGTGAGGAAGAGGGGTCAAATTTGTCTCATCGGATGCCAAACGCGACATCTCTTTCAGAGGCAGGCATTCGGTTCGAAAAAAACCAAAACAAGGAAAAGGGAAAGGGAGAGTGCATAATGAACGTAGAGTTCAAAAACAGGGTTTTTACAATTCCACCATTGGAAATTGATGAGAGGACAGGGCCTCTATTCAGGAACCTCATCGCCTTTAAACAATGCTACCATGGTCGCCCGCACATGATAACATCCTACGCAGTTTTGATGGATAACCTCATCGACTCTAGAGAGGATATAGATTTTCTTTGTGACAAAGGAATATTGGCCAATTGGTTGCACCCGGACGATGCTGCCGAATTCTTTAACAGGCTTTACGATGACACCACTGTCATGGATTATTACTACAGCGGTCTCTCCGACGATGTGAATTACTATTACAAGACTAAGTGACACAGGTTTGTGGAAGTATTGAGGCGTGACTATTTTTCTACCCCATGGAGAATCATCTCTTTCATCGCTGCCTTTATCCTTCTGGTCCTCACCCTAGTGCAGACCCTATATACTATAAGGTGGCCTTAATTAATTTTTGCTTAATTTCCTTCAGTACTAATTACCAGGCTTAATAAGCTTGGATATCCCTATATGTCATAATCTGCTTTTGTGTGTGAGCTTTAGAAACTTGTGAACAGCTATGGTTCGAATCCCAGCATTGGGATTCTTCTTTTTAGTACTTTAATGGTTTTTTTTTTTTGGGTCTTCAATCATTTTCTTATATATGAAGATATACCAAAAATAAAATTTATTTTGTCTAAGGTCAAAATTTTTTATTATGGTTATAAAATGTAATATATTTTCTAATATTCTACACACGTATTTTCTTGGAGTTTGAATACAAGACAAGTTCTTGGTTTACAAAATATTTTTTATTTTCAATGGTTAGCAAAAGCCTACGTTTAAAGGAGTTTTAAATATAAAAATATTTTTTTATTGGCAGTGGTTAGCAAGAGACTACGTTTAAAGGAAAAAAATATTTTGTAAGCCAAGAATTTTTCTTGTATTCAAACCCCAAGCAAAAAAAGCAAAAGAAAAAAGAAAATTTTCCTTGTGTGTGAATAACGAGCATGTAGACCTCATTCTCTACTTTCGCCCAAGGCTCAGGGCCAGCCTTACAACTATCACTTTTCTCTCAAAGACTTTTACGCTGGATTGAATATCATTGTAAATACTAGAAGAAGACTAGGGGCGTTTAAGTTGTTAATTTTCGAATGAAATACCTTTTTTTTTACTATAGATACGTAGATAAAGAAGAAAAAAAATTAAGTATTAGGCATTTCCTATCGGAATTGAGTGAATTTGGTTTTTCAGAAATGGAAAACATATAGAAGAATGCAAAATAAATATCGTTTAATTATAAGACGATGATCTTTCACACCTTAGAGTTTGGTTTCACCCACATAAATATAAAGTAGAAACAAAAATAAAAGTGCATAGGAAGTGGGATATTGGTCATCGAATGATACTATTAGGCAATTGTTAGAAATATGCCTCAAAAGCCAATCTGAAAATCAAACTTCTAAGGACATAACACTTGATCTAATCAAGTTAATGAAGCCAAAACTTATGCATAACCAACAAAGTGACAAGTCCATGGATTACAATATAAATGGAAAGCGATCTAAAGACGTTAGATTCATGAGACCTTCCATTACGAAATATCTTAACCTAAATGTTCCTAGTTGTAGGATCACCAAATAGACAATGGTGATCCGCAAAAAGGTACACGATGTGTCTGCTAATTGGGAGGATGACTAGTTTGAAGTGATTCATGTAGAGACGCTGACACAAGTGTGTATGTGATTCATAGAGATAGAGTTCATTGAACGCGATCGACTAAGAATTCTTGTATGGAGGTTTTACTCACAATGTCAAAAAAGAAATTCTAAGTTGCGATAATGCAAATTATTCCTTATACCTTAGACATCAAAGTTGTCTTGTGGACCAGGTATTTATCTTTGAGAACACTACACAGTCATATCGAAATACATAGCTTGAAGGTGATTATCAGTATATTTGATAAGCTCATAGAGGCATGTTTATGTACAATAAGGAATCTCTACTATCAGTATAGAGAAGAATTAGGGATTCATCTCTATTTTTGTATTACCCCTTAAAAAATTACAAAGACCCATTTACAAATCAAATCATATAGCCTTCTATAAAGTCTTTAGATAAGAGAGTTGATTTTACCACTCCATTTTTGTCCACTTAAAAAGACAAAAGGGGAGTAGAAAAGGCAGCACCGTTAAATAAAGGTAAGCTTGCAATTTTCAACATTTACAGTTGGGGGCGGACTCACAGCTGGACAATGGGGTTGTGCGACCCTATGGCTGCCGGGACAAATGAGGTCCTCAAGCGACCCTATGGGTAGCAATGGGTGACCCTAAGATGCACACAAGGTGCTCGACGAAAGGCTCGTGTGCAATAGCAGGCACTGTGCAGCTTTTTTTATTTATTTAAAAATAGTTGGCCAAAACAATGTCAAGTTGTGCTTTAACTAGCCATCAAACTGTAGCCCTAAGGGCAGGCACAATTCAGGTCGAAAAAGTCATTCAAAAAGGAAGATTACAGTTTAAGCGTTTATCAAAGAGTGAGAGGGAAGGAAGAAAGAGGAAACAACGGAGGAACAATAACTAGGCCCAAAATTTAACATCACTAACTCTCAAATCAATGAGGGGTGAGGGAGGGGAGGATAGAATCTAGAGAGAAATCTCTTATACTCATAAACAAGCTATTGGTAATGTAGTATTTAGTTTGTTGGAATTTGGGGTGAACATTTGAACACGTAACCCGTGAATCGAATTGAACCAAACCGAAAATGAAAAAAAATAAAAATTTTTGATTTGATTTGAATTAGTTTAGTCGGTTTTGCCATTTAAGAACCGAACCTGACCAATTATATGATGTCAGCACAAATGTTGATACATAACTCATTTTTTATTTTTGAATCTTATACTAAGTCCTAGTTTCAATTATGTTTCTCTTTGAGTACGTTAAGGAATTCGTGTACAGGAGTTGTAAGCATGAAGTTCATCAGCCTAACAAAAAATCTCGAATCTGTTCAAGCCCAAAACGAGTAGACTAATCAGTTCAATTTTCAATTTTGTAATGAAACCGGACCCTGCCGACTCTAATTGGAATATGTCCAAAATCCCTCCCTCCCAATTAGCGACGACGTTTACCATAAAATATCAACAATAAGAAAACCCATCTCACTCACGCGGACACAAAACAATTCGATTCGAACCCAAAGAAATGGCTCTCATCTTCACCTCACACTCTTCTCTCTTCTCCAAAAGCTTCACCAACCTAGTCTCATTTCCAACCCCAAAATCCCAATCTCTATCTCTCCTCTCTTTCCCCTCACCAAATCCTAACCTTATCTAACTGATGTGACATACCAGACATAAAAATCATTTTGTGTACAACAATTTATAAAAATTTAGAGGTGTAGTAACTTCTTTAATTTTTTTTTTAAAGCAAAGTTTAAATTTAAAACATTGACCCCCCCAAAAAAAACAGTTTAAAATCGGTCTCCACCTAATTATTTTGTTTATATATATATTATTTTTTTGTTCTTTCTGTTCTGTGTTTTGCACGTCTCTTTCTTTTTTTTTTTGGTCAACGCACGTCTCTTTCTGTCTCTCCTCTCACTTATCGTTCCCTCTATAACCAACTCCCTCTTCCTCTTCCTCTCCTCACTTCTTTTCTTCCTTTTCTTTATTCGTTCTTTGGTTCCATATCATATATGGCTGGTATGAATTTGTTTCTATTTGTTTTTTTAAAGAAGTTTTTGTCTTTTTATTTATATCATAAAGCTGGGATATTTATACCATTTCAACTCTACTACTATTACTGTTACTTAGATCGGGATTTTTTGTGTTTTGAAGGTGATTATCTGCTACTTAGGTCTGGAGTTTTTTTCTTTGTTTGTCTGCTCTTGAAATTGAAGGCTCAAAGCATGAGCTAAGGTTGAAGGTGTGATTTATTTATTTATTTTTTACTCTTTAGTTGTATTGAAATATTGTCTCCTACAATTTTAATTTGATTATATTTTTTTTTTGGGTGTATGTGAAGGTTTGATGGAGGACGCATAACTTTTATTTAGGTTTGATTTTTCTGATGGGTTGTTCATTCAGAATACACAACCGTTTAAATTAGGTGGCGGTGGTGCTCAGAGAGAAAGAGAGAGAGAGAGAGAGAGAGAGAAGGTGGTTTAGGTTTTTTGTTTGTTTTCATAAATAATTACTTTGGGCACGAATGAATAATTGGTGTGCATGTCTAAAAGTGAAATCGGATGCAGCAGTCAATGTGTCAGAACAACCACTTCCGTGCTCAAAAGTATTGAGCATAGGACACGAAAAAAATTAAATTTGTGTTTAATGAACAATGGAAACTCCTATACACACTACAAAAAAAAAATGGCAACAGTCATCATTTTGTCACCAATTTTAGTAACTGTTGTGGGAGTTACTAAAGGCTTGAGTCACCTTTTTTAACTTTTTTGGTGACTAAAAAGGCTTTCAGTCACCTTTTTTGCTTTTTTTAGTAACTAAAGCCTTTAGTAACCCCTACAACATTCACCAAAATTGGTTACAAAATGGTAATTATTGCAACTTTTTTAGTAGTGACAGAAACCGATCAATTTGTTGTGGTTGCATCGTGGCTGTTAACAAAGAGCACAAATAATTGTGCCTTTTACACTAAAGAGCACAAATAATATTGGTGCCCAAAGCCTGATATTGTTGTAGTGTTTGTTGATATTGATTTGATTTATTGGAACATTGATGATTATTTGTGTCATTGATATGAGTTTGTTTTGAGACAAGGTATTTTTTTCATCTAATTTTTGTTGTTGTAATTTTTACATCTTGACTTCTCATAGTAAAATTTTGGATTCACCACTCTATCTATATATTAAGAAAATAATTGAAAGTACTTAGTGCTTATTGGTTGCAGATCTGGTAGATTGGTGCGGTTCGTGATCTGGCAGATTGGTAAGTTGGTAGATCTGGTAGATTCATAGATCTAGTAGATTCGTGCTTATTGTTTGATGTGCTTTCGTTGAGCAGTTGTATGTGCTTATCGGTAGATCTGGTAGAAGCCGGTGCAGAACCGGAAACCGGAAAATCGCACCCGAAATTGGCAGTTCGGGTTGGTGTGGTTTTCCTCTTGTTTTTTCTAAAAATTGGACCGGACCAAACTGGATGAATAATACCAATTCCGATTCTTTTCGACCAAAAAAAAAATATATATGTTGTATAATTATATTTAATGCATCTGGTTTGGAAAGTTTCTTTTCGGTTTGCAATGGCAAACCTTATGTAGTATAAACCTTATGCAACGGTAAATTAATAGTTTTTCATATTAAAAAAAATTTAAAAATAAAAACCAAAACAATAACATATTTATTTTCATGGGACACAACTTCTCTTTTGTTTTGTTGGATTCTCTTTCTTAATTCTTAAATAAATAATAAAAAACTCAATTAGGACTAAACTCAATAAAATAACATTAATATACATAATATAATATTTTGAATGCCCTTTTAGAAGTGGGGCCTTGTGCATGTGGTGTGAATTTTAAACTTTGTATCAGCATGAATTATTATTTAATTTTTTTGTGAGAAGAAGCAGAATTTAGCATTAATTATTATTTTATTTTTGTGATAAGAAGAAGAATTTAGCATTAATTACTATTTTATGTTTTGTGATAAGTAGCATAATTTAGTATTAATTATTTTAGGACAATTATTTTCAAATATTGAAAGCAAAGCATATATCTACAATCATGGAAGTTGATGGTGAGGATACGTCTGTTGTTATAAACGTTGAAGAATTGAAAAGGAACATAAAAGCGAAGTTTCGTGTCCATTCACCTTTGCCTCATTCGTGTTGCATCTTCAAAGTTCCGGAGGTGATTCGGAGACATAACGAACAGGCCTATGAACCTAACATTGTCTCTATTGGACCCTTCCACCACGGGAAAGAAAAATTCCAATTCTTTGAAAATGTGAAACATTGGTATTTTACATGCCTTATCTCCTCATCCGAGAATGTGAGTTTGGACAGCTTGATCGAAGGCATCATGGAGTTGGTTAAAAGCGCCCAAGACTGTTACGTAGCGTACCAGTTGGATGGTGATCTCGATAAAAAATACTTTGTAGAAATGATGATATTTGACGGTTGCTTCCTGTTAGAACTATTTCGAAAGGCATTTACCTTTGAGCTCCGAAATGAAAACGACCCCGTTTTCAACATGTCCTGCATGCAGGGACATCTGTACCATGACCTTCTGCTGCTGGAAAATCAGCTACCTTGGTCTGTGCTGGAGTATTTGCACAACCACACTCCTCCCAATACGCCCAGCCTAAAAGACGCCTCCCTCACTTCACTTGTGCTCAACTTTTTCAGGCAAACCAATACAGATAACCTGATGTTGAACCCCAGCTCCGAGCTCCCGCCATTTAAGATTTTGCACATACTTGATCTAATAAGAGCCGTGATCGTTTCTGGATTAAAAAAGACGTTGCCCGAGGAAAAGCAGCGGAAAAATGAGGACCCAAATTTGCCTCAACGGATCCCAAACGCCACGTCTCTTTCCGAGGCAGGCGTTTGGTTTGAAAAAACCAAAAACAAGGAAGAGGGAAAGGGAGAGTGCATAATGAACATAGAGTTCAAAAAAGGGGTTTTTACAATTCCACCGTTGGGAATTGATGAGCGGACAGAGCCTCTGTTCAGTAACCTCATCGCCTTTGAACAATGCTACCTTGGTTGCCCGCACATGATAACATCCTACGCAATTTTGATGGATGACCTCATCGACTCTAGAGAGGATATAGATTTTCTTTGTGACAAAGGAATATTGGCCAATTGGTTGAACCCAGACGATGCTGTCCAATTCTTCAACAAGCTTTGCAATGACACATGCGTCATGGGGTATTACTACAGTGGTCTATCCGACGATGTGAATTACTATTACAAGACTAAGTGGCACAGGTTTGTGGAAGTATTGAGGCGTGACTATTTTTCTACCCCATGGACAATCATCTCTTTCATCGCTGCCTTTATCCTTCTGGTCCTCACCCTAGTGCAGACCCTATATACTGTAAGGTGGCCTTAATTAATTTTTGCTTAATTTCCTTCAGTACTATTTACCAACGCTTAATAAGCTTGGATATCCATATATGTAATAATCTGCTTTTGTGTGTGAGCTTTAGAAACTTGTGAACAGCTATGGTTCGAATCCCAGCATTGGGATTCTTCTTTTTAGTACTTTAATGGTTTTTTTTTTTGGTCTTCAATCATTTTCTTATATATGAAGATATACCAAAAATAAAATTTATTTTGTCTAAGGTCAAAATTTTTATTATGGTTATAAAATGTAATATATTTTCTAATATTCTACACACACGTATTTTCTTGGGGTTTGAATACAAGACAAATTCTTGGTTTACAAAATATTTTTTATTTGCAATGGTTAGCAAGAGACTACGTTTAAAGGAAAAAATATTTTGTAAGCCAAAAATTTTTCTTGTATTCAAACCCCAAGCAAAAAAAGCAAAAGAAAAAAGATAATTTTCCTTGTGTGTGAATAACGAGCATGTAGATCTCATTCTCTACTTTCGCCCAAGGCTCAGGGCCAGCCCTGCAACTATCACTTTTCTCTCAAAGACTTTTACGCTAGATTGAATATCATTGTAAATACTAGAAGAAGACTAGGGGCGTTTAAGTTGTTAATTTTCGAATGAAATACCCTTTTTTTTACTATAGATACGTAGATAAAGAAAAAAAAATTAAGTATTAGGCATTTCCTATTCGGAAGTGATTGAATTTGTTTTTTCAGAAATGGAAAACATATAGAAGAATGCAAAATAAATATCGTTTAATTATAAGACGATGATCTTTCACACCTTAGAGTTTGGTTTCACCCACATAAATATAAAGTAGAAACAAAAAGAAAAGTGCATAGGAAGTGGGATATTGGTCATCGAATGATACTATTAGGCAATTGTTAGAAATATGCCTTAGAAGCCAATCTGAAAATCAAACTTCTAAGGACATAACACTTGATCTAATCAAGTTAATGAAGCCAAAATTTATGCATAACCAACAAAGTGACAAGTCCATGGATTACAATATAAATGGAAAGCGATCTAAAGACGTTAGATTCATGAGACCTTTCCATTACGAAATATCTTATCCTAAATGTTCCTAGTTGTAGGATCACCAAATGGACAATGGTGATCCACAAAAAGGTACACAATGTGTCTGCTAATTGGGAGGATCACTAGTCTGAAGTGATTCATGTAGAGACGCTGACACAAGTGTGTATGTGCTTAATAGAGATAGAGTTCATTGAACGCAATCGACTAAGAATTCTTGTATGGAGGTTTTACTCACAATGTCAAAAAAGAAATTCTAAGTTTCGATAATGCAAATTATTCCTTATACCTAAGACATCAAAGTTGTCTTGTGGAACTAGGTATTTATCTTTGAGAACACTATACGGTCATATCAAAAGATATAGCTTGAAGGTGATTATCGGGATATTTGATAAGCTCTTAGAGGCATGTAAATGTACAATAAGGAATCTCTACTATCAGTATAGAGAAGAATTAAGGATTCATCTCTATTTTTGTATTTTGTATTACCCCTTAAAAAATTACAAAGACCCATTTGCATGAGCTCCACCAAGAATCAAATCAAATCATATAGCCTTCTATAAAGTCTTTAAATAAGAGAGTTGATTTTACCACTCCATTTTTGTCCACTTAAAAAGACAAAAGGGGAGTAGAAAAGGCAGCACCCTTAAATAAAGGCAAGCTTGCAATTTTCAACATTTATAGTCGGGGGCGGACGCACAGCTAGGACAAATGGGATCATGCCAACCCTATCGGCTGCCGGGACAAATGAGGTCCTCAAGCGACCCTATGATGCACACAAAGTGCTCGACAAAAGGCCTGCGTGCAACAACAGGCGCTAGCGCAGCCGCCGTGTTTCATTTGGTATCGATAGATATTCGATACCGTAATTGAGTATGGTATGGTAATCAAGATTTTGATACCGGTCAATACAATAGTACTCTACTAAAATATAATATATTTTTTCATTCTCTCGCTATGCCTTTCAATTTCTCAAACGCTTTTGTCATTTATGTTTGGATTGTGTTTGTATTTTTGTAAGCCATAAGGCATAAGTTTAACTCTTTTGGTTTGTAAGCCATAATGCATGAGTTTTAACCATTTGGATTTGATGAATATGTTGATGGATAAATATTGATTTGGTTGATTTGGATATTGAATATGTTGATTATAATTTGGATATTGAATATGTTAATGAATATTGAATATTTAATATGTTGATGGATATTGAATATGTTGAATATTTGAATTTGTAACTTAGGCATCACTTATTTTGGTGTTGAATATTGAATTAGTTCATTTTTTGGTTGTAGTATTGGTACACTTACAGGTCAAGTTGCCCAAAAGGCAAGCACAATGTCAAGCCAAAAAGTCATTCAAAAAAGGAAGATTACAGTTTGAGAGTTTATCAAAGAGTGAGAGGGAAGGAAGAAAGAGGAAACAACGAAGAACGATAACTAGGCCCAAAATTTCACATCACTAACTCTCAAATCGATGAGGACTGGGGTGAGGGGGAGAACAGAATCTAGAGAGAAATCTCTTATACTCATAAACAAGGCCATTGGTAATGTACAGTATTTAGTTTGTTGGAATGTGGTGTGGACATTTGAACACGTAAATTAGTGAATCGAATTGAACCAAATCAAATATAAAAGAAATCGAAAAAATTTGTTTTGATTTGAATTAGTTTGGTCGGTTTTTGCCACTTAAGAACCGAGCCAGACCAATTATATGATGTCAGCTCCTATGTTGATACTGAGTCCTAGTTTCAATTATTTTCTCTTTGAGTACGATTAGGAA
Source organism: Prunus mume (assembly GCF_029339155.1). Lineage (NCBI taxonomy): Eukaryota > Viridiplantae > Streptophyta > Magnoliopsida > Rosales > Rosaceae > Prunus > Prunus mume. Next base: position 14,466,588 of record NC_142704.1, read on the forward strand.
TTCGTGTACAGGAGTTGTGAAGCATGAAGTTCATCAGCCTAACAAAAAATATCAAATCGGTTCAAGCCCAAAACAAGTAGACTAATCAGTTCAATTTTGTAATGAAACCGGACCCTGCCGACTCTAATTGGAATATGTCCAAAATCCCTCCCTCTCAATTAGCAATGACGTTTACTATAAAATATCAACAATAAGAAAACCATCTCACTTACGTAGACACAAAACAATTCGATTCGAACCCAAAGAAATGGCTCTCATCTTCACCTCACACTCTTCTCTCTTCTCCAAAAGCTTCTCCAACCAACTCTCATTTCCAACCCCAAAATCCCAATCTCTATCTCTCCTCTCTTTCCCCTCACCAAACCCAAACCCTAAGCTCCCCTCACTCCATCTACGCTCCTCTCTCTCCGACGATAGCCCCACAGACGGCGACCATCCGACGAAGATCACTGATGAGTGGGGCGAGGAGGCCGCCCCGGAGGCCGAACCCGCATCCAAAATCTCCGAATCGGACCCTCCGCAGAACGAGGATGAGTGGGGAGGCGGAGGAGATGATGTCGTTGAAATTGGGAATGGGAGTCCGACCAAAGCTGAGGCTGAGATTGAGGAGAAGGTGGATGGTAAGTTTAGTGAGCTCAAGAGGGCTTTGGTAGACACTGTTTATGGGACTGAATTCGGGTTTCGGGCCGGGTCTGAGGTCAGGGCGGAGGTCTTAGAGTTGGTTAACCAGTTGGAAGCGGTCAATCCAAACCCGGCTCCGACGGCGAATCCGGGTCTTCTTGATGGCAACTGGGTTTTGCTGTAAGTTCAATTTTGTCTCTGAAATTTGATTAGAAATAGTTAAATTAGGAATGCAATAGCATAAAACTCAAAATAGAGTGCGTGTGTGTGTGTGTGTGTGTATATATATATATGGATTTTAAATGACATTGTTGAAAGCAAAAGCATAAGTATTTACAAATAAGATGAAATGTGCATTTGTTTCGAACTGTCATTGAACTTCTCCAGAGCGTTTTTATAGAAATTTGAAGTCATTTAAGAAAAAGTTAGGAAAACAAAATTTAATAAAGAAGAGCATCAACAGAGCTAACAATAGCTGTTAAATCCAGGTTGAATTATCTTATTTGAATATTGCGTCAATCATGTCCGAATTTGATCACATTACAATGATGATCATTTACATCCTATTTGGTTGTTAGGCTGATAATATCGTGCATAAGTTTTTATAATACGTTTTGTAGACTTTGAACATAGTATTGAGAATCTTAGATTAATCTACAGATTTGATTTTGATGCAGTAATTGACCATATTTTTTATTTCCTACATACTTTTCATAGGTCTATGGGAATTGGTTTTTGGTTGGAATTGAAAATAATTATGAAGGTGGACATCTTTTAGGGTGTCTCCAACATGTTGAGTTCTGTCAGCATGAAAGTTCTTGGTCTTTGCATCCCTTTGCAACATTGATAAACACATTTAATTTTTCCTTGAGTTAGAAAATTTGAAAAACTAGATTTTTGTTTTTCCTTTTTCTAATTAATGGTGTAATGGTCATGCTTCAAGACACCCCATTATTTTTATTGGTATTGAGGGAGGAATCATCTGAGCTTTATTAAGGTATTTTCATAGCTCCTATGAGGCTGTGGGTTTAGGTGATAGTTTGTGCTTGAATAACCTTTCCATTTCCATTTTTCATCATTTTCTTTTTCTAGTTAAACTTTTTCAATGATGTCAAAGTTGTTGCACAGTAAAGTTACTCCTAAAATATGTATTGCCACGCCCTCTCTATATTTATTTCCTGGTTTCTTATCTTCCTGTTTGCAAATTAAATTCAAGTTTAACATTTATCATGTAATTATCTATATATATATATAGATCTTTGTGTCAATTTGATAATTGATTACTACTGTATCATGTTAGGGTATGTGTAGCCATGCATGGGATTCATCTGTTTTCTAAATATTAATTGAACTTGCAACTTCAAGTTTCATAAATATGTTTTTTCGTCTTCTATTTTTGCTCCTTTTTTATGATTGTAACAGCCTTATATGTATCTGAACTTGAACCAAGGATCAGTGATAAAGCTAGTGGGAGTTATGCTCTTCTTTTAGCTCATATTCCCCAATATTGTATGAGTATTGGTAGTATGGCTGAAATTTTTTAGAGCCACTGGGAAACTGAAAACCAAGTTCTGTATCCATAATTTATTTCGCACAATATATTATACATTACGAATGATATACACATCTATTTCTCTGGTTGCTTTTGACCTGGATGCTTTGAACAATCTGACGATTGTCCTTACGAAAGATAAAAATGTTTCATGGTTTTCTCTTTCTCTTTTATCCTTTTCAACTGCTCCTGATTTCATTTATTTTACTTATTTGGTTTGATCTCCATAAATCAGGTACACTGCATCCTCTGAGCTGTTGCCACTTCTAGCTGCAGGTAGTACACCTTTGTTGAAAGTGAGTAAAATAGGCCAATCGATTGACACCAGCAGCTTAACCATAGTGAACTCAACCACGTTGTCTGGCCCCTTTGCCACTTTCTCTTTCAGTGCATCCGCTAGCTTTGAAGTTAGAAGCCCTTCAAGAATTCAGGTATAACTTGCACTGATAATATCTGGGTGAATAATATTCTTCTAAAACAGGACAGTGTTTCGTGGTGGTGAAGTGATGAGTTAATCAATAATTTTAATTAGTACAAAAATATATATTTTTTTAATTAAAAAAAAGTTAGAAGTTATTACATGGTAGATGAGCACCAGAACCTTACTAGGTTTGAAAATATCCAGGTTGAATTCAAGGAAGGCAGCGTTTTGCCTCCAAAGATAAAGTCAAGTGTTGATCTCCCGCAAGAAGTGGATATCTTTGGGCAGAAAATCAATTTATCACCTGTCCAGCGAACTCTCAATCCTTTGCAGGAAGCTGTTGCAAGTATCTCAAGAGCCATTTCTGGTCAGCCACCATTTAAGGTTTCCATTCCAGGAGAGCGGACGAAATCTTGGCTTCTTATTACATATCTTGATGAGGATCTCCGGATCTCGAGGGGGGATGGTGGTCTTTTTGTGCTTGCTAGAGAAGGCAGCCCCCTCATAGTTCAGTAACCTGGTATGTCGTCGGTGTCATCCATACAAGGCACGTATATATGCATATAGACGAATTTTACTTCGATGAAAGGAAGATGATTGTACATTTATCCTTGTATACTAGAAGTTTTTGAGATATGGAAGATGTATCCCCTGTTTATTACCTCCCTTTCTGCAATACTCAGAGGCCTAGAATAAAAACCTTTATTAATAATTTACAAGCTTCTCCGATACATGTGATGCACAAAACTAAAATATTTACTTGACAGATTATAACTTTCCTTTCCTTCATCGTATGCGGCGCCTCTACTTTGTATGTGTGTGCTGTTAAAAGTAAGAAAAATTGTCCAGATATATCGGGCGGAGTGGGAAAACGGTAGAGTTAGTGGAATAGATGTGCATCCGTTAGAACCAGCCAAATCCAATTGAATTGATGAAAATAATCGAATTCAATGATAGAGGTTGGAACTTGACTTGTTTCCTTTTTTGGCATGTTCGATTCTTTTTGTTACTGTGTTATCAAATAATATATAAGGAAAATTATGTATTAGACATAATTAAGTTTACTAATTAGTAAGTGAGATATTAGGTATTTTAGTTTGGGTTTTAATACTTAAGAAAAAATAGCTATTTTAGATTAGGCCAAAGGCTGGCCCAGATTCGTTGGGCCAGCTTAAAAATAACAAATGAAAAGACAATTCTACCCTTTTCTCTTAAAAAGCCTGTCCCATCTGTAAACCTACAAATTAAATGACGCTTTTGCCTCTGAATGTTTAAACGACGCGGGTTTCTCTTTCTTTTCGTTCGTTTTCTTCTTCATTTCAGAGGTTTCGCCATTAGAGTTCAATTTTCTGTAGGTTTTCCTTTATTTTCTTCGTTTTTCTTCTTTTCTTGCTACGTTTTCGTTCGATTTGCATCTTTGAATACCGTATCTTTTGGGTGATTTCTGTTCTCCTTAGTTCGGGTATTTCGAGCTCAGTTTTGTGGCTCGATTTTGCGGCGCGATCTTGTGGCGTTCAATGCTAAACCCTATATTCTTCGTTTCGTGATCAGATTTGATTTTAAGCTGCTGTTTGGTTGTGGAGATTTTTGGCAGTCCTAAGTTTTGAGGTATGAGTACTTTAGAACCTGTTTTCGTTTATATCGACTTGTATGTTTATGGAATTTAGTTTTAGTACTTTTATCGTGGTTTCCTTTTGGTTTCTATTCGAATTGTTTTGATTTTCTGTCATAAACTACATCTGTTTGTTGTAGTTTTGGTAGAAACTGCATTGCAGTTTCTTGTTTCATAATTCGATTTCAGACTAATATTTGGAAGTCTATTGGAATTTTACAACTGCTCATGTACATTATTTACTGATTTAAATTGTTTTCTGTTTTTGTTTGTTGTTTTGTTTGCATTTTCAAGGCTAATGGAGGTGTGTGTCATTGCCAAGTGCACATATAAGTCGGAAACCATTATGTTTTCAGTTTCATCAGAGTCATCCATGGTTGATATTTTGAAGACTTTGTGTCTAAGGTTTAAGGGTTTGCAGTTGGGTTGTTTTACGTTACGGTATTCGCTGCCCAGTTATTCGAGTTGTTTTCTAGAAACGGATAGCGATTTGGACATGATGAGGACATTTTTGTTTGTATCAAATGAGAAGAGTGTTGATATTTTAGTGAAAGATTTATGCGGGAGCAGTGAATATAGTGGTGATTTTTGTGTAAATAAGGAGTTGATAGCATGTGAAAAGGGCGAGTCGTCAGTGTTCTAGTACTGTCGAAGACAGAAATGAATTTTTGGGCAGGTCGAAGAAAGCAAGTGCTAAGCCTTTGTTGTCGAATGAGTGGGAGACGTACATACATCATGTAGGGCAGAAGTTTGACGGTGGTGCAGAGGAGTTCCGTTTGAAATTGTGCAAGTACGCTCTTGAAGTAGGATTTAATTTTTTATATGTCGGCAATGACAAGAAGTGGGTGGTTGCTATTTGTTCGAATAAGAAATTGGAGGGTTGTAGCTGGCGTGTTTATGCTTCTCGTTGTGAAGCTACTGGCTGTTTTGTAATTCGGACATTAAATAATGTGCATACATGTGTGGCTCGGATACGGGAATCAAAGAGTAAGATGATGAAGTCTCGTGTGGTGTCCTCCCTCATTGTGGACAGAATTCGTGCAAAACCAGAGCTGAAGCCAGTTGAGATTATACACGAGTTCAAAGATTATTATGGTATAGACATTTCATACTACCATGCATGGTTTGGCAAAGAGTTAGCTAAATTGAACGTTCACGGTGATGAGTCGAAGTCCTTCAACGAGTTAGTGTGGTATGCGGACGCCGTAAAGGAAACTAACCCTAGTTCTCTCTGCACTCTTGAATGTGAAGCTGGAATTAATCGCTTTAGACGGTTTTTTGTGTCGTTTGGCGGTTGCATTGCTGGATTTCAATATTGCATACCCTTGTTGTTCGTTGATGCTACATTTTTGAAGAGCAAGTACAAGGGGCAGCTTCTCTGTGCTTCCGGAAAGAATGGAAATCAAGGTATGGTTACTGTAATGTATTGCAGATTCCATTTGTTGCAATTTTTTAGCTTGCAGTTTCTTGTTTCATAATTCGATTTTCTTAATAATTTTTGTATGTCTGTGGGAATGTTGCAATTGCTCATGAACTTAAATGTGTTTTAAACTTAGTTTTAGTACTTGGATCATGGATTTGCCTTTTGGTTTCCTTTCAAATTTGAGCAGATTTGTTTTCAAAAACTGCACTGCAATTTCCCTTTTTTGCTTATACTTGTGCTTTTGGCTTTGTTTTGCAGGGTTTTATCCTCTAGCTTTTGGAGTTGTTGATTCTGAGACGGGGGAGAATTGGACTTGGTTTCTTCAACATTTGGCTTCTATTTTGCTACCGATGGGGAGAGTGGTGACCTTTTTCTCGAATCGCAATCAAGGTTTGTTAAATGCAATGGGGTTTGTGTTTCCTGGATGGCCTCATTCTTACTGTTACTATCACCTCAAACAGAATTTGATATCGAAGTACCCAAGTCAGGTTATGGGAAATTGCTCCAAGACCGTGTTATCAATTTATTTAGTAGGTGCGCATATGCTTTACAGAGGAAGAGTTTACGGTAGCAATGGAGGAGTTGGTGATTGTTGGGAGTTCGAAAGTGAAGACATTTATATCTGATTTGTCTAGAGATCACTATGCGAACGCATATTTCAAAGGAATGCATGGGGATGGGGAGATGGCAAATAGTTTAGTCATTTAATAATTGGGTTGGTGTGTTTCAAGATTTGCCGGTGCTACCTTTGATAGAAGGGATTCGACAGAAATTGATGGTATTGAATTCTCAGCGACGAATTGAAGCGAAGAAGTGGACAACAAGTGAAGACATTTATATCTGATTTGTCTAGAGATCACTATGCGAACGCATATTTCAAAGGAATGCAGTATGGGGAGATGGCAAATAGTTTAGCGAAGTCATTTAATAATTGGGTTGGTGTGTTTCAAGATTTGCCGGTGCTACCTTTGATAGAAGGGATTCGACAGAAATTGATGGTATTGAATTCTCAACGACGAATTGAAGCGGAGAAGTGGACAACAATTTTGTGTCCGGAGATGGAAACTAGACTGTGGGAAAATGCGGAGGCCGGTAGGACTTGGGTAGTTCGTCGTTCTAGTTTCACTGTTTTTGAAGTATTTGCTGATTATTCTGTGATGGTTGATCTTGAGCAAAGGACTTGTTCTTGCCGTCTTTGGCAAATTGACGGTTTTCCTTGCACGCATGCGGTAGCTGCAATTCTAGCAAAGAAAGATTCAATTTATGATTACGTGGAGTGTTACTATAGGACTGACTTCTTTCGAAAAGCCTATGAGAGTCCTATTTTTCCTATTCCAGATATTGGGAAAGGCTTGGGCAGCTTTTGCAGAGTTGTGCTTTCGCCAATTACAAAAAGGCCAGCCGGAAGACCACCAACAAAGAGGATCAAAGCTTTTGGTGAATTTAAAAGGCCATTGAAATGTAGTCGGTGTAGTGTTACTGGGCATAATAGGAAGACTTGCAAGGCTGTGATATGAACATTCCTTCTCAGTTGACGATTGCTTACGTTAGATATGGTTTAGTGAATGTATAGTCAGTTTCTGCATTGCACTTTTTGCAAAACCTGCATTGCAGTTTTAGTTGCTTTTAATTGGCTACACAGCTTCTAATTGGATATTATGATTCTTTTTTGAAGTTAATGAAAATTATACAATTGTTTCATGAGTAGATATTCGTTTTTGACTGCCATTGAATGCTTGTTTTCAGATTTGAGCGATTTAAAGCGCACGATTCTGTTTATTTGTTGCAGATTTTGACCAGAACTTGTCCCATAATTCAATTTCAGAATACTTTTTGCTAGTCTATGGGAATGTTATAACTACTCATGGAGTTAAATGTGTTTTGATATTAGTTTTAGTACTTTGATTATGCCTTTACCTTTTGAGCAGCAGTGCAGATTTTGACCAGAAACTGCAGCGTAGTTTCTTGTTCAATAATTCAATTTCAGAATAATTTTTGCAAGTATATTGGAATGTTACAACTGCTGACCTACTTAAATGTGTTTTGAACAAAGTACTTTGATTATGGCTTTGGCTCTTGGGTTCTTTTCACATTTTTTGAGCAGATTATTTATTTATTTATATAAACTGCACTGCAGTTTTAATTTGTTGTAGTATTTGACCAGAAAATTCAGTGCAGTTTGTTGTTTCCCTTTCGTTTTGTTGCATCCTGTTCCAAGATTATATTACAGTTTATATGTATAGGAAATATGTTCTCATATACCATAACTAGAAATATTTACAAACATCCACAAGAATTAAGATACATATTGTCTTGAGTTAACGAAAGGCAAATCACTAGAGACGATTAATTACACAGTGTTTGTGGTGTAGGAGTTTTGTGACATATTGTGCTCGATATTCATTCATGAAATTCTTGTCCACACTTTTTGGAATGGGCTGTCCTTGTGCTATTTTATCCATGTAGAACATGACGAACATGCCGCAATCCAACCTGCAAATGAATACGAGATTAGCTTTTGGTTTTGAATGATTTCAAATTGTAATGAATGGTTGAGTAGACACAATTCTTACGAAGATGAATTTTTTGAGCACATTCTGTGTCATCCTCAAATGGAAACTGATATGGATTTTGCATAATCCAATTTAGAGTGAGTTCTTCATTTGGGGACAAATCAACCTGTGCAGGTGTAGGGGGCCCTTCTTTTTGCTTCACAAGTTTTGGTATTTTTTAGTTTCTAAGAACTCTTGTGCTTGTGGTCTGATATATTCTAGCCACCCTTCCACAATATTAACCTGTTTAAAGAAGAAGAAAAAAAGAGAAAAAGAAATGGTAATCAGTGCATTGCATATTATAGTTTTGGTGCCGAAATTAAGCGATGTATAATCTGAAATTGCATTGCAGTTTCTGTTTGTGTTTGTGCTGAGAAATTAAGACAGTTTCATTCCACTTACAAAATTTTGAGCAATGTCAATACACTTTTCTTCTTTTCTAGATCCCAACGATCTAAGTGGATTGTAGTGTCTCCACTTTCGTTCAATTTTGTGAAATGTGAGAAGTGTAAAGTGGAACTCAGAACTTGAAATGATCGGGAAGAAGAGAACATTGCATTTCCCGAGTTTTTCAAGTAAGTGTTCATACAGGGCCCTATGCCAATTTGGTTCTAGAAAGGTTTGCATGTAAGCCTGCTATCATTGAATGGCAATTTGTTAGTATATATTTTTCGAAAACTGCAGTGCCGTGTCTGTTTAAACAACTTTGAATTTTCAAAATAATTCTTACCCAAGTCCATGTAGACATGTACTGTGGACTATCTGTCTGCATGGGCCCTATTTTCTCCTCCTCTATTTGGATATAGGCCTCAATAACCTGTTTCACATTGATTGGAGAAAAATGGAATTATTAACGGGTAATATAGGTAGCACAAATAAAAAATGCAGTGCAGTGTGTTATAGAATTAGTATTTTATACTTACGTTTTGTGACAGTTCCAGGTCCCATACAATATCTTTGATATCATGGTTTGTCACTTTCTCATTATCGAGTCCTGCCCAAAAGTTATCACTGCGGATTCGAATACATGAAATTCACAAGATTAGTTTTAGTTTAATTGTAATTAAAAGATGAAAGAGTTGTTCTTTTGGAATAGAGATATTACCGAGGTTGAGTACTTAAGTAGTATTCTTGAATTCTGTCCCTATCCTCCTTTGGAATTTTCTGCCAAACCTTCTTTTGACCCCATCCTAGTTTTTTCTTTGTTGGCTTTTTTTGTCCTTCATCTTCATCATTTGATTCTTGCATACCTACATGTATTGAATCATGAAGGCTCGTTCCTTTTGGGGGATCAAGAATTGGATTTGTGGCATCGGGCTGAGATGCCTCTTGTGTTAACTGCAGATTGAAAGGAAACTAATTAGAAACTCCATTTGATAAAACAGAAACTGCAATGCAGTTTCCGTTTCTGTAAAGCGATAACACACTGCATTGCGCTTTCTATTTTCTGCAATGCAGAAAAGCAGCAGCAGCTTGAACTGCAGTAATTGCATACCACCTTCTGATTTTGAGGATCCTCTTGTGTTGATTGCTCCTCGGAAGAGATAAGCTTGAATTGTGGTAGTTCTTCATCATCCTTTTTTGCCTTCTTTTTTGGTTTCTTATGTTTTATGTACACATAGCAAGATGCTTGAAGCCTATTTCTTTCTCTATTCTTCAGCCTTAGTACTCTTGAAGGAACATCAGGTGTTGGAGCATCTTGCTTCTTCTCTTCTTCTTTCTCTTCTTGTTGCTTCTCTTCTTCTTTCTTGTCTTCTTCTTCTTGCTCTTCAACTGGTTGTGTTGGTTGTGTTGTAGGCAGATCCATCTCCATTTCAAAGACTGTTGGGTCTTGACAACAAGCTTTGAATTTCTACCTTGTACTTTTCTTCAATCTCCTTTTTCTTGGCAATCTTCGTCATGTCAATACGAGTTTCCTTGCCTTCCAATTCTGCAATCCTCCTTTTTAGATTTTGTATTTCCTGAAGCTGAACTCAGATTCCACTGTCATGGTGGCAGTCACATATTTTCATTATCTAATTTCTCTACGTATGTTGCCAACTTCGCTTCCGCTCCTTTGATCTCTTTTCTCCTTGGATAAATATATCCCACAATTCCTTCATTTTCTTCTCACTGTCTTCATTTATTTCATCCTTCCACAGTTGTAATCTTTCTGGGCAAACAAAGCTAGGATCTTGACGTTGGCGATAGTTGATTTGGTCTGTCATGGACTTCACCAAGAGGTCTTGAATTGCAAGAGGTTCATTTCCAGCTTCATTCTCAAACATTTTCTTCTTTCCATCCTCTTTTAATTCTGGAGTTTGATCAGCATCATCAGGTTTTCCTTGGTCTTCTGCTTCCTTTGCTTCTCTTTGTTGTCCTTCATCATCTTCTTTTTCTTTTTTCTATATATTGAACGGAAACTAATTAGAAACTGCACTGCATTGGAGGAAACGGAAACCGCAATGCATAATTCTCTGTTTAGAAATTCTTATACCTTGTCAAGAGGGTCTCCCTCTTCTCTGGTAGTTTTTCTATTTTTATATGCTTTCAAAATACCCTGTACAATGAGATTGAATGATTCAAAAACTACACTGCAATGTAAAAAACACAAACTGCAATGCACTATATACATATTTTAATTACCTTGTCAACAGTGTCTTCCTCTTCCCTGGTAGTTTTTCGCTTTTTAGGAGTTTTGAAAATACCCTGTACAATGAGAATGATTTAGCATGGATTCACATTCAAGATACATTAAAGTAGAACATGCGATAAATTGCATACCTCGATGTCATTCAAGTCCTTTATTTGGTTGAATCTTGTGTGGAGTTCCACAAGACTCCATTTAAGAATGGCAGGAGTTTCTTTCTCCTTGCCCAGGATTGGTTGTATTATGTTTGTCCTCTCACACAGTAGAAACTGCACAGTTCAAAAACAAGATATATCATAAATTAGGTTGGAAACTGCTTAGGATAAAACAGAAACTGCATTGCACTAAAGGGAAACTGCATTGCCTAAAACTCAAAATGCATTGCATAAGCCACTGTTTACTTACCAATATTAGGATAATGCAACCCGAAACAGCTCCTATAGAGCCTTCTCCTCCCTTCTTTGCTTTTGCTTTTGCTTTTGCGACCAAGGATTCATTCATGTAGGCTGAAACAGCTCTTGCCCAAGAATAGCTTGAAAGTTCGTCTAGATTCACACAGTGCTCAAATATTTCTTCTTTTGCTCTGCCTTGGACTTTTCTTTCTTCGGTTGCTCTGCCTTATTCTGAAGGTAGAAGTGTACCTATCATTGAGAAGTTTGATGATTTTCCTTCATTTGGCAGTCCTAGAATCGAGTCACGTGCATTGCCTGTGATCTTGAATGCTTTTGCCAAATTTGAAGGACTTTGTATCCGGATCAAATTTCTTGAGCAGCTGTACTAAGTCAAGGTCTGACTTATTCATGTTATTCATGTCAATTCTATGGTTGTAAAACAGCTCAATCAAGTTCCAGAATGGGGTTTTCTTGAGAAGCTTCTTCTGCCTTTCGTTGAGCTTGTCTTTTACATCCGTAATGATGCTGTTGAAAGCGTTGACATTGCACCGAAATTGGACATAGTCCGGGTGCTTTGCTTTCCGATCATAGTTTGGCTTTGGCTTTGGCTTTGGTTTACTCTTTTGAGCCATCATTTTGAATCTTCGCTTTGGTTGGTTTTGAGCTTCCTCCTTTTGTGGTGACATTTCTTGTGCCATTTGTGATCTGCAACAAGAAGGGATGAAAATACTATTAGGACAAGTAGAGATAAACTACAAGCAAACAGAAACTGCAATGCAGTTTGTGGTTCACTGCAATGCAGTTTGTCTTTCACTGCAATGCAAAAAACAGAATATAACAGAAAATATACATCAACTTGACATGAAATTGAAAGATCAGCATAGTCAAAACAAGAACTACAAAACATAACAGAAACTACAGAACAACATAGCGTGAAATGAGCAACATTCAAGAAGCACGAGCGCAATGCGGTTTGTGGTTCATCGCAATCTGATTTGTCTTTCACGCAATGCAAAAGCAGAATATACCAGAAAATATGCATCAACTTGACATGAAATTGAAAGATTAGCATAGTCAAAACAAGAACTACAAAACATAACAGAAACTACAGAACAACATGACGTGAAATGAGCAACATTCAAGAAGCACAGAAATCTGCAATGCGGTTCATGCAATGCGATTTGTCTTTCACTGCAATGCAAAAAACAGAATATACCAGAAAATATGCATCAACTTGACATGAAATTGAAAGATCAGCATAGTCAAAACAAGAACTACAAAACATAACAGAAACTACAAAACAACATGACGTGAAATGAGCAACATTCAAGAAGCCTGAAAGCGCAATGCGGTTTGTAGTTCATCGCAATGCTGATTTGTCTTTCACCGCAATGCAAAAAACAGAATATATTAGAAAATATGCATCAACTTGACATGAAATTGAAAGATCAGCATAGTCAAAACAAGAACTACAAAACATAACAGAAACTACAGAACAACATGACGTGAAATGGAAAGAAGTATAAATAATTTAGCAGAAACTACAATGCGTTTCATTTTCTTCATCTGAAAACAGTTTTGATGCTCTTTTTCTTTCTTTTGTGATTTTTTGGTTTTTAGAGGTTTTCAAACCAAAACTAAACCCAAAACCTAAACTACATTGCAGAATGAAGAATGAACAGTAAGTAAAATTTCAGAACCCTAAAATCGAAGGCAAATTTGTGTTAGGGGTCATTTTCTTACGATTTTTTCCCCAAGAGAGTGCTAAACCCTTCAATCGTCGCTGGTTGTCGCTTCGTCGCTCGTCGTCGCCGTTTCAGATTTTGGGGGAATAGGTTGGAACTGCTGAAAGAGAGAATGAAGAATCGGCTTCGATCGTTGGTGGTCTTCGATGATGGTCGCGCGAATAGGTTGGTGGTCTTCGATGATCGTTGGTGGTATGGAGGTGAAGTTGAAGAGGTTTCTGGAGGTGAAGTTGAAACGTCGCGCGAATGGGTTGTGATTCAATTTTGGTTTCGGTTGATGTCGTTTTTGTTCAGTTTTGGTTTGATGTCGTTTTTCAGTTTTGGTTTAAAACTAAATACTGAAAATGGCATATGTTGTAATTTTCATATTTTGTAATGCTATTTTTGTTACATTTTGGTTTTTTGCCTTTTGCTAATTAGACTAAATTGTATTTCTTTCTACTAAATTAGTAAACTATATTATGCTTTAAAACTAAAGCTCCCTAATATATAATATGTTTAAAATAAAAAACGAGAAATAAGAGAATTTTGAGTATGTTTTTCTTTCTCATTAACCTCATTAACTTCATATTTATATGCGTCTAGATGACTAGTGAGAACTTTGAGGTTATTATTGGGATAATATCATCTTAGATAAATGCATTAACAGGGCCAATGGGGTCTTGCATAGTCCTCATACCTCATCTTCCTTCCTAACTTTGGCAACAAAAAAAACAAAGGGAAAAATCCATAAGTCATGAAGAACCACTTCCTCAACAATATGGTCATTCTTCTCCACATGCTTTCCTGTAGTCTCACCATTGTTAAATGAACTTCACTCTTTCGTTGAAATTATTGTCTTGTCATCCTCAAAAGAATCCTCTAGAAATAGATAAGATCATTTTGAAATACGGTTATTTACTCAAATTGTCCTCAAATTTATACCCGAGTTGCATTTTAGCCTCTTAACTAAATTATTCGTTCAAATGGTCCACCAACTCTTTATTAATTGTCGCATTGGTCCTACCGTTACATTTTCTGTTAAATAGGCCCAGTTTGGGATTGTTGTCACTTTTTAAAAAAGTTGATTATGCTATGCTTTGAAAATAATTAACTGTAAAGTAAAGCAGCTCTATGTTTGGTAAACAATATTTTTAAAGTGTTGTTAGTACAAAAAGCAGTGTCAAAACCTTTTGGTAAATTTTAATATAAAATTGTTGTAACTGTGAATAATGACTAAAATAGACATGATGTTAAAAGTGTTATGTACTAATCATGTGGTGGTAGTGGTAGTGATGGAGTGGAGGTAGTGGTGGTGATGAAGGTGGAGTTGGTGGTTGTGGTAGTGGTGGTGGTGGTGGTGGTAGTGGCAGCATGATGGTGGTTGTGGTGTTGGTTGTAGAGGTGGTAATGGATGTGGAGGTTTTGGAGGAGGTGGTGGTGGTGGTGGTGGTGAGGTGGAGGAGGTGGTGGTTGTGGTGGTGGTGGCGAGGATGAGGATGAGAAGGATGTGGTGGTGGTGGTGAAGGTAGTGAATGTGGTGGTGCAAGTGGTGGAGTTGGATGTGGAAGTGGAGGTGGTGTCATTTTTTAAAATGAATGATGGTATTTTGGGAATTAAAAAATTCATTAAAAGTTCATCTCTGTTTCTTTTGCAGCTTTGAAAAGCAACCAGTCGACTTTAAAACTTCTCAAAACCATTGCTTTTAAAATAATCGGGATATTTTATTTTTACCAAACACCTTAAACTGCTTAACTTTAAAGTGAAGTAGGTTTTTGGCTAAAAAAAGCAATCTCAAACAGGGTCTTAGTTATTTGAGCAATACATGCTACATTTGTGGGGGTAAATAAGACTTTTGACACTCCAATCCCAACCCCCATACTCAACATCCACCTTAATAGACCCCAAACTTGAACCCAGCACCCCATCCAGGCGAATCCACTTTATCCATGTCTCTGTCTCTCTCTCTCTGTCTCTCTCTCTGCTCTCTCTCTCTCTCTCTCTCTCTCTCCCCTACGCCTTTGATTTCCTAAATAAAGAATTTTCAATCATCATCGCCATCAAAAGTGTCTTCGAGAAAATCAAGGCCAGTCAACCCGACGAGATCTTGAAATCGTTGGTCACGACGGCCTCTCTGGGAAGAGAAAGGTAGAGGAGGGGAAGAGAGGGTGGGGTGCACTGCAGGGAGGACAAAATGGGGGTTGGGCGATGGTTGTGCGAGAGATCAAATCACAAATAGCTCCAAAGGCCCCTTTTCACACTATTCTTCATTTCCACATAGCTCCCAAGGGATTGTACCCACAAATTATACAATATGATGAAAATCGAATCACGGTTTCAATCTTCAAGGGTCTCAAAAAAATTATTGGTTTCAATGAACAATATTAAGAGGTCCAAATGCACAATTCAAACAGAAAAAATGTTGAAGAAGAAGGAGGTGGAAGAGAGATTTTTTTTTTCTTTTGATTTTTTGTTTTTAATTTATTTAGTATTTTATTTAACTGAACTATTTTACCCCTGTATTTGGTGGCAACATTGACAGAATGTAACGGTATGACCAACGCGACGATTAATAAAGAGTTGGTGGACCATTTGAATAAATAATTTAGTTGAATGACCAAAATGCAACTTAGGTATAAGTTTGAGGACTATTTGAGTAAATAACCTTTTCTAAATAATATAATAAAAAATTAGATAATAACCCAAAACTACAAGCATCCATGGGTTTTTTAGGATCAATGTAGGCCCATTTTTAGGGTTTTTATCAAAATTTTCATTAATTATCATATTAATGATCATAGTTTGACTTTTCTCAATGCCCATATTACCCCTAATAATATTCATTTTTATTTATTCTTTACCAATACAAAAGTTTCTTTATTTGCATTTGAAATTAATAACATAATAACCATTTGTACACACACATACACCATGTATCTCTCCCTAAACTCTCTCACAAACTTTCACCACACAAACTCTCTTTTATTCAAATCCAAATATTCTTCTTCTGAGCAGGTCCAATGGTAGTAGCAAACTAAACTCTTCAAATAAAAGTTTGTTGACCTATATGGCAATTTGAAAACGTTTATTTGCTACTTTAATAATTATGCCCCAACAAACTCTTCAATTCAATTAATTCAATATGCCCAAAAAAAAACCATTGAAATGGACATGTAATGACAAGGCCCAATCTAAATTCCACTTTGGAATCCGTGTTTAACTTGCGTGCCCAACACCTGACAGGTGTCGGGCACAAATGATCCAAAAACCCATCTTGCCCTAATCTATAAATTGCTTTAGGGTTTGACTTCTACCGGAAAATCGACAATCACTCCTGAAAAAGGCTCAATCCCAGAAATTTACATGCACAGCAAACTCAAAAACTTTCCCAAACATTCAGCAAAATTAACTTTACAAAATTGAACATAACAAACCAATCATAAACATTGCAACTACACCTAGTAAAGCCTAGGTTGCCTATGTACCCTTACTGAGGGATCAAACCACACGTAATTCTTTATACAAAAAAACAAAGTTCAACCCATATGTAAGCACATGAATGAAATATTCTTTCACACTTTCCTAAAACCAAAAGCTTCAAACTCTAATTAATCCACTGAAACTTAAGCAAAAGATATTGATTTTAGAACAATCTCCCAACCATCACATATGTGCATCTACAAATACATATATATAGTAGCTCATTACAAATAAGTAGGAAAACTAAAAGATTATTAAAATAACATTGGTCACGTGAAACCTTAATATCAATGTCAACAGTTGGAATAAAATATGCTTCAATCTTTCACATGTAAAAATAAACTCATCACTTAAGAAAATAGTTGTGAATTGTATAAAATCCTTAAAACTTAGAAAACTCTCAATCCTTGTTTCATACATCTGAAAACATGTATTAAAACTTTCACCAATAAGTACCAAGATAAAACCATCAATTTTAGTTTAAAACATCTCAAAACTCAAATACTTTCCACCTAGGCATACCCCCAATAATAATTCGTCAATTCTAAGTACCATATATGTTACATCCTCGCAGATTTCAGGGGACATTGCCCGAGAACGCATATCCTCACAGAACTCGGGGACACTATAGGGGACACATAGTTAGCTCGAGAACGCATATCCTCGCAGAACTCGGGGACACGTGGTCAACCCAAGAAAGCATATCCGTCATTTCCCCTCACAAGACTCAGGAAGATATAATCAACCTGAGAATGCAAATCCTCACACCACATGGTTCAGGCACCCCAAAGACTCGTGGGATGTTGTCATAAATGACTAGACTATTCCAAAGGCAACTGGGGAGAGGGGAGGTGTGTACTCCTATGATGGGTTTGAAAACCATTTTCCAAAACTTATCATAAAATTCCTCTTTTTCCACAAATCGACTTTTACAAATCCAGTTTCTAAATCCTTTCTCAACTTTCAAAAACTTAGTTCTTAAATAGATAAACCAAAATCCCTTTTTAAAAATGAGATTAATCCCAACATTCCTTAACTTGAATTTCACCATGCATAATCTTTCAAAACTATTCTCAAACTACATTCAAATATGTACAACATACTACTGAGAAAAATAGTATTCATGATTCATCGATTTCAAGCCACCGAGCATACATTTAAATATAGACATATAATCAGGCATTTAATTAATTCCTTATTCATGCAAAAACCCAGTTATCCAAGCCATTCCCAACTCCACACAATTAAACATAATATAACATGCTTGGAAAGTAAAAGTGATTGCATAATAATTCATAAACATTTAATAAAACTCTCATAGCATAATACCATTTTAAAACAAACCTCCAAGCCCTAAGCACCTCCCAACCATTTGGTCCCGGTCGGACCTGCGAGGCCCACCATCTAGGTCAATTAGGCCCGTGGGACCAATGACCTCTGATTCCCAATCCAAAAGTTCCTATAGGTCCAACAAAATTTACTAAACAAGTCCCGAAAGATGCCAGGAGTATTGCAAAGATGGAAGGTTCAATATATTTTTTGTTGGTTCAACAACAAGAGGTTTAGTATGCAGTATAAATGGGAATACAAGAAGTCCATATTCAAATTATACCCTCAAGTAAAAGCTCAGGGTCCATTTGATAACCATTTAGGGGTTTCATAACCATTTCATTTTCATTTTCACTTGTTTTTCAAAACTGAAAATATGTTTGGTAACAGATTTCGTTTTCAATTTTCAAAAAAGTGAAATCTAGCTTTCAAAATCACCCTTATTTTTTGAAAACAACTTGAAAGTGTTTTATGTTTTCGTTTTTATTTTTTGTGCACTCCTATTTCATTCATTAATTTACACCACACATGAAATGCACTTCAGTAACCAAACTCAGTATTTGGGATCTCCCGATTTGGACCCGGCCTCTCGATTCTTGTCTTTGTCCATGGTCACCAAAAAATATTACCGACTCTTTGTAACATGCACTTTTATTCTATGATCTCAAATTCACAATTTAACTCCAAAACATTTCATCTCCAAGTTCCACATAAAACTGAAAAATGAAATTAGTTAACGAACAACTTTTGTTCAGTTTTCAGTTTTCAATTTTCACTTTTTTTGAAACTGAAAATTGAAAACTAAAAACTAAAACATGAAAACTGAAATGGTTATCAAACAAGCCCTTAAGTTTTCATTTTTGATTTTTCAAAAACTGAAAACTTATTTGGTAACTAATTTCAGTTTTTTTTAAAAAAAAAGGAAGAAGAAGTGAAAAGTGAAAAAAAAAAAAAAAAAAAAAGTTGATTGGTAACTTATTTCAGTTTTATGTGGAACTTGAAAATGGAATTAAGTGCATTTCACAAAGAGTTCATAGTGTTTTTCAGTGAATTTTTCACAATTAGGATTATTTATTTATTTTTGGTTGTGGATTTTGGATCTAAACCACACGAGGTTTGGACTGATCCGTTGTTGAACGCAAGAATAGAGCGGCGGGTCCAAGTCGGGATGTCCCAGTACCGAATTTTAGTGATGTAAAATTAATGAAGGAACATGGAGCGCAAAAAAGATGAAAACAAAAATTGGAAACTTAAAATACTTTCAATTTGTTATAAATTATAAGGGTGATTTTGAAAACTGAAAATGAAATCTCTCACCAAGCATGTTTTCAGTATTCATTTTTTGAAAAAAGAGAAAATGAAAAATGAAATGGTTATCAAACAACCCCTAAACAGTTACTCGTATAAAACTGTAGTTTGGGTCATGTGTATAATAAGGGCTCGTTTGAGAGTGATTTTGGAGAGACCAATAATCACTTTATGGAGAATCATTTATCCAAATAATCACTTTAAGTGATTTTATAGAGAAGTACGTGGAAGATGCTTCTCCCCAGAAGTGATTCTGTCATCCAGAATTACCCACAAACGAGCCTTATATTGAGAAGCACATTATTCTCCTCATAAGTGATTCTGACATATTCTAAATCACTCCATGTGCGATCCTACACCCAAGCTAACCTAGATTGTAGCCTAGGTGAGTTTATTTTTTGTAGACTAAAATAATACCGCCCAGCCCACTTGACATCCACATCCCAGCCAATTAAAATCTCATTAACAAACTCACCCCACATGTCTAACCAATAAGTTAATAACAATAAAAAATTAAGAGAGCTGATTTTCTCACTCCTCTTTTATCCACTTACACTCCCTTTGTTAAAAATTGTACATTTCCACTCCTCTTTTCTCCACTTACACTCTATTTTTTGTTATAGTAAAAACTATTAAAAAAATAAAAGGGAGTGGACAAAAGGGGAGTGGGAAAATCACCATCCAAAATTAAAACTAACCACACACATAAATAAAATCTCATTAACAAACCTACACTACACCACGTCTAACTAATAAAAAAATACAAACTAACTTATGCAAAAAACATTCATTCTCTCTTTGCTCAGTTACCCAAGCCCTGTTGTTCGAAAAAAAAAAAATCATCCCTCCTTGTCACACAGGACACGGTAGTGCACGCGAAAGCCATCACCCATGTCATAATGAGTCTTACCCTTCAAAATTCATCTTCTTTAATTTTCTTCTCTAAATTTGTTGATGTTGAAATTTTGGAGATTTAGGGTTTAAGGATCAATTAGAGATTTACAATTGAGACTTATAAATTATCAATTGGGGATTTTGTTAGTCTATATGTCTACATCTTCTATATATTATTCAATAGATTATACTCTATATAAGTGTTACTTGTATTTGTTTTTTACATTAGATGCATTTTGAAGGGTAAGACTCATTATGCCCTCGTGTATTTTTTTGTTATGAATGAAATTCAATCGTACAGTCAAATTTTCTATAGGTTTGTACGTAAGGTAAATTTAGCCCACGCCAGTTTAAAATTATGAATCCGTCTTTGAATCACTCATAAACGAGCCTTGAGAAAGAATATTACTGACAGATAAATGCATGTATGTCACACAAACAGAGCTAAGCCAAACCAGAGAAAGAAAAAAAAAAAAAAAAATCTAATTACAAGTCTAGATGCCTCTGGCTGTGGTGTAAGCCCCAAAGATGGGCAATAGGAAGTCAGGCATAAGTTTCAAGCGTTCAGGAAGGTCGATTAAACAAAACATGTATCAATTTGGCCACAAATTGTCAAGATATAACCATCCCTCTTCCCTTTTTTAGGCTTCAACAAAACAAGTAGGTGACCTACAAATTGCAAAAGAAGTGTCACATGACAAACTGAATAATCATACCATTACACTCCATCAAAAGAAAGACAAACCAAAACAAAACCATTCACTGAAGTCATCATAATTCCGCCATGATGAATCTGCAACTTTCGGATCTTGAGTACATTCAATGTTATATCCCTTGGGATTTTTCATTTGTCACTTGAGAAAGAAATTTAAAAAAACTGTCTGTAATCTTCAGGTTATCCTACTAATAAACCCACCATCCACAACCAAATTATGGCCGGTGACAAATTCAGAGTCGTCAGAAGCCAAAAAGACGACGCCGTCAGCTATATTCTCCACAGATATCGTCTTCCCTACTTTCAACCTCAAACTCGACTCCACCAACCTCCCCACATCCTCCTCCTTCGCCACCGCACCCGCCTTAAAACTCGACCGCAGCAGCGGCGTCATCACGCTCCCTGGGGACACGCAGTTGACGCGTATCCCGTACGCGCCCAACTGCACACTCGCCGACCTCATCAGCCCCAAAACGGCGTGCTTCGACATTGTGTAGTCCGCGAACTTCGCCGACCCCATGCTCGCCGTCACGCTCGCCGTGCACACGATGCTCCCCCTCACGCCCCCCTCCACCATCGCCCTCGCCGCGTGCTTCACACTCGCCGCCATTCCGCGGGCGTTGACCGCCATGACCCTGTCGTACATGGCCAGGTCCAGCTCCAAAACGGTCTGCTCGCCGGCGCTGCCGACGCCAGCGTTGCTGAACATGATGTCGAGGCGGCCGTAAATCCTGACCGTCGATTCGATCAAGCTCTTGACCTGGTCCTCGTCGGTCACGTCGCAATGGATGTAGATGGAGCGGTCGGAACCGATCGATGCGGCGACGTTTTGGCCTTTCTCGTCCTGGACGTCCGCGATCACGACAGCCCGCACCCCGTGCAAGGCGAATTTGCGCGCGGTACCTTCGCCGATGCCGCTGGCGCCGCCGGTGACGATCGCGACCTTGCCTTGAAGCTTTTTGTTGGTAATTTCTTTCGGATCCGCCATTTTCTTTAATTATATGGATTATGATTAATTTGCTGCAAATTAAGCAAATTAAGAGACGCTGCTTAGCTTAATTAGAGCATCAATTTTATAACTAATTTGAAAGTTCAACAATGAAGCAGATGATGATTTGATTTCAGATACAAGCTATTTTACTTACTTGCAGTATTTTTGAGCGGCTGCTTGGCGACATAAAATATAGTTTCTTACTGCGACGACTTGAAGACCTCCAAAACCACCTCTACTCGTATTGCGTGACTTTTACTTGGCCACGTCATCAAGAGAGGTTGGGCTGCTGCTGCCAGCCATTCCTCATGCCTCACCACTGCTCAGAAAAACTATGGGCTGCCGAAGTTATTAAGTATGGCATATCGTAATTGGCCGGATATAACGCAAATGTTATATCCATTTTACCTGAAAAACTTACTTGTAATGGGGATGGTACTATTTTGTTATACCAAATTAATAATATATGGGAAATGCTAGAAATCTTCTCTCTAACTTTCTCTTTTGATTTTTTTTTGTTGACATATGTCATTCTCCTTACATTTAAAACAATGTCATTAACATATTATACAAGTTAACTTTTACTTTCCAAGTTTACCTTTATTAAATGTATTCAATTTATCCCAAAACATTTCACAACTTTCTCACCTTTTTTTTTTAAAGTCAATTTTTTTTTAATTTAAGAGAATGTATGCTTTTCGAAAAAAGAGGAAATGTCCCTTTTTTGTAACATCAAGTTTAGACTTTTTTTTTATTAAAAAAAAAGAAAAAAGAGGACATTTCCTCTTGTGTTTTTTTAAAAACAAACATTTTATTTTTAAAAAAAAATTGACGTAAAAAAAAATTAATAAGATGGTAAGAAAGTTGTGAATTTTTTTTGGATAAATTGAATACATTTAATAATGGTAAACTTGGAAAGCAAAAGTTAGCTTGTATAATACATTAATGACATTGTTTTTAAGTGTAAGGAGAATGACACATGTCAAGCAAAAAAGGAAGAATGTCCAAAGGAAAATGTTAAAGAGAAGGTTGCTAGCATTCCTCATAATATAATGACACGTGAAAAGTTATCTTACGTATCATTGTGTTATTGGTCAAAAATAGCAAAAAATGTTATCCTCGATACATGAAAGTCTTTCTCCCATTTCACACAAGTGTTTCTCCGTACTACATGATTTTGGAAAGAATACAAGGTGTGTGTGCTACACCTTATTTGATTGAAAGACGCATATTGAGAGTAATGGAGAAATAGATCATAATGTTGTGAGTGAAGTTTGGGTGTATTTCGGGATTGGGGTTTCTTAAGTGATGAAGCACTTTTATAATAGATTGCTGTGTTCTAAGGCCATCTCCAACCCAAGGGGTGGAAATCCAAATTTTCAGTTTTGAGTCCAAAATTCTTCTCCAACCCATGTATTTTGGGGGGTGGAAATTTGAGACATGTCAAATTTGTGGTGAAATTCCAGTCCAAGTTTTGCATGGACTGGTATTTTATGTGGAGCCCAATAGTCAGCTGTGTAGCCCATGTGAAAGGAGAAAAAAAGCAGGCCCTGTGTTGCAGACTGATGTCGACCACTCACCTCCTTTTCATGTGACAAGTGTCATGGCACATGATTGAGGCGTTGAAATCCAATGACTCCATTTTGAAAGCTCCAGATCCTTTGAAAAAACACAAATACCAACAGCTATTCCAAAGAAGTTGATGTTTCCCATTTTATTTTATTTTTAATTCCAACATCTATATATAATCAATGGCCACGATTATTTTAAATCCAATGGTCAAATAATTTTTATAATTAATCTAAATTAGATCTAACATCAAAACTCATCTCAAACTCTATAAATATCCATCTTTTTGTTATACTTGCTTTTATTCTTTAAGTAAAATTATTTTTGAATTTTTTTAGATCAAAATGTTCACAAAATTAATCATGAATATTGAAACAAAAATAATGTCAAGAAAAATTAACGATAAAAAAAAATTAGGGATTAACCATTCTTAAACAATTTAATAAAGTTGCGGACTCAAATTATGAGTCTGCAAGGTTGGATGAAAAAACAATTTGAGTCCTAAAAATACATAAACAGTTATATTTTAGAGGGTGAAAATTTGAGTTTAGTCTCAATATGGTTGGAGATGGTCTAAGACAATACAAATTGGAATCCAAGTTTCATTTACAGTTATGCAAGTATAATATAACAAAGAAGAAACTTTATCACATAGAAAAAGTCTTGATTGCATGACAATAAACCATAACTTTGTCAACATGGAAAGGCGATACCATTCAAGCCCAGCCGATGAATGGTCGAAAACGCATTTCACGACACTATTGCATCTGCTATACTTTTTGGGACTACATTCAAATTAAGCCTACAAGTCAACAAGGGAGAAATTGATTAAATTTTGGCTTGACGGATATACTGCCCGCCACGTGTTGTGCATCAGTCGCTCAAGTTATAACATATGTATCTATTTATTAATGTCATACTTCAAGTCCATTAGATATGAATTATATCACCACCTGTATTATAACACGTAGATTAACACAACCCACCTATATAATAAAAGCAATGTTCCCAAAACGGCCATGAAATCCAACAAAAGAAAAAGTCCAGAACCTAGGAATTAATTCAGATTGCCAAAAAAAACAAATGCCACTTTTATCATCAGGAGAGAAAAGAAGAACATGAATAATTAAATACTTGAAGCACTATGAGCATCATGCTGGAACAGAACTCTGCTGGTGGGTCATTCTAGGAAAACTGTCTAACCTGCAACAAACAGGTGAAACATGGTTGAAAAACAAGATCTTCTCTTCTGTTAAACATTAACATTTGCGCAGTAGGAGGAAACCACATGATATGGATTTGTGTCCTCCACCCAATACATAAATGGCACCTCAAAGTTTATGCTGATCACATGCATTCACCACTACATAAACTAATTGTATGTGCATCTTGCTCTTCTGCCTCTACCTCTCACACCAGCTGCTGGTGTTGATTTAGTTTATAAATATATTTGTTCATTGTTGCCACTACTACGGTTGCAAGAGGCTTGTAGTTAAGTGGTTAAGAGTCGTAATCCATGTACCTAAGGTCAATGTTTTAATCCCTCTGCCCCAGTATCGCTTGTATATATAAAAAAAAAAACAAAATAAAAAAAACATGCATTTTCCTTTCTCTCTTCTTTTGCACACCTAAGCTGCCCAACTGCATTGGGCCAGTGGACTTTGCACGATTATCCTAAATTCAAATGCTCATAACGAATAAGCGTAGATCAAATCACGCTTGATCACTCCACCTATTAAGTAGTTTATGGCTAGGCATGGGTGATGAGAATTAAAATCGGTCAATGACACGCCTTGATGGAGCAATCGGGCTCACTCGCATCATAATAAATAGACAAGACCTCAAGTCATGGAAGGGAACATGACCTGAGTCCAAGAACTCTTTAAGTTCTTATTTCTTTTCGTGTAACTTAAGCATCAGAGTTCTTTTGCTTACATTAGAATGTTGTGCAAAGGACTCAGTTGTTTCTATCTTTGGTTTCAAGTCACACAAGACATTTTACATAACTCGTGGAATTTGTATCCACAGCAAGTGTTCCATGAATCACATCACAACATTAATTTGGAGACCAAAAAGATAAGATGCTTCATCATTGGTTTCTTGTGAATAAAGATTATTTCCCATCATGAGTTCTTCACCATCCTTCCATTCAAAAGTAAACCCTTCAAAATTAAATCATCATCAATATTGCCTAGCATGCTCCTAATTAGAGACCACTATTATAATTTGTATGAGAAGATCATATTGAAGTGAAGGCCGTCTATGTAAATCATTAAGCACCCGAAAGATCTTCCTAATCACAAATTAAACAGATCGATCCATATATAAATTCATGGTCAAATATATGCACCAAAAAAACAAACAACAGAGTGTGCAGAAACAGAGAAATTAATCAAACAATACCTGAAAACAAAGAAAACCGATGGATGGATGGAATTTCCGAAATGAATTAACTAGCTGGGGATTGTCTAAGACCAAGAATTATCAAAAGCAGCAGAAGTAATGGCATGAGCAAACTCCTGGAAATCGATCCTGCCATCCCCATCAGTATCAGCCTCCCTGATCATCCCAGTCAACTCCTCAGCCGTAAGAGCATGTCCAAGTTTAGCCATGGAGTGAGCCAGCTCGGCAGCTGTGATGAATCCGTTGCCGTCCCGGTCAAACATCCGAAACAGCTGCCTCAGCTGGTCCTCCGTGTAAGGAGACTTGGCCGACAAAAGCTCAGGGGCTACGAGAGCTACAAACTCCGAAAACTCCACTAGGCCATTGCTGTTGGTGTCCGCCTTCTGGATCAAGGTATCCAGCTGATCAGGCCCTGGCTTCAGCCCCAGTGAGCGCAGAAGCGACCCCAGCTCCAGCTGTGTTAGGCTTCCGTCGTTGTTTCGATCAAACGACCGGAATATTTCACGCAGGTCCGCGATTTGCTCGTCGTCTAGCTTCACTGGCTGCTTGTTGCTCATCAGGACGACCAAAAGCTTAAAAAGTTTCTCTAACTTTATTCTCCGACTCGAAGATGAATATGTATGATGGTTATGATCCTTTTGTTTCTATTTTGACCTATGAGGAGTGTAAACGTACGACATTAGAAAACAATGCCCAAGAAGAATAAAGGACAGGAAAATTTCATACACGCAAATGGGAATGAGATCAAATTGTACTTCTCTGTTCTTGATGATTTGTGGTTAGTCAGTTGAGAATTCAAGTTGTGGGTTCGGATCGAAATTGAAGAAGACGACGATGATCTGAGCTAAGCTTCAAAGATCCATGTTTAATGAGAATGTGGGATGAGATTAGAGAGTCTGAGGGGGGAGGGTGGAAGCTTCAAAGATCCAATCCAACATCTCCTTCCATGTCCTACTCAATTCCTCCTCTTTCGGTGGATCCTCCGAATCAATTGCCCTTCAGTCTTGACCCAAATATCGGATCCGATATTTGAATGGCGATCACAATCACACACATAACACAACGTTGAAATCTCAAAGATGATGATGATGATGTTTGTTGGTGGATCAAATAATAAGGTCAAGGTGGTAGGAATTTGAGTTTCGATCATGTGATTATATTATTATTAATTCCTTTTTATTTTTCTTGAGAATTGTGAGCGTTGGATTGATGGGGATCTAACGCGAGAAATTGAGGTGAAAGACGCGGGAATTATGTGACAGGTGCCCGCGCTCGCACGTCTTTCTTTGCTGTCAACGGCTTTTTAAACAAGTGGAGTTTTTGTGTGCCTTTTGCTTCTTTGAAGAATGGTTCACTCGCCACTTGGAAGCCAATGAGCTTTTGCCACGTCATGGTACGGATGCATTTGTTATTTGCGGAATTTGTGTTTTGATTGTGATGATGGCATGCATTGCTTCGGTAGGTTACAGGTTGGAAATGGTGGGCAGAGGGGCAATGGAATGTCGTGTAATTGATCAGATGGGAGTGGGGCATTTCTAAAGACCAAGGACGGCGGTGTTGGTGCCTGCTTCATTTATCTGGGTTGACCAAAAATTCATTATTATTTTTTAACAAGCAATTCAGGTAAATGAATAAATACTCTTCACCGCTTGAGCTTCTTTTTGCTAATTTGCTAATGTTTTATAAACAATGTCGGAGTGTGGATTTTTGGACCTCATATCTTCTGAAATAAATATGCAAAATTAATAAACCTCAAAGATGAGGAGCCTTAGTGTGGTGCTGGTTAGTATAATTGGGAAGTTTTGAGCTTATTCATATTAGCATTTGAAGCATTATTGCAAACCTATTTATAATCCCAATTAAAGCCAAAATAGTGTTTCTATTTTCAATCAAGCCAAAATAGTTTGAACTGTGGTTGATGTAAAAGAAACTGCGGACCAAATGTCGTGCTTGTGAAGAGCATAAATTGCTTCATTCCTGGCAGCTTGGCATACCAAAAACTTTGCAGCAACCAGTTATACAAGTGCGAAGTTCAACTCTATGATAAGAACAAAGGCCCTGTTCATAGTGAATATTGATTCTCATCTTGTGGTCATCGGACATTTGTAGGTCAGCTTGTAATGCTTGGGGATCAAAATGGGAATACACAGGACTCAACCTTGCAGGGAGTGATGCAGGGACTGGCGAGATTTTTTGAAAAAAAATTTAATACAAGCGATATTGGTGGAAAGGGGGCCTAAAATGTAAACACTCAAAAGGTACTTCAAAAGGAAGTGGTTCTGATTATATTCACTTTTATTTGATGTGGCAGAGGGCATAAAGATATGCATTATTTTGCCTACGAGGAGAAAATCAACCGCCCTACTTGCATGCATGCAAAAGACAGAGCAAGCTGCCTCTGAGACTAATTGCAGACCTACCAAAAGCAGGTTTAATTTTCTAGAAACGGATTAGTATTGGGTTTTGTCATATTTAATGAATTAGTCAGCTAGAGACCAGAGTATATGACTTTGTTGATCCTAGTTTTCTGTAAATGATATACATATGCATATATATATGCCAATCCAAGCATACAGGCTCAAAGGTTTATAAAGAAAGACTAAGACAGAGTTGGATGAGATTTTGGACTTTTAAACCTGCAGGCCTACCTAGGCAGTCTAATTAGTGTTGTAATCTTAGAAATATGGAAGAACTATCACATATCTGAATGTCAAATGAACACTTAATCACAATTATGGAGATAAAAGAAACAAAAAAGGGTAGAAAGGTGAATTAGAAATGATACAGACAAACAAGTAATGTAATCTGCTCCATTTCAGAAAATGACTATAAAAATCTATACTCTGATTCACCTCGAAAGAAAAGCTCACCCTTGCGCGATCACAACCCTTTGTATCATGCTTTCTTCTTTTTGGATTTGAGCATCACATATCCAATGAAAATGCATAAGAAGCACAGAAGCACCATGCCAGCAAACACAGGTATTAATATGGCATATTCTTGGGGCAGGAAATACCGGTGGATAAAGTGATCACTGTTTACAAACGGCTGAAACACAACGAGAGTAAATATCAACAGCGGGTTAATATAAGTGTGAGAAGCATTTGAGAAAGAAGTAGCGAAGCAAGGCAGGTAATTAACTGACCAGGATTATGACCCAAAATGTGTAATAAGTGAATATAGATAAACTGATATAGGATAACAGAAACCCAACGGCCTTGTCTGCCAATTCCATTGTGATGTCTGTGGCTTCTGCTACCTGCAATTACAAGGAGGATGTGGATCAGCAACTTCATATGAAGTAGCGAACAGTTTCAACAAACAAGTACAAGTGCAGGAACATGTATCACATCATTATACAGGGAAACCACCTTGAAATTGTATCTAAACCCGGTGGATAGTTTTTGTACTTTCAAGGGAACCATATACCACCACCAAAACCAGTAGCATTTCAAACCAACAACATGCTATCTCCATAAGCAGTAGCAAATCAGATTTACAAGAGATCCATATAGTTCTGACTGATTCTAAGCAACCAAAGCATTTGGTTTTAAATACGAAAAATATGAAAGGAAGGGTGCATGAAAAATACAACAATTATGCAACCAAAGCATTTGGTTTTATAACATGAAAAATATGAAAGGAAGGGTGCATGAAAAATACAAAATAATAAACCATCTAAAGTAGCAATCAACAAAAAATTTAGAGCAGCAACTTAACAAAACCGCCCAGGTTCAAAGAGAACCCACCATCAATACCAAGCACCATTAGGTTTTTGGCATCTTGTTCAAAGATGCAATCTTTTGAACCATATTGACCAAAATCATAAAGGGCATCACCTAAACTAAAAATTCAATGAGATACACAAATGCACACACACATAATTGAAAAATCAAACATGGAGTAATTGGATTTGCTTTCCATAGCAAACAAAAACCTTAATTGGTGCTGCAGATTGGGCATTGGATTATGATATTGACCCTTCCAATGCCGAACGAACCCAATTCGAAATTTGGGATTTCAAGTTTTCAATTTCTTTTCCTACACTGTCACAATCAAATTTACTTACCCGAGACAAAGTCCTTCTTTCAACCTCAACGACGATCGCTATCAGGCCAATTTCGATTTCCCTCTCTCTCTCTCTCTCACTGTCTGCAAGCCCTAATCGTAAACAAAGAGATATTGAAGGACGACGACTGGCGCGTTCAGAACAGAAGAGAGACCATGCATGCCCCCGGCTTAATATGTCTCTTTTTGAAAAATTCTTTTGGACTTAACTATTCCAAACATAAAGCCCATGATCAGCACCCTTGAAGGAAAGCCCAAAACATTATTCATAAGTATTTTTCGACCGTAAAAAAATAGTTACAGCCTGTCAAAACTTATTTGAAGAACACCAGTTTAGAGCCACTCACGTCCCTAATTAAAATTAAATATGGCTGCAGGAATTGATGCATTGCCTCTCCTGTCGATCATTATCTTCATGGTTTCTACCTGTGGCTCGAGGAGCTTCATTATGTGTGCGGGTTTTAAGCTTTTCTTATTTCAACCTTGTTCAACTTCATAAACTATACTGAAATTTTCTCAAACATTTGAAGTGGCTAAAGATGGACCTCCATTTTTAATCTTTTTTTTTAATCTTGGCAAAATAATATCCTAAACTACTCTAGTCTATTGAATGGAGGATCGAACTCGGATGTAATAAGACGAGCACACATACCTTAACCAACTGACCTAACCACGTCTCCATTTTCAATCTCTAACCTGACTCTTTTCATCTCAGTCCATTAATTTGTTGACTAATCACAAATTGGTGAACGAGGGTTGCGAGACAATTTCAGTACACAAAAACATGTGAATTTTGTGTACAAGCTCCAACTTCAAAACTAGCTGAGCATCAAATTCATATCATATATCAGTTTGATAAACATGTTGTGATCCATTAGAATTTTCACATTTTGAAGCAGCGACATCTTTGGCCAAATTACGGCGAGAACTGATTACAAAGCAATAATCAGGATTTATAATCCCCGTAATTTAATTACAAAACCGTCTGATGTCACAAGCCACTGCAGCTTCCCAAAAAGAACAAAGAACAACAGACAAAATAAAGAGTATCATATAATTGTCCCAGAAAAAGAAAACAAAACAAATACACTTCTCTGAACGCAGATTTTGAAAAACAGCAGTCAACCCCAGAGGAACTGTATTGCATCCAACATCCTCAAAACCTATCTGCTCCATAATTTGATCCCAACATTGTTTGGCTCCTAAAGAAACACATAGGGGTACATATTTCCCCATCATTTTTGCAGCATCCACTGCATTATATCTTTCCGTATAACTCCCCCAAACGTACCTGCACTGTAGTTCGATCTTAACGGTTGAGGCACATTCATGCATAAGTGCCTGTACTGGTTTATCATCCCAGAAGGCTTTCGTGATCTCATCATCATTGTAATTGGAGGAAGGGGTTTAGACCACATATTGGTCATTGTTGAAAACAGATGCCTGTCGGATTCCTGATTTCTGGTTATCTGGGTGCTTCCAGGAGTTTTGAGGTGGGAGGAGTTTACCTTATTCATCATGCTAGAACTGGTGGGGGGTTTTTCCAGGGAACCCCGAATCTGAGCTTCAGGTTTCATCCGATCAAGCCATCGTAGGATCCGGTTACCAAGATTTCGACCAACTTCTATGTCTCTTTCCTGTATGCTCTTGTGAACCTTGATAGCTGCATCAAACACAGCACGTGTTCGCCTTTGAATGAAAGAAAACACAATGGCCGTAGCAGTTATAAACTAATACAAAAAACAAATGATTAATAGTCATTAATTTAACGAACTATTGCAGTATCAAAGGAAACAAGTAAAATTGGATCGTAGCAACAAACAAACTGCAGTGATGGTGGCCCTCGAATCCTACCGATGATTAAACACATCTGATAGTTTGAATGCTAAATATGTTCCGATGAGCTATGAATTTGTGCTAAATATTGAAACAAAAACGTCCAGGATAATAATCAAATGTTTATCTAATCCAGGAAGAACACATTACATGAAGATTGCAAGAGACAAATGAGAACTGTGAAGGGGTTTGGAGATGTCAGCAACAACAAATTGCAGAGTTTGATGCAACGAAACTTATGCGTAATGTTAAGTATTTACCCAACAGAAATATCTTAACACTGAAAAAATGGGGAAATCACTGGCCATTCAGAGCTAATTTCATATAAGGAAATTGAAAACATCAAAGAAAATAAGATCTGAGAAACATTCAACAAATTATATATTATTAAATTACAAAAATTCCTAAACCACGAAGAAGAAAGAGCACACATGCATTTTAATGAGACTGATGCAAAACATGCATTAAACGAATTTTATGGATGCAAAGATAAAGGAAAGAAAAATCATGCAAAATAAACCAAAAATTATATTCATATTGAGAGGAAATTCTAGAATTATTGATTTGATTAAATACATCAAACTCTTCCCAAATCACATCTATTTCAAAGAGAAATTAAAGGAAAGAAAAAAGAGAGAAAACAAATACCTGTGAGCAAATTGACGGATCTTGGGGTGCTTAGGGCTTATGAGGCGTCGCTGAATCTTCAGAGCCAGTCTATAAGTGCGCCTCAGCCCCAAGAAATAGGCTGTTCCTAATGTGATCTCCCACAGCACCATTCTTCGTTCCTTTCTTCCTTCCTTCGTTTTCGCTTTGTGCGTAGCTTGTGTTTGTGCTATTGTCTCAAAGAACTTTTCCTTATTATGGTTCTGTTTTAGGTTTTCGTTTCTCGCAAGCTTTCCACGGGCCGCCAGAAATTTCGATCCTCGTCAACAACATTCTCAGTTTCCCTCTGCTTCGCGTCACCGATCAAAGGGTCATCGTGTACGTGGGGATACTCAAGTTGATCTCAACCGTTCGTTGGTGTTGATGAAGTCAGTAAGGCTGGGCTCTTTTCTACATAAAGGCCCAAACCAGTAGAGTTTTAAGTCTGGATTGAAATTTCAGGCCCAACGTATTGAGAAAAATAAAAAATGCATCACAATAGGGAAAACAGTTTGTGGCTCGGGTCTCAATCCCAGCCAACTCACGAGTCATTTTATTTTGAGTGCTATATATGGACTATAGATGTGGTCCTTCATATTAAAGAACGATTCATCCGAATAGTAAGTTCACTTAAGTTCAATGAAATTATCGTGCGGCTAATATGAAGGTCACATAAGAGCAATGATTGCCAGACAAGAGGGCCCTGCCCCAAATTCTTCCAATGGGCTGAAGCTGCCAGGGCAATTGTTGGGGCCCAAGAAACTAGGCCAGCCCTCAAGCAAAAAGAGCTCGTGCTCTAGCCTGGGTTTGCTTGACGTAAGCGATGACGTTGGTAACAAAAAAAAAAATCTACAAAAATTTCGTCATATTCTTCAATTCTCACATCAAAACTCTATATAAATTCATATCCTCATATCTCATGTGAATAGTGTCCATGCAATGGGTGAAACAATACAACCTTTTATTAGGGTTGCCACTATTCACATGAATAGTAACAACGCTTGCCCTTACCCTTTGTCATGTCAAATGAGTGGAAGTGCTCTAAAGAGTCCATATAGGATACCCTAACTATAGAATTTCAAGCCAACTCATCTTTTTAAGTAAATCGAGTCCTAGTCCACTCAACTACTTACACCCTAGGCCAAATTGCTTTGTTTTGGCCCAGTCTACAATAATATTGAGTTAGGAGATTACATACAGAGGATCTTGAGTGTGGCATAAGCGTAATTGTTCTTAATCACATGAGTTACAAATTTCTTGCTTTTGTCAAAATATTACTTTACAAGAAAGAATTTATTGCTAATGTGGGTTAGGTTAGTTGGCAAAAGTAGAGAGTCCACCCCTTGCACCTAAGTTCTAATCCCTCTCATAGTAAATTAGAATTATTTTAAGTATTTCAAGTTATTGTATTTACTTATGCATCTAAGTATTAGGTTCAATTCTCCTCTCCCCAATATCATATTATATATATATATAACTATTTAAAAAAAATGATTGATTTGAAAAAGAAAAAGAAAGAAATTTTATCCACAATGTCTTTATTTTTTGTATTTTTAAAAAGCAACAAATAGAAACAAAAAGAAAAATAAAGTTCCTATTTAAAAATCTCAGATTCGAGTCATACAGCTCACTAATAATTTCTTTCCCTTTTTTCACCCACTCTCTCTATCTGTCTCTCTCTCTCTCTCGTTTTCTCTTTGTCCTTCTCTGTGTATTCAAGTCTGTGACCATGCAAAGACAATCACTGGGGGGCTCACCGGGCTCCAAGCTCCACCAGGCCCATGGCGGAGCCAAGGAACAGGCTCTGCTCCTAGACGACGCTCCCAACCGCAGTAACAAGGACCTTTTAGTCTTTTCCTCCTCCACCTCCTCTTCAATCTCCGCAGACGACGACCACAAAGCATCAAAGCCTCATCGCCCGTCATCACCGCCCCCCACCGCTCCACACAAATCCATTCACGTCATCCCCGTCCTCACCCTCCTCTGCTTCCTTATCCTCTTCCTCTTCTCCCATAGCCCCTCCCAATCAGGTAACTGTCAATCAACGGCTCTTAACTCATCTCGTTTTTTTTAATCTTCATTCCTGACCGTCGGTTTCGTTTCCGTTCAGATTTGGCTCAGTTCAATGGCTTTACGAAACTACCAGGGAAAAAGCGCGCAGGTACAATGCAGATAATTAATCGTTCTCAATGCAGATATTTTTTGCGTTTTTAAATTTTATTTTCTGTTTTCTTTCCGTGCTTTTCGTTTTTGTAGACTCCACCGACAACGAAATCGGCGACCTGAGCCGATTTATTGATATCCGGAAGAGCGATGTTTTGGCGATCCGCAGCCTCAGGAACTTGCAGGACACCCAAGGAACCCGAAAACTCCCCCCGAGATCTCGCTCCCACCGGAAAATAGCCGATTTTTAAGCCGCATTCCCTGCTCCTCTTCTCTACTCTACTCTACTCTACTATGTCCTCATCGGCTCTCCGTGAAAGAACTCGCACGTGCGTCACCGTCAGCTTTTTTTTCGCACGTGTAAATTCAATTGCGGAGCAAGATCTTTTTCTTTTCTTTTTTGGTTTAAATTTATTTTAATTTTTTGTGTAAACATATTACTTGAGCGCTTCAGCGCTTAGACAAAGATTTCGAACAGCGAAATAACGTAATTCTTACAGATCTTTTTGTTTTTATAAATTTCGTGTGTGTCGTACACTAAAGTGAGCGGGTAGGGAGGCGTTAATTAGATGAAGGGACGTAAACGTGCGCCCGATGGGATACAGCTGGATTTTCGTACTCGACCGTTGCTCTGCACCCTCGGGTTTCGGTCGGAATTTGCTAGCTGGAAAATTGAAGGAGAAGATACGTTAACTGCGTTCTGTGTCACCGCTAGTGTATAGATTTTTCTGTGGTGTTGGCTTCTCCTGCTTACACGTGGATAGCAAAAACGTTAAAGTTGTCACTATGTGGACTCTTTTTAAAACTTTTTTAATTTATATAGCTTTCATTTTTTTTAAATGATTGATATTTTATTCTAAGGGGAGGGGGTGCCCCCACAAGGGGATTTGACCTGGTGCATGGGGTTGCAAACAAAGACCTCACCAATGTCGTCACTTTAGTACACTGAATTCAATAATTGCTATTTTAATTCTTGGGATTTTTTTGTAGAAAATGTTCATGAACTTACACCTCAGCTTAATTTTGTTAAAAAAAAATTTAAGAGAAATGTCATCGTAATTTTCAAAATCTATGATTTGTCATCTGACTTTAACAATATTTAATTTTCCATCAATTTTAAGGGTATTTTAGTCTTTTCATATTTAAGGAAAAAAAAGAGAAAAAATAGATATCTCTCTTCTTTCTCCCCTATCCCAACACCACCCGCCCCTAAAACACATTGCATTGGACCCCACTTGTTTCTAAAACACATCGGAGAGGGAATGTAAAGACTAAAATACCTTTTAAAATGAATGAAAAATTGGATAGTGTTAAAGTCATATGACAAATCATGGATTTTAAAAAATTAAAGAGACATTTCTCTTACATTTTTCTTTAAGAGTGACAAATTAAAACTTAGATATAAGTTCCGGTGACATTTCTTCAAAAGTCTTTTTAATTCTCCAAAGTGTAGGTATGCTAGCATGCATTACCGCTAAGTATTAAATTATTGAGTTTGATTTTGATACACGTGTAAATAACTTTTTTTATGATTGTAAAAGAAATTTTAAAAAAATCACTTAATAATATAATTCAAAAATTCAATATAGCCTTTTTAATGCATAGGGTGAAATGCGTTTTGCTTTTTACCCCAAAAAATGGTTGTTACATTTTTATTGTGGTATATTTTTTAGAATTATAAATTTAGAGTGGTGATTTCCCAATTTATACATTTTAAATTATATCAAGTTAACTAATATTAGTTAAATTAAAATATAAAAAAAGGAAGGTCGAGCTTAGTAGCGTGGGCTTGTAACTAAGCAGAGCATTAAAGTAATTGGTTGTTTGAAACCTTCTCAAATGAGGCATATGTGGTGGTTTTGGGTTGTTCACCTTGGTGGTGGTGGTGAAGTTGCACAAAACACTTCCCCTACCCTCAAGTTAGTAAGGCCAACCATAAAGGTGGGTAGCAAACCGAAAAAAGAAAATGAAGGGAAATACTTGTAGGTGAAAAAGAAAGGTAATCTTGATAATTTTTGCGCCCACATGCATTTTTCTCTCTTGCTTTTCTTTTATGGAGTTGACCTCAATGGATTGTAAAATTGGATGCAAAAGTGCATCAAATTTCACATCTCCAACCAATAGCGTATATATATACTCTCATTTACCTCACCATTAGAGAAATTTCTATTAGATAGGGGCGTAAATGTAGCACACTGCCCCTTATACCCCGACAATGAAGTTGCTCTAACTAAGTCACTATTTCTAGGTGTATGTACCTATTGAAATTGAATTGAATAGACCATGTTGTTTCAGTAAGGATTCAATGAGCGTGAACTCATTAGGGGTTTGCATCGGTCATAATTCAACCTATTTTTAGAAATCCTTATCCATATTAGAATCCAATCTCATCATTTTTTTTTACAAGTGAAATTGGGAGAAGGGAGATTCAAACACAATATCTCAAGTGCAGAAGTAACTGCTCTTAACCATTTGATTTGCAGGCCCTTTGCAAATCCAAATTAATCTAACCTCTTTTGAGGAATCCATCTCTAATTCAATTACAATGGGTTTGCCACATTCGTCGTCTTTTGGTCCACGCATACAAAGAAGATGTTGGGTTTGGAATTAGTCGGTGTGTTACTATGGGTTTAACTTGTATGACGCTATTGCTCTCTTCGGGTTGTCGTGGAGGATGTGGAGCGGTGCTTATGCTTCTTAGATTGTTTATGTGTTGTGATTTTGCCTTATTTTTAGGTTGTTTTATTTCTATTTAGCTTCGGCTTTCGATATAGATTTGTCGTTTCTGCTGTTGCACGGCTGATCAGTATTAGAGGTTTGAGTACACATGCTTCTAGTTGTTGAACCGGGGATTTTATTTATCTTTGGTCACTGAAGAATATTTATTCATATTCGGCACATCGTTGCTTTGTACTTTTGTTTATTTATCAATAAAATACTATTTCTTATTCTCAACCCAAAAAATATATATTATATTTTGAGGAATCCATATCTAATTCAATTAAAATGAACCATTTAAGAATGCTTGGCTCTCACGCTTAATTTTTTCAATTACTTATGGGAATTCCCATAATATTTTTTTTAATGTAATATCCTCTCTTTTGGAGGGAATTTACTATTTGATATGATTAATTGCAAGTGGACAATATCACTCAAATTAGTATAGTAGTAAATAGAGTATCGTTCTAATAGGGATCAATTTAATCTATTGAATACTAGAGTGATTTATTTATAATTATATTTGAATTAAACGATAATAGAATTATGATGATTAAAATCTAATTAAGCAAGTAAAATAAATTGAGATTAAGCAAATAATGTAAAAGATGAAAACAAAAATGATAAAACACTAGGGCACCGATTTCACCTAGCTAATCCCACCCAAATTCTTCTAGCTTGTTAATCCTAATTACCTAACATGTTGATAATCATTTTCCCTTACCACACCAATACTCTCTTCCAAGTTATATTAGTTGTATTCATTACCATCAACCCACTCTATTCCTAGTTATGGATTTAGATAGCTAAGAACCCATTAAAATTTGTGGAAAACATTGAAGATTACACAAACCATAACCTAATCTTTCAAGTCGGCTATGTAATTTATGGTACTTGTTACAAGAAGCTTTTTACTAGGAATCTCCTTCCAGTCTCAACCTAATTCTTTCAATCATGCAATTAGTGGTCAATTAATTGAAAGCATTAAGAACGGTAACAAACACTCAACATGTATAAATAAATAAAATTAAACAATATCAAAGAATTTGAGTATTCATAGCTAGGCTACGTCATAACCCTAGTAAAAGAAATTAGTTCATGAAAGACTTATTGATAATCATGATGGTTGATGAAGACATGGAAATCACCGAATTCTCCAAGTAGAATGCCAAGAGATGCGAGGACAATATATATTTGTGATAATTTTGATAGTTAATTGTGGCTACTTACATTCTAATGTTGCATTGTTTTTTAGAACATTTTCTATTGAGAGGAGCAATAATATACTAAATTCACACACACTACACAGATGTTAGGACTCGAACCCAGGACTTTGCTTGAGGAAGCAATTACTCCAAACCACTACATTAGTTGGTCCTTTGCTATTGCATTGTCTTTAATACAAATGATATTAGGGGAGGGATGAATTGAACCGAAAACTTCAGGTGGAAGGATAAAGACTATTAACCAATTAATCTACAAGCTCTTTTTTTAAAATTAAACTTTAAAGTTTAAGCTAATTCTCATCATCAGATTCTCATACTGGTCAGCATTATACGGGGGAATAAACAAGCTTGTATTTTTTGTATTTGAGAAATAAAAAAATATAAAAAAAGGTTATCCAAATTCCTTTGTAAAAAGTATGACAATCTGATGATGAGCAATATGCCTTTTCCTTATGATTATTTTATAAACTTATCTGTTTCCACAAGAATATTAGCGTGTAAAGATAGGCCAACATTGCTAATTATTGAGGGAATAAAAAAGGTTTTTATATTTGTTGCCCCATCAATTTCAACTACCCCTACCACATTAATATTTTTCAAATGTTTCATTTTCATAAATTTGTATTGATATAGTTAAATATATTGGGTCCAAAATTTTGAACAAAAATGGTGGTCCCCTGCAGTCACAAGTGGAGCTTAAAGACATCAACTCGTGATTGTTTACAGCCTGGTTTTCTTCTGGTGGAGCCTGTACCATAATTGAGTATGCATGACTATGGTATGGACCCATCAACACCGAAAAGCTTCTAAAATGTTAACTATATTACCCAACCTTTCATGTGTAAGCCTTTTCTTTTCCTATCAAAAAAGTCTTCTCTCTTTACTTTTTTTTTTTTTTTTCAAACAAAAGATGCAAATGTGTTTTGTAGTGCGCCATTCTGAATGGTAAAGATTACTCCATGGATATGAAAAAAGTACAGTGAGAGTTTTGAGTCCCCTTGGTTTAGATGTTCATACGAATTTATTGTTACATGTCCAACATTTCTGCAAGAGTTACAGATGATAAATTAGCTCTTGATTTAGGGATATTTCTTTTCGCAGTACGAAAAGAACTGCCACAAGTCAAGACCATTTGTTCCAACCTCAAAATTAACCAACGTTTTGCTTCACATTCCAACCCACCGTCGAACGAACAAGTCAAAACCATGAATCAAATAATCAAGAAAAAGTAAAGATCTACCAGGACAAAGCCATGGGTTGTTGGCCTGAGCTTCAGCCTGTGAGAGTCCGTTTTGGTTAAATGATGATTAAACAAAAATAATAATTATTATATATATATATATATATATATATATATTACATGTATCTTATTCTATTTGTATAGAATGATTCTTGAATGGGTAGTTAGGTGTCAACAAGGCATGCTAGTAGCCTTGTCAACGCACCATGAAGAAATTAGAATAAGATTGGAGTCACCACAACTTGTCTTCAAAGTAATTATTTTCTTATCTGTTGTTGACTTGGAGTGCGAGGCCATATTGACATATTACTTGGAGATTAAGTTCTTACATAAATATTGATATTATCATGCATTGTAGCTACCGTCTTCACTACACTATAAATAGACCATTCCATTTCTTTGTTTTTCATTCTCATTTCAGCCAAGTTGTGAAGCATTTGTAAGTTTGCATGAATAAAAAAAAATACAGAGAAGAAGAAATATTAGAGAAAAATAGAGTGGAAGACTGAGTTTGTGAATGCGGTGGAAAATTGGAATCGTCTTACATTTCTTGCAAAAGCATTAGTATCGAGGCAGGGTGTTTCTTGGGGGTCTTTTACAGAAATTGATTTAATTAAATTTCTTGAACACTATATTATGCGTGATATGATTATTTGATTAATATTCTTGTTACAATTGAATGGGTTTTCCTGAAATATTTATGTGTTCTTCATTGGTTGAATAATGTTGTATATACATTGATGATGTTTTAAATGTTACATTGTTGTGAGATATATGGATATGTGAAATACATAATTATATCATGTCATGGAAATTAGTTGGAGTTGTTGGGTGGAGAAAATAATGATAGAAAATAGGGTAATGAAAATAGTCTTTTGTGTAGTTGAGTCTAACTCTTCGCAGGTACTAGGTCTTAGGGATCCCACAATACATATGGTTTTTATTGGATGATTCGGGACTGGTGACAGGAAGTTAGACAAGATGACTGACAAAAGGCGAATTATGGGATGATTGAGGTAGGTGTTAGTTCATATAAATGGGCATTCGGGATCAAGTGGTATAAGTATGGTCTGGGACGTGCAGGTCTGCTTGTTCAATTATATGAATTAACGGGAGTAAATGATAAGCACTCATGCATTATTATTAATGTAATATTTGGCTGTGTGATTGTATGTCACTTAATTTAGTTATATCAATTTACTGTGGTAATGTCTCATGTTCCTACTGAAAGGTGGTTCTTCACTCCTCACCCTGTTTAATTTTTCAGATGAATTAGTGAGCAAGACAATGGACTAAACCAGTTGATGCTGAATTAGATAAGAGTTATAGAACTTTATTTATTAATTGTAAAGTTATAAGATTTGGAACTATTTTTCATAAAAGAAGTTTATCTTAAACCCTGTTTCGACTTCTTTTTATTTTATTTTACTTTTTATTTTCTCATGCACCAGGCGCGGGGTTTCTACCGACCCCCGGATCCGGACCATGACACAGCCAAAGGTCCTCAAGTCATACCAATCATCCTATCGAACGTCAATCTTGTTTTCTCTTACCTTCGGCACATGGGCGTTGGTGCTGACTGAAATAGGTCAGGCATCCTATGGAATGATAACTTTTTGACATAAAAGAAACAATGAGCAACTAACCCTCAACCTGGACCTCAGTGAAGAACATCAGGACTAAAGCAACCATGTGTTTCCCGTTTAGCAAAAATTTGATTCCCAAAAAATGATTTTGGCAAGTCATATGTCCTTTACGTGAACTAGTTAATGCTAATTCGGTTTATGTTTGCTAAAGGAAACACATAAATCAAAATTTGAAAAATAAGATAAAACATAGAGACCAACAAAATATTTTGAACCCAATTTAAAAAAAAATTATATACAAGGAAACTAAATCCAAATATCTAAGCATATAGCTACAATTAAAATAAAAAAAAAAAGATTTGCATTTAAATTTCTTGTACTAGTTATTCCATTCTCTATTCCACATGAGAAAATATATTTTGAAAACAAAAAATATTTATGAGGTATTCCTTTCTTGATAGAACTATGGTACCACTGCCCAAACCAAATTTGCTTATCCTGATTCCTATCATATGTGTATTCGTGTGGTCTATGCAGCGCGAGTTTCCTCCTTTGATCTCTAGCAAATATATCTGATGTGATTGATCTTCATTTGAAACTCCACATTTATTACTTTGTTTTAAAATAAAATAAAAAATTGAAAAAATCTTTTTTTTAGGATTGCATTCATAATTCAAAAGTATTATAATAACTGAGCGGTCTAACATCAAAATTAAGACAATATAGTGCGCCTTCATTAACTGAAAATAATTATTAAAAAAATTTAATTGGAGGCTTTGGACTTTTCCTTGTCTTAAACGTGTAATGTTAGGAAAAATACACGAGTAATGGGGAATGGGACAATCGTGCCTACCAAAACAATGGAAAAACAAG
This sequence comes from Prunus mume, assembly GCF_029339155.1. NCBI lineage: Eukaryota > Viridiplantae > Streptophyta > Magnoliopsida > Rosales > Rosaceae > Prunus > Prunus mume. The sequence goes on from NC_142704.1 coordinate 14,508,558, forward strand.
GTCTACCACTTTTAAAGAATATTTTATCAACACTAGCATAATTCTTATATCCATTCTTTTATATAGAAATTTGAAAATAAAATAAAATAAAATAAAAACCACACACAAACACAAACACAAACATATAAACAGTCCCCTTCTATAGAGGGATCCCTTAAATAATTTTATTTGAGGGACGCCCTTTAGGGTACCCTACAATTTTTTTCCCAAGGATCCAAACCATCTATTTTTTAGGTCTTCATTCAGAGATCATCCTTACAAAAAATTAGACAAATTGGAAACCGTTTCGACATCCAATTGTGTCTTACAAAATCAATGAACACTTTCAAGAAAGTACTAAAATTTCAATAACTCAATTGAGTGGTCAAATGATATTGGATTCAAGTGATTTTTTGTAGAGATGATCTTTGAATGAGTATCTACAAAATAGACGGTTTGGATTAGTGAAATACAATCCGGAGTGGGGCCTATAAGGGGTGTCCCTCAAATAAGCTTATTTGAGGGATCCCTCAATGGAAGCTCTCTGAACATATAAAAATAAAATTATATAGTAATTAACATTTTCCGTTTGCATCTCTCTTTTTTCATTTCTCTTGGAAAGTATTTCAATCTTGTATTTTTTTTTCTTCAACGAAGTGAAGAAAAATATACTAATTAACCAAGAGCTATGTGGGTAGTACGATAATAGTTGAAATGGATGGTATCATTTTAGGATATGATCTGTCTCGGTGTGGCCACATTTTAAAGTGAAACTTGTTAGCGTATGCTCCCCGCTGAGCCAATTGACCACTAGCACCGAGAACACGCTACGTGGACCAGACCACATCTCCACGTCCAGGGCACATCACCTTCTGAGCCACCATGCACTCCTAACCCCAGCGAGCCATGCTTAAGCATGGACAGACGCCCCTTCCCACCTTAATTAAAGCATCGGCTAGATACTTCCCGCTTCCCCTTGATTGAGGGAGGATGCTCCCTTCAAGCTCCTATACATACCATGCACCAGTCTTGGGACAAAGGACTTTTTATACTCTCACCACAAAAATAAATAAATAAATAAATAAAAATGGCAATAATCATCATTATTTGTTGACATTTGGTGACTGTTGCCACTTTTTTTTATAGTGTCTGAAACAATCCACCCAAATACATCCTTGATTACAGTTTCTAACTTTGGCATTCGAGAGAGCTAATGGAAGCTCTAACATTGACCCTATTAAAGTCTTATGTTGACCATTCCAAACCATCTGTTAATAGTTGATGCCGTTTGTGAAAAACGTCAATGAAATGTCTCCTTCTTACTAATCAAGTCACACCGAGTGCTCGAACAACTAGGTAACTCTCATCATCCCCGCCACTCCACAAGAATCGTGGTGCTGAATAGATGACTCAAAGAGATAGCCATGTTGCATTCTATCGACTAAATTTTTTGATCATCACCGTTGATCCAATTCAAATCAACAGATATTTTGGAAGATCTTTTTCTCAAAAGAACCCACGTGACTTTGAAAGTCAAAATTTTCAACTAAGGCAAAGGAAGTGATGTCCCATTAATAAAAACAGGTTAACCAGAAGAATACTCCCCATGACCATTTGAAATGCCAGAAAATAAGGGCGGCCAAGCTTTCTTTCCATGCTAAAAAGGCTCTGCATCAGAGCAGGTTGTATTTTCAAAAAAAGACAAGAGACAGGAGAGTTGTTTGCCAAAAAAAGAAAACGAACCATCATAGGCTGTTGATAGCTCTTTTTGCTAGATTAATAACTCCCCCTTTTTGCGTTGGAAAAAGAAAATGTTTCCAAAAGATCTGCCCTCTAGATGTTAAAAATTAAAACCCTAATTTTGATTCTCTATAAATATGAGAGGAGGTGAACATGATTAGACACAACCAAAAATTCAATCAAAACAAAAACTCTCAAAGTCACACTGACAAATTCAAAACAAGATCAGTTGATCTCAAAAGTCTTCAGACTCTGAAGCGACCAAACTCTTTGATTCACAAAAAATAGATAAGCCATAACTCAGGTTTCTAACTTCAGTTCAATTTAGAAAAATAGTTCACAAAGGAAACGTGATTTTTTTTTTTGTTACAAATTTGGTTTAGCACAAGCCAAATCAAGCATAATATGAAAACCTCAAAAATTTTATAGAGATTATTTGAGCTCTAAGAATCACCAGAATAGCTCTTGGATGATTCATAATCAAGCAGAACAGGTACTGTAGTGCAACTCCAGGTCGGTAATCATCAATCCAGCCACTTCCACCCGTCTAGACTAAAAATCTCAATTCTGCCCATCCAGCAAGCCTCCCCATGGCTAGAATAGATTAAAAGCTCTGTTAATCTCTACATTGGTATCGATTTCCAGTTGAACCTCATTAGTTGAAGATGCTGACGTTTGAATTCAACATAGCTACACCCAATCTAGCTTGAGTCATAGGCAACAATCCAAGCAGAAATCGAAGCTCAATGGTCTGTTGCCCTTTCAAACATGGCAATCCTCTTTTGTCTTAAAAGTTGTGTAATATGCAGTTTTTCTTGAAACAGTTTGATTTATTTTTCAATATTCATTTTGGCCGGAACTACCAGTTTACTATGATAAATTGTGAAGTCATCACCAGTCTAAGGCAAGAAAAGAATTTACTTGGGAGATATTCCTCACTCAAATTCACAATCACTTGTTTAAAGTCAGTAACTTGGGGCGCAAGTTATCTATTTTTCATAAGTATGTTAGGGTTTTTTAAAATTGCTAGCAGTGGCATGCTCGCACACTAAAGAAAGTTGACTTGTTGACCACCAATGGTTTTCAGGCTAATGGGGAACTTTACCATACCATCACAGAATTAAATCAAAACGAATGAACAATAATGTAAAAATGTAAAATTTCTAATGTTGTTGTTTCCGCTGAAAAATTCTATGTAAAATATTTATTTATTTACTTTATGTTCTTCACATTTTAGTTATAGTTTTTATTAAATCTATAATTAAGATGTGAACCACGTCTTAATTCAAGATTATGTAAATCCGTGGATTGGGGCGTAACTCTCTCTCTCTCTCTCTAACAACCATGAAGCGTCCATACAAATCAATTCATGGAAATCTTCGATCTTGGCTAGCCTAAGAACAACCACATGTTCCTGATAGAACACACTTTTAGAATTTGAGTGCTTCTAATTTGGTTGAATTAATAATTAAATGGTATTTTAAAAATAATGGTGTGTGAAAAGATAGAATTTGTGTTTTTTAAATTTATATGGTGGATGGAAAGATAAAATTAGTGGAGAAATAGCTGAAAATAACAACTCTTTTTTTAAATACAAATTATAATCTAAATTACAGGAGAAGGAGGAAGAGGAGAGGTTTCTACATACACACACCACTCGCCTGGAAGTAAAAGCCTTTTTCACTCCGTTGACATCAACTAGTTATTAAACTGGTTATTGTGAACATTTTACAAGTCCAGCCACTCTATTTTAGAATAGAGGGTTAGGCCCCGTTCGGTAACGTTTGTTTTCATTTTCAGGAAAAAAAAAATGAGGCAAAAACACGTTCGGTGACCCAAAAACAGAAAACATTGAGAATGTTTTCATAAAATGAAAACAAGTTCATGTGTACTTGTAGAAAACAGAAAAAAGTTGTTTTCATTATCATGAGAAACGTTTTAATAAAAAGAACTCACATATTATTATTTCAAATTGCACTACTAGACACGTTTTCATTGTTTTTGTTTTTTAAAGATGTTTTCTAATTAATCTACCAGACGCATTTTCATTTCTAGAAAATGCAAATTCGTTTTCTTGTTTTCATTCTCTAAAAATATTATAAGAAAACATTCTCAAAAAACGTTATCGGACGAGCCCTTAGTGACCCACATAAATTGAACTGGTACTTTCATAATGACGATCTATTGGCATTTGTGCAAAATCAAATTGACTTTGTTTTTGTGTGGTCAATAAATCAATTTGACTTAGTTAGGGGTTTGCGTATGGGACTGCTGAACTATGTCAGATTTTTCAATACTTAGGAGTTAAGTTAGGATCAAAATGTAGTTTAAAGATATTTCAAAATTAGGGAATCAAATCAATTGGTTGGGAAAATTTTTTCTATATGCAGACTTTGGGGCTTGCGTGTGTATGTTTTACATTGGCCTGGCCTCCAAGAAATTGAAAATTAGGTCACACTGGTGGATATATTTATTATTTTTTGGTAGTTAGAACAGACTTACCCTAATTAAAAAGAGTCATTTTGCACTCGTCATTTTCTCTTGTAAAAATATAAGAAAATAGTATAGGATGACTTTTTTTTTAAGGGAGAGACTATCATTAGTCAGAAAATCCATGGTAATATTATTCTTACTCTTTTTTAAGTCACGGGCCACATAACTGAACCAGTCAAGAATCAAGAACAATGGGGTGTTAGTTGAATTGATCCAAGCATTTGGTGTGCTTCTAAGTGGCCATGGGTTCGAAACCCCATGATACACCCGTGTGTGTGAGTTTTCCCCCTCTCACTTTCTAACTTTGACAACGAATCCACAAAAAAAAAAAAACAATATAAGAGTCAAGAACCAAAAGTAATTATTTTCAGATAAAAGAAAAATATAGGAAATAAAGGGGAATATGACCAGATATTTGGTCTCAAAAGTAATTATGTATTTTTTTAGTTTAAATGATATTAAAGAAGATTTCAGATGTCATTATACGATATTATGAAATGAATTTTCAATTAGGTCCCTATAAGTTTGACGTGGTTTGCAAGTAGGCCTATAAAGCTAGGTTTCATTTCATTCAAGTGCCTACCTCCCTAACATCTCACGCGCGCCTCACCTGTCGTTAAATTTCATTTCATTTTCTCCGTAGGATATCCAAACCTCAGATTTTCACTAAAGCTGAGCCGCTCTGATTGATTGGTTATTCATAATATTATATCAAGACATCTTAAATCATCTTTAAAATTGCAAGAACATCTCTTAACATTCTTTGGCAGTGAAGTAAAAGAAAGCACATATTGGGTATGGAAATATACAACAGTAATTTTAAGCCCATTAAAATTATAATCTGTGCACCAAATGGCCTGGAACCACACTGAACAAACAACGAATTGAAACAGAAAAAAGCAAATCAAATACCTCACAAAAGTTTGGTTTACTGGCATTATAGTGCAAGAAGGGTAAAAACATTAATTGCACATGTTCAACAAATTTGGAGTAATCTGTCCCTACATTCACCACTTTCATGCTAGAAGAATAAAGCAACAAATCAAAAGAGAACAGCATCCAAAAGTTTAATGCTATTTACAAAGGCTGAAACTCAGAGGATCAAACCTTTAACAGGTTCTGGCTTGGACGGGTCATGCTCGGATGGCGCAGATGCTTTTGGAGAATCAGATAGAACTTGAGCATAGTCATCCTCTATTTTCCTATGTTTCTCCTCTTCAACCATTCCCACTTTCTCTTTTGTTTTCTGACCAACCTCCCCAGCTGCTTTTGCAACCTTATTAAAAGCACCAGTAACCCATGAAGCACTGGTAAACACATACCGGTTCTTCATTATAGCAGATCCAGCGTTACTCACTGTCTGCTCAGCAGCTGCAAAAGCTGATTTGGTTTTCTCTGAGACCTGAAATTTCTGATCCACTTCGCGAACTTTGTCACTAACCACAGAGGTACCAGCGCTTATTTTCTCACTGAGCCCAATCTTTTTGTCAAAAGAAGCAACTTTTTCTGAAGCTGTTGAGGTCAACTGGTGCTTCTCATCAAAATTCTTTGCCTTGTTGACTGCATCTTTGCCCAGGACAAACCCCTTGGCAAGCATGCCACTAACAACATCCTCTGCCTTCCGTAACGCAGATTCAGCCCCACCAGGCGATTTATTCTCAGTTACCTGCAGAGAATGGAATATTAGACAGGTCATGAAATTGCAGGGGAAAAATATGACGCAGAAGCTCTGTGACAGGCTCTTACATTGGCTGCTGTAGCAGCAGGTGGCAACTCGTAATCTGGAGCCAGAGTTATGGTGACAGACATATCCACTATTGTCGCTCCCTGACATAACATAGAGTGTTAAGAGAAACTTGCTCATGCTTTGCACAAAGAAGTTAGATCACGGATTAAAATCACACTAATGCTGTGGCCAAGCGAACCAAAGCTTCGGCCAGTGGACAACAATGGCATCTTTTCCACTTCAATTTAAATTTTTGCTACATTCCAGTGTGTATCACTGACCACTTTGAGTCAAGATAATTCCCAGATGCATGTAATCAAAATCTTTACCACCTGACTTTATACAACAGCATTGTCATCTCTTCCTATGTGCAAAGTCATCCTCTACGAAGTAAAAAATATATAATTAACTCAACTAAAGCAGAGAGATAATCAACATGTACTAGACGACTTCCAACTAATATTAAGTGCATTCTATGCTTTAAAGCTTCCTTACGCATTACCCATGAAACTCCAACAGAGTAATGCACTATCCTATGCTGACAACACTAGCAGTTACATAATTCCAACCTCCAACAGAATAAATAAATTGAAATATGCAACCGTAGGCCATGCTAGGGTCCAGTGTGCCCTCAACACCAACCTGACAAATTATTATAACTAAATATTATGAAAACTTAAATCTCGACCGCAAACTAGGAGAGTACCTATATTTAATGCAACAAAACCTAAAGCACCAACTACTTAAAGCTAAAAACATCACTTCATTTTGACACATTAGCTCAACAAAGGGTCATATCCCCTGTAGACCATTTTCCATCTTGTTGGTACTGACCACCTCAGCCAGTATATCCTCCTTACAGAACCTTGACATTGAATCTGGGGCTGTATGTGAATGTCCATAGAGCCAAGTAAGAGCATGAAATCAAGTCAAGCAGTTAGTACTAGCTCAACAATGGTTCTTTTGTTCATATAAAAAAGAGAAAAAGATTGCTTAGATAGCCCTGTGTACAATCAATCCGAAGCTTAGTTGCTCTATTTGTTGGCAAATGACACGAATCAACTTCTTGTCCCTCAGAAGGACATCCTTTAATTTTTCTTGCATGGAGCAAAACCATCCAGAATCCTACTTCATCCAGCAAACAAGCCACATCCAGATTTTCCAATATGAATCTATTAATAACCCAAATTGTACAAACCAACCTCAAATTGTGTACATCAATCTCAAATGCATTTTGTACCTCTACTGTTCATATCATTTACGACATAGCTTAACTAATATACCTAGGGTGTCAAGTGAAGTCACATACCGAATGATTATTAGATCACTGGATCACAAAAGGTTTTCAGGTTTATATTTATCTTTTATTGTTTAACCTCCCACAAACAATGGTAAATATACCTGTTGAATTATTAAAAGATCATGAGTAAGAAAATAAATGGACCACATGAGGAGGTGTTATATTATGATCAAAGAAGTTTCATTACCGAAAGGAGAACTGCAGTCTCAGCTCCTTGTACATCCTTGAAGGTAACGTAAGCAATTTGGGACCGCTCAGTATCACTGCATGAGCATACAATAAGCTAAATTCATATACAGATAATAAAAGATGAGGAATATATCAAACTAAATAAATCATCAAACCTCATCATTTCGACATATGCAATATCACCAGAAAAAGAAAAGAACTCCTTTATGTCTCTCTCACTTGCACCCAAGGAAAGATTGCTGACCTTGATGGTTTGTACCTGCAAGAGTGCAATATGAGTTAGACCATAAAAATATGATTTTCAGAATCTAGGTTGTGCATTCGTTTTGGAGAGACACCAAGCAAAGAAAATAACAACACAACTTAAAATTGCATATAACTCAATATTAGGATATATGGCACTCCAATGTTGGGTCAAAATTATAATGGAATAACCTTTGCAAAACCTACATCCTCTATGAGGAAGAAAGGATAAATTAATCTGTTTTACTCCCCTCCAAAAGTGTATAGGATTCCTCAGCCTGACCTCCTCCACCCTCTTCTTAAGACGGGGAGGGGAGGACACCCCATTGATAGTGTTCAGAAAACAACTTTAGATGCACTATTATTATGAACTAAAAAATGAAAAATGAGCTTCACCTTTTGCTGCTGCCAAGCTACTTTTGCAACTTGACGCCAGCCTTTTTCCAAGAAAAGAATCCACATACAACTTATAAATCGGTTGTGTCCAAATTTTTTTTAAAAAAAAAAACAGATTCTTAACCTACTCTAGGAAAGCCCATCTTCAGGGATCCTTATAAATCAAAAGGTTGTGCAAAGAAATAATTAGCTGGAAAAAATTGACTCCCATAGCACTTAATGCTTCCTTTTCCTTAGTAAGAAAATCAGGGCCAAGTATTTTGACAAGAAAAGAGAAAGTGTAGTATTGGGTTATCTTTGATTTCATTTAGAAGTATCAGATCTATGAAACCTTTCTCAAGTTGCAGTTAGGAACAATATATAAAAAACTGCAACTGAAACATAACTATACTAAAATTAGAATATAAAGAATCCTGAATAACAAAAGTAAACTGGGGATAATGTAGAAAACAAGAGTATGAATCCAGAATGAAACTTTTCTCAAGAATGGATTCATTTCATTTATTCAATCTTTGTTTTCCCCATTGAAAATAAGTCAAACACACAAGATCAGTTACATTGAGGAACCAAAAAAAGAGCCAAACAAACATCACATCTACCTATACATGCAATTCTTCACTTGTAAACATGAATCTAATTCAACCAATTCAACTACACAGAGATAAAAATACAGATCTAATAAGGCTGCCCCAAATCACTGATAGTCAATGAGTAAACTTATTCATCAAGCAATCACACCAAAGCTACCCAAAAAAACAGCCATATTCCTAACTGATCAAAACAAACACTTCAAAAGCCTAAAACTCAGTTCAATTTGATGTAAACAATAAATTCAGGAACATACACGCAGAAGGAGAAAGACAACAAGAGAGAAAGTACTCACCGACATGGCGAGGTTCTACTGGAGAAGATCAAGGGGCGAAAATGAAGATCAACGGCGACGTAGACTGGCCGGAAAGTTGCCGGAGAAACTGAGACTTTCTCAGACAGCAAAGTCGTAATGAAGAAAATGAAAGCAATTTTGGGTCAGGATGAGATATTTTTATACTGGCGCAGGCGTCAAGGATGGGTTTAGAGGGGCACGTGCCCTGGACCGTGGCACGTGAGGCACCGTAAGGTTTTTCGTGTTGAAAATTTTTATTATTAATTTTTTTCGTCAGATAGTAAACTTTGAAACGTGCGAGCGGACTGGTGGGGCCCATTAGGACAGGTTCCGATACGCGTTTGGATGGACTTTTGTCTTGGGTGAAGTAGAAATTTATCCATAAACTTTCGGGTTGTTGTATTTTGCTTGTTAGAGCAAGCCCAATGGTGGACTCTAAATGGGGTGCCAATTTAGAATTTCGACAGAACTTTTTGGGCTTTAAAGGAATTTAGCCCAAATAGGAGGCCCTATATTTCGAACTATATCTTGGAGTGGTGCTATTTTCACTCCCTTGTCTTATTTTCCTGCCCACCTTATCTTCCCACCCACTATGTAAATTTGGAAAAAACTCAAACTTATCTTTTCACCTACTATTATTCCTAAAATATCCTTTAATTGTATTTTCATATTTTCATATTTGCCCCAGCTAAGAAAAATTCCCCACAAAGCATTACAATTAAGGAGGTCCAGGAAGACCATCCGAAACCAACACCTAAACTAGTGTGTCAGAGGTGGCCGTACAGCCCCCTAAATTGATTGGAGATGGGTGTGGGTTTTGGGGGAAAAAAAAAAGCAATAAAAGAAAATATGGGTGTGAGTGCATGTGAGAGAGAGAGTTGTAAATTTGTCATTATAAGTCATTTTACAATGAGATAAATTTTTTATTAAATTTTTGAAAATAAAGTGGGTGGAAATAAGACAGCACTCATATTTTTTTATGTTGTCATTTGAATTACATGCTAAATTTTATTTTTTTTTGTGAACTTATTTTGTGTTAACGTATGTTTATGTTATGTTAGTTTTTGTTTTTAACATTTCAATTAAAAATAAAATAAAATATGGATGAGATTCTGAAAACAACATTTAATTTCATATTGAGATCAAACGGATATTATTGATTGAATTCTTATAAAAATGGAGGTATGAAATTCCTTATCTTTATGTCTTTCATCCATAATTCATCTACTTTATTAGATAATGATGGGGGCTGTTGGAGGAAAAATAGAAAAACAGAGAATGAGAGAGAAAGAGAGAGAGAAAATAGGAGTGAGAGAGTGTACGTGAGAAAGATAGATGGAATGTGTGAGAAAGAAGTTGAAGAATAAGAGAAAGAAAAGAGAGAGAAAAAAGTTGTAAAGAACAAGAGGAAGAAGATGAATAAGAGTAAGGCTGGGCATTTATATCCAAAACTCGACCAACTCGCCAGAATTATACTAGTTTAGGTGGGTTGGTCTTATTTTTTCTTTTAATTTTTTAAATTTTGGCAGTGAATTAGATCGAACCGCCCAATCTTTGGTTGCAAACTGCCAATTCACCTGAACCGAACCGATTTGCACAAATGCTAATATTTTGAAAAATTGGAGTTAGTGGACTCAAACCCCTGACCTCCAACACTTTCAAAAGTCAGTATACCACTATGGTAACTGGTATTCTTGTGTTTTAATGGTATAATGATGATATTTTGAAGAAACCTAATAATTTTTTTATAAAAAATAAAATTATAAAAGTGTTTGGGTTTTAACCCTAACACATCTCCTTTTTTTCATCTCAGCATTGCCATCTTTTTCTTCTTCTTTCTTTATGCTCTCTATCTTTTTACTCCCTCTCTTTATGCTTCCTGTCACATTTCAAAGCCGTCATCATTGTCGAGATGTCGTTCTCGTTGTCATCTACAGCACATAGTCCAAAGCCAAGGAACTCACCATCGGGGCTACCTATAATGGAACAGATTTCTCGGCAAACTGACTGTAGTCGGTCTCTCGTCTAATCTACTCGACATCAGTCATTGGAAATGCAACACCGACTACGGTCGGTGTGGTAGGTGACAACTCTCCAATGGCACAATTATCGAACCGTGCCAAGCCTAAATAAGAGTGAATGTGTTACCAAAAAAAGAAAGATAGTTGGGCTTAGTATAATGGAGTTGGGTTTGGTATGATGGAGTTGGGCTTGTGGAACTTGGATTTGGACTTATCAAATAGTAGGATTCTTTGACATGTTGAATAGGACTCAAAAAATTGGGATTTTGTATTTAAAAAATATATATATGCAGCCAGTCAGTTTTTACTAACAGAAAATTGGAATTGGAATCATATTGAACTAGTCTGGTTTGCTTTTTTTTTTTTTTTTTTTTCCAGTTGTAATTTGAGTGCTGCAATTTCCACACACCTGTCCTATTTTCCAACTCACCTTATTTTCAAAATTTTAAAGACATATTTACCCCTTTATAAAATGACTTCTAAGGACTTAGGGGAAAAATATTAAAACCAATTTTAAAAATTGAGAAAAATAATAATAAAAGATCCCAAGTTGTTTCTTCAACAATCACCACCCCACAATCAAAAGATCCCAAGCTGATCCACCCTCACATTTTTAGTCTTAATAATATGAAAGGAACTTTAATTGAGATTTGAATCAACCCAACAATTCTAGGTTCTTAAAGTTTGCACTTCTCAATTGTGAGAGAGAGAGAGAGAGAGAGAGAGAGAGAGAGAGAGTAGCAATAGCAGCTGTTTGTGCAAATAATCTCTTAGGAGAATATTCGCTTCTAGATCTTTCGCCCTTTGAACTTCTTTTTCTCTCATCCTCAATTCTTGTAAAAAAAGACCGGAGTAAATAGACCATACATTGGGAGTGTTGGGCAAAGACCTTCGGTGCCTAAATTAGTTCAATTGAATCTAAGAGAAACAATAGCTAAAAAAGGGTATGAAAATTTATTTATGGTGAGAAACGGGCGGTTATAGCCATGTGTGGTGGCACTTAGCCGTGTATGAAAATATAGAGAGAGGAGAGCAATGAGGTCGGCGGCAATGGTGGTGCAGTCGCCTAGGGAGATAGAGGGAGGGAGATTTCGGGTATTTTTGCAGGGTTTCGGAGCTAGGTTTAGAGTTACCTTGAGTGTTGAGTGAAGCCATGTATTTATAAGGCTCTAGGCATCTAGGGTTTTGCAAAGAATAAACTCTTATCAGAAAGGAGTTTATTCTTTCCCCAAATTGTAGTGATTGAGTCCATAAGGGATTTGATTGGGATCAAACCTCCTAATTTGATGGTGATATCTCCAAATAAGGATAGTATCTTAATTAGTGATATTATCCCTTTAAATAAAGATAATATTAATTAATTAACCTAAAGGATATTCTTCTTATCCATGTGGCATCTCATGATTGGAGATTGAAATATTTGCTCATACAGCAGCAGCAACATCTAGGTTCTATGGCTAAGGTGCTGGGCTGTTTTAGGGGGTGTGTGAGGTTGAATGGTGGGATGTGTTGAAACTAGTGGGGAGGGGATCGGATAAAAGAGAGAGGAAGAGTCTTCCTTTTTTCGGTTTTAGTATTTTATATTGTTAATTAATTAATTAATAATATTATTTACTCAGTGGATGGAAAGATAATGGGTATTTTAGGAATAATGGTGGGTGGGAAGATAAGGTGGATGGGGAAATAGGATAGTGGGTGGAAATAGTAACACTCTTTATTTTGGTTTGATTTCCCTTTTTTCCGATTTAGTTTGACTCAGTTTTCCGCTTTCCCATTTGGATGCCCACCATCAAAGTACCCTTTTGATGAAAAAAATTTCCACCTCAGTTGCACACAAGATTGACTTTACATTCTTGGAAAGCTCAACATTATAGAAATTACATCTGAACTTATACCTTAATTTCAATTTATCACTTTAAAGAAAATTTTTAGAGAAATGTCATCTTAATTTTTCAAAATTCATGATTTGTCATCTATCTTTACCACCATCTAATTTTTCATCCATTTTAAAGGGTATTTTAGTCTTTCTATTTCAAAGAAAGAAAAAAGAGATAAAAGATACCCTAAATACGCATGTATAAATTTTAAAAAAGGAAAAAAGAAGAAGAAGAAGGTGGACTCAGTTTGGGTGGGGTGAGAGAATTTGTTTATGGAGGGTAGTTATTCCATGGTAGAGAGAGAAGGCGGAAGGGGAAGAGGGAAGGGGGAATAGATTTCAAGGTGGCATGGTTGGTTGGAGTCATCGGTGGCACATTGGGGATGGGGAGGTGATAATTTTTTTTTTCAATTTTAATTGTTTAAAAGATATACAATTTTAGTTATAATGATTTTTTCATTTTTAATTTTTTTTAAATGGAAACAATAAAATACTCTTAAAATATACAGAAAATTGGAAGGCGTTAAACTCAGATAACAAATCCTGAATTTTGAAAAATTAAGATGACATGTCTTTTAAATTTTTCTTGAAGGTCACAAATTGAAATGGAGGTATAAGTTTATTTCTTAAAAAATTCCATTTGTGGGTCCACATCAACGTGCCGGCAGCGGCTTCCGTCCCCAAATAGTTTCCACCAGAAAAAACAACCTCACCGCATCAATAATACAATACGAGACGTACGCATACCTCCTCTTTCTCTCCCTCTCTCTCTCTCTCTCTCTCTCTCTCTCTCTCTTCCCTTTCCTTCCTCCTCTCTCTCTCTCTCTCTCTTCCGAATCATCGCCTCCTGCTTATCTCCCCGTTCTTCCCGCAATTCTTAATTCGTATCCAAACAGCAGCTTCTCTTTCCATTTTTTTCGAAATTCTTGTCAGGATTTTCTCGGGAAAGTAAGGGTTAGGGTTTGGGAGGGAAGCGAGATGAGCTTTCGGGATCTGGAAGCAGGAAGGGGCTCGGGTTTTTCAAGGCGTGACATCGTCAATGGCAAGCAGGACCCGACCCAAGCCGTGGCCTCAGGCATTTTCCAGATCAACACCGCCGTATCCACCTTTCAGAGGCTCGTCAACACCATCGGTACCCCCAAGGACACGCCCGAGCTCCGCGAAAAGCTGTGAGTTCTTTACTTCCTTATCAATTTTGTTTGAATTGTTTGGTTTTGCATTTACGGTTGACTTATAGAGAATTTTGTTTGGTGAAGGCTGAATTGGTTTTCTGTCATGGTTAGTATCATGACTGCCTGAATTTTAATTGTTTGGATGAGGCGCTTCGCGTTAGCCTTTTGTGCTGTATAATTTGATGGATTAGGATTATCTGTTTGGCTAGCGTTTTGGAGGTGCATGCAATATCATTTCAAGATTTGAAATTTTTTAAGAAAAAATGGCTTAAGGGCAATGCCCAGATTAGTTCATTCGAGTTCTGAAGTGTCTTTTCTGGTTATTCAACATGCTTCTTTTCTTCACTCCAGCTGGATAATGTGTATGAAATTTGATTCTATTTGTCTTTATGTGATTGCATTAGAAGTTATGGAGACCTGTAATTTCTAATTTTCTAATAATTTTGAGTTTGTTCTGCCCATTTTCCTGTTGCATAGATGGAATGACTGTTGGTGTTCTCTCTCTCTCTCTCTCCCGCCCCCCTTCCCTCACTCACTTACTTCCATTATTGTGAATGATTTCCACAAGATACGGCATGCATGATAAATTCCATTTTCTAGTGCTCCCATATTCACTTCTCATGATTTGCAGGCACAAGACAAGACTACATATTGGTCAATTGGTGAAGGATACTTCAGAAAAACTTAAACAAGTTAGTGAAAGAGATCATCATACTGAAGTCAATGTAAGTCTCTCTCTCTCTTCCCCTCCTTTTTCCATCCCTTCCTCTCTCACACACATACACAACCAAAAGTAGAGATACATGCCTTTCTCTTTGCACCTACCATCAGATGTATCCATTATTACCTTGATTGATAACTTCCAGTGCTCAATGATACAATAGCTACAATTTGGTTAGAAAAGAAATATCCTCTTTTGAAGCCTAAGTCTAAGCCCCATTGTCCCAAATCTAGCAATAAGACCTTTTTGGTCTAAAATGAAATATATTGTGGCTCAAGAATCAGAAAATAAAAAGAAACAATAAAAATAAATCAGAGTCAAAGATTATGTCAAGTTTTGTTAGAGTATTTATTTGGGTGAAGCACTATTATGAGTATTTATTTGGGTCCACTTTAGGGAATTTCTGATTGGCCAAATAGGTACATTTGATTGGTTGAAATGGTGCATTCTTGCTTTCTATTGTGGGTTGGCCTTTGAAAAACTCTGACTTTATTGTTTGCTTGTTAAACTTAATTCCATGATTTTTTTCCTTCTGCTTTGCGGGGTGTGATGATCTTGAATGTCTTCAACTTAATTGCAGGCGAGCAAGAAGATTACAGATGCTAAGCTTGCAAAAGATTTTCAAGCAGTGCTGAGAGAATTTCAGAAGGCTCAACGGCTTGCAGCTGAGAGAGAAACAGCGTACGCTCCTTTTGTTCCCCAAGCAGTTCTTCCGTCCAGGTAACTTTTTGTCAGAGGGTAAATCCAATCTATTATTTATGTGCACTATTTTGTGAGTCTGGTAGGTGAACCTGACCATAGTAGTTCACCGACAGTACTTCAAGTGATATCTTCCAGAAGATCTTTTCGTAATGTTTGTTGCATTACATCTAGTGTTGTCAGACCCTCAATTTTTAGTTGTATGATTGAATACTGTTTCATGCAGCTACACTGCTAGTGAGATAGATATAAGCTCAGATAAGAGTCCCGAACAGCGTGCTCTTCTTGTGGAATCTAGAAGGTGAGTTTTACTTGATTTTGCGGAGGACTTCTAACTGATACAGCAATGTGAAATGTGTGTGTGTGCGTTAGTAGCAAAGATCATTTGGAAGTGGTAACTTGAATTGTAGCAGTTGGTTTTGCAAGAGCAATAGTATATCTCTTGTGGTTTATATATGTATGTACATATATATTTCTCCAAAAATTTCTATCTGGTAGAAATGATTTTCTTTAATTCTCAGATGCATTGTTTCAGTCGTTTTTCCTCCATCTGATCTGCTATTAAATTAACTTACTCCACCGTCATGAGGACATTGTATCAGGGCATAGGAAGTATAAATCTGATGCACTTTTTATAACTTTTTGCTTTTTGTTTCAACCAATCCGTTGACAGGTGCGTAAGGAATTCAAATCTTGAACATTTTTCTAATGTATAACTTTTTGTACTCCTGTGCTTTAATGAAGATCAGTGCGCAGAAGCTGTATGTTATATAAAATAAGCAGTTAGAAGTAAGAAAGTTAGATGCAAAACCACGGCCATCTCTTGACAAAAATCCGGATGTCTGGACAAGAGTAGATTTGTGTATATCTCATAAAAAAATCAGAACAGTGTTTTTACATGTATTACTGATTAAAAGGTCTTTAATGAATTGAATTCTCCATTGTTGATGAGTGTGAAATGTAAATGAACTATTCTCCAAGTCCAGTTTTGGGTTTATGGTGGAGTAAGAGGGCCTTTGGAGGGAAAGTGGTCCAGTGGAAGTATGGTTGTGGAGAAGACAGGCTTAGAAATAGAATTTATATGAAATCATGGTCAAGGGATGTGGAAGACTGTTATGGGTGGGGTCTAGAAGATGTCTTTTATAGTTTTTGAGTCTCCATTACTTATTTAGTCTTCTAGTAATTTTCTACTATTTAATGAGTCTTTTAGTATAGTTTTGGGTGTTTAATTTTAAGCCTGTAAATAACTTGATCTCTTGTAAAACAAATCAGATTTTGGATCGAATGAAAAGTAAGTATTGTTGCAAGGCTAGGGCCTTGATATTTCATCCTCCACCACTTCTTTGTTTTTCTCTAAATTTCAGCAATCTTCAATCTTTTTTCTCCTGTTTCTCTAAACCTATTTAAATTACTAAGATGTATGCCATCTAAAGCTCACTATAATCATAAAGCAACACACACCTTGTGTTGTCCTACATCGAAATGCTAATGGCTTATTTCTCACCTTGAAAACGATTCTCTTATGCACAAATGTTTTTGGAAGCATCAACCATCTTTGGCTCCATTTCCAATCGTGAGAGTTGAAGCTCTCTCTATCTTATGCTAGCTGTTTCCCAAATTTTGATTGTTCTTTCATTTATCTACTTAAGTTAAGAATTCTTATCAATGTTGGATTTGCCATATATCCTTAGCTCTAAATGGGTTGTGCTGCAGACAGGAGGTCGTGCTATTGGACAATGAGATTTCCTTCAATGAAGCTATCATTGAGGAAAGAGAACAAGGAATACAAGAAATCCAGCAGCAAATTGGTGAAGTGAATGAGATTTTTAAAGATCTTGCTATATTGGTTCATGAGCAAGGAACCATGATTGGTAACTTATCCTTGTCTTTATTCTCTTGAAGGCACTATTATTTATCTGGCTTATTTTTTCTTATGTTATCATATCTACTTTGCAGATGATATAGGCTCCAATATTGAGGGTGCCCACGCTGCTACTGGCCAGGCAAAGTCCCAACTTGTTAAGGCCTCAAAGACCCAAAGATCTAATTCATCTCTGGTAATTTATAACACTTTCTAATGGCATTTTACAAATATATGTATGTATGTGTTCTGAAATGTTCTCTTGCAAGCCTGTCTGGCACAAACAAAGCCAGAAAAGAGGCCACAGCCATACAAACAAAGCCTAGCACGAAAGCGGTAGGTGAAGAACACAAACTGTGAGGGACAACCCAGAACACAAACCAACAAACCCCACAACGAGAAACCAAGGGACCAGGGTTAGCTTGGAATACCCCAGTTCTAAGCAACCTGTAAATTAACCCAAGTAGGCCTAAACTTTAAGGAATATAATCTAGGGAGATTCACTATTATACCCAATATAGGAGTCCAAATTATAAAAAAACCCCATATGAAATGGACTTTAGAAACACACACAAAGCCCATTTACAACATAACGAAAAGGCTTTTAATTTTTTTTAAATTACAAAACTGTAACTGATTTCTTAAAACAAACCCAACCCCAAAACCTCATAAAAAAGCCCGAAACACTCAATAGGGCATCAAAGTAATTTAATAATCAAAATTAAATTCAATAGGGGCAGCTATCATTTTTTGGGTTTGTTTATATAAATTAAATAGTGTAGGGTATCTATATTATTAGTGCTAAGAATGAGTATATGACTAAATATCTCTATAATCTACACCTAATGGTAATACATCTAAAAATTACTGCAGTAGAACTCCTTTTGTTGTTTATGTTGCTAAATCCGATTTGAGCCACTACTTAATTGATTCTGGCATAATATGTGGTCCATTCCTGTTTTCAGAACCATGATATACTTCAGTAGGTGTACTCATGTATTTTAAAATACATGAAGTAAGCATTGAATCCCACTTAAGAGGAATATTAATGATCTGTATTATCTCCATCTCTCAATTTATTCACGGCATATCTGAATATCCTTTAACATTGTCAATCTTATTGATCTCATCGTATTTTGCAGACTTGCTTGCTCTTGGTAATATTTGGAATCGTGCTTCTCATTGTGATAGTAGTACTTGCCGCTTAATCATTGGAAAAAGTCAAGATGTGCTCTCAGGATCCCCTATGATAATTTCTCTAATGGGTTGTCTCTTGGGATATCATGTCTAACTCAAGTTTGCCGCTGTATTATAAGTTGGTATATATAGGGGGTGGGTAGCCTTAACAATTATCTGGTTGTTTTGGTTGGTTTTGGTTATGTGGGATGTGTTTTTTTTTCCTTATTCTGTAAGTTGGTGTTTGGGGCTTCAGATGGTGTTCTTTATCTAATAATATAAATATTGATAAATTTCATAATTCTTTAGGTTTTCATTGATATGCATCTGCCGGATTTTGTTTTGTTACTCGATTATTATTTTGTGAATTGGAGTTTACTTTTTGGTCCTTTTCTTTGCTGCTTCTCTAGTTTAATTTGGTTATTTACAGTATTATTGGAGTTTAGAAGGTATTCATTTCGATTAACTTATTGGGGTTAGGATATTTGGCCAAAACATGATCAAGTCTCGACAACAGCAGGCATGGTTCTTGCCAAGAAGCATACTTGGTAATTACAAAAATCTAACAATTGAAGGTGATTTCAAAATTATAATTGATATTTACTCATAAAAATTTCTAATGTTCCTTGCAGAATCTCCTTTGCAAGATCATGAGACTAGGAATTTGACTCATTTGAGTTGTCATATTTTTCTACTAACTAATATGGTGGCGGATTTGTTGGAAGTTTGAGGTCTCAACTCTTTGATTTTCTCATTTCTTAGATTGTGGCAGTTAAAAATTCTGTTTGATCTTGTCTGCTTTGGAAAAAGAAAAAAGAAGAAGAAAGAGGCTTAATTAATATTTTGCTTAATGTGCTTCACTTCACATCCATCCAGAGTACTTTGTATGCGTTTGCATCAAATATTATTGATGGAACTGAAACTTGTAACTCAATCATCCATGGTACTTCAATATATCTAGTGTTGAAAATAAGATATACCACTAGACGAATTAGTTGGTCTGAATGGTTCCCTTCAAGTGTTCCGACTTTGGTACAGCCCGTAGCTAATACATCGGACTTGCTACTTGATTCTGAAATCTAGAGGAGCCAGAGGAACCAACATAAGCTGAGTTCTTAACCAGAGGAATTAGAGACGGTACAACATCTGCCATTAGAGGCCGGTATTCAGCTTCTGGCTGCACACACATTGCAGCAATAGCAGCTATCTGTGAAACAATGTAGTGGCAAGAAAAATCTGAGTTGGTTGAAATTTTAGCACCAATAATTTACAGATGTTGAAGGTTTGACTATAGGAAGCTCGCTAGCTAAGCTGACCTGAATTAGATCCCCGTTTGAGTATTGCCCTCTTAGAGATGGATCAACCATTTCCAATATTTTTTCTCTGGTAGTTAACCTTGGTAGAGCCTGACGAGTCATACAACAAAAATTAGCAACTTCTTTAGTTTACACCTTAGATGCATCATGCATGCATATAAATTGTAGGCATACATACCTACATAAACGTAACATTGAGTCTCTCCGTAGCAATCTAATGGTTAGACGTGTTGCACATCATCTAGCCTAATTTTGGTGAAAGTGTAACTATTAAGATTAGGGTAGCTGATGTTGCAATAAGTCTAACAATTAGGTTGTTGTAACATTTTAGATTAAACGGAATGCATGTAAATACACCATTTGTAAATGCAGAGACTCGGAATCCAATATTATATACTATTAAGTAGAAATTTGCAGGGTTCACTTTTAGTAGCATTGTATGCCATGATGATTGACTAACCCATGAGACAAGGACATGCTCTCCAGGAGGCCTCTTGGTATCAACTGGCACACGCCCGGTTAACAGCTCTAAAAGAACAGCACCATAGCTGTACACATCTGATTTTGTAGTAAGCTGTCCTGTGGAGGCATACCTATACATCACCAAAAAGTCCAAAACTCAAAAATCACAGTGAAGAGAAAAGTATTACTTATGTACACAAGGATCTTCTTGTAATTCCCTACTAAAATTGAAATCAAAGGGTCCGTTTGTAATTTTCATGAATGGACTTTGTTTTATATGCAGTCTGTATACGGACCATGCAAAAAGGCATCAAAGCAAGAAAATGTCACAGTCAGCCTTTGTCCAAAATGGTGTTTAGGTTTTAGTAGTTCTTTTGCTTTACCCATGAAGCTGATAAAAAATGACAGCTAGCATAATAGTGATCCTAGCATAAGCCCATGTGTATGCTTCTATTGCATGCCTCTAAATTTGTTGGTATCTTAATGATCATTCTTGCGAGAAGGAGGTCCATTACAGATGATGTAGTAGCACTCACTCTGGTGCCAAATACCCCGTGGTCCCCAGAACCCGCGTCGAAATCTGACCGTCGATCTTCTCAGAACCCGTCTTGGCCAATCCGAAATCCGACACCTTGGCACGAAAGTTTTGATCAAGTAGAATGCTGGTGCACTTGAAGTCACGGTGTATGACAGGTGGGATGGCATGCTCATGGAGGAACTCAAGGGCCTTGGCACAATCAAGGGCTATCCTCAATCGGGTCCCCCAATCTAACGGCTTATGGTTGTTTGTGGAATGGAGATGGTGTTGTAGGGTACCATTGGGCATGTATTCAAATATTAGGAGCCTATGATGTTGGTCAGCACAATAGCCAAGTAGCTCCACCAAGTATGGAGAATGCAATCGGCTTAGTAGATCCACCTACAATAGGGGAAGAAAAAAAGGCATTTGTTATTTTGTCTCACACCCATGTGAAAATTTTAATAAAATATACTACAAACACACATTCTTCTTTAAAATAGAAAAATAATCCTTTTGTCAAAACATTTGAATGCAAGTGTAATGTGTGTTGGAGAAAGAGGTCCTCAAGATTTTCATTCTTTTAGTGTGGTTAGGTAAAATACTAAGGTCATAGCATCTTTGAAAGGAGTAGTAAAACTCTCCTATCTCCGTCTCATACACCGGTTGTGTCTTTTAAACACATCGTGTGATACATCGATTGTTTTTTTCACACATTACGTCAAGTTTTTCTCCTTTGTGTGTGTGTGAGAGAGAGAGAGAGAGAGAGAATTATATTGCAAGCAAAAAATCTAGCAATGCCTTGGTTAATTTTGCTCAAATGGTTTGTGTGGACAGTACAAATGCTTACACCTAAAAATGACAAAAAGGGCATTCATTTTAAAGCCAATGTACTTGAAACAGGAGAGACAATACAGCAACAAAATTAATTAAAGAGAAAAAGGAGGGGTGGATATTGGATAGAAAGCAAGTGGGAACAAAAGCTAATAATAATAATAAATGAAGTCACTCACCTCAAGCCTGAAAGCACGCTCCCCTTGCCTTCCTTCTCTATGCAGCATCTTAATTGCAGCCACAGTCCCATCTCTGAGGATCCCCCTATACACAACCCCAAACACACCCTGCCCTATCACGTTTGCTTCACTAAATTTCTCAGTGGCCACCTCAAGTTCCTTGTATGAAAACACTTGGAATGCTCCTCTTCTGTATCTGCTTGGTGCTGTGAGTATTTCTGCTGTTGTCTTAAGCACTGACCTTCCAGAATCCCCTCCTTGGAGGTTTAGGCACCCACCCTTCACATCTGCCACATTTTCACATGCCAATATCAGAATTTCTGGAGGAATAGAAAAAACTCATGTTCAGCCAAATTCCATAATGGGCTTGTTAAAAGCCATATTTTTTCTTTTAATTGAAAAAAAATGCATTCTGCCAACATGGTCTAGCCTAGTGGAAGAGGATTTTGACTTGTAGATTAGTAGTCTCGAACCTCCATGGCACCTTGGTAGTGTGTGTGAGAAACTTCCCTCCTCCTTTTAGTCTAGACTATCACTTGTAATAAATAAATAATCAAAGCATTATGAGCAGAAGAACCATTCATTTTTCTGTGTATTACCTGGGCTGGAATTGAAGGTGGGCATTGAGGTTTGAGCAATGAACCTGCTTCTTGTGTTGCTGCTGATGATGCTATTCTCTCTGTAAGTTTTGCCATTGTAACTTTTGGTGGACTTGAGCCGTCGAAGGATTAAAATGATCAAGAATATAACAAGGAGCATAACTGAGATGATGGACATGATAATGAGAGTATATTTTGAAGGAAAATTTCCATGGTTATGGTGATGGTGGTGGTGGTTATAGGGTTGAGAATTTGAAAGGTGGTATTTATGATGAGTGTGGTGTTTTTCAGCAGTGGTGTTAACTTCCATGAGCACAAAGACCGAAAGAGCAATGCAAAACAGAAGAAATGAGAGAGAGAGAGAGAGAGAGAGAGAGAGAGAGAGAGAGAGAGAGTAGAGGTAGAGGTGAGTTTGGCAATGGTGAGGTGTAAATTTGTATAGGGAGTTGAATTTCCCTCTAGCTTGGATTTCATCTCTCCTTCTTTCTCTAAACTTCGTCTTTTCTTCACATGATTCTTCACATGAGTCGTCTCTTCTTTTGTATTTTCTAGAGAATTGTTCTGTCTTTTTATATCAGAAAGTCTTGGAAGCTTTTGCACGATATCACATCCATTCTCCGTTCAAATAATTATTTCCCAATTATAAACAAAGATTTGCGTTACAGACAATTGCTCATACGTGATGATTGTAAGTCGTTGATGCATTGTAAGACTCACTATCATCCATGGTCCACAGATCATCAACGGTCCACCGGCGCTTGGGTGCGTAGTAGCATTTTTCATAAGCAATCTACAGATTTCGAAACTTTCTGATTATCTCTATCCTCAAATGACTTGAAGACATTGTGTGGATAATGATTTTATTCACCAGTTGAAGTGGACGTGGCAAATGTGCCAACTGTAATTGCCACCAGCATAATAAACAATAAAACAGCAGCTTCAAACCAAAGAATGAGGAGAAAGATAGTAATGCCTAAATATTTGCATGCCAATCCACCGTCCCAGTGTCACTCATTGTCCCAGTCAATAAAAATAACAATTAGTAATAAGTAACATAATCCTTCATTAATCATATCATAAAAAAAGAAATTAATAACATATAGTGAACCTTCTCTTTTTCGTATTGGGGGAAGGGGATGATGAAACTTAGAATCCTCAGATGAATGGAGAGATACTTTTAACCACTTGAGCAACAAGTCCCTCGCATGGAAGCTTTTTTTTTTTTTTTTTTTTCGTACATGGAACCTTTTCTACCCTTCTTACAATTGAGAGTGACATTGAATTAGGCCTGACCACCTAAACAGTAGAGCATCACTATCTCCATGGGTTGGAACTTGTCCCTGGTGTGAGAGGGAGAAATCAGCTGCTACATGACTTGGGTATGTAATAAAGTTTGGTAGGGCCAACCCCAAACTGAACATGATGCATCCCAACTCATTTATGTTAAATACTCTTCCAATTGCCCAAAGGAAATCATGTCTTCCTAATCTGGTATCAGTGGGATTTGAGATCCTAGACAAACTAATTCATTTGCTTCAACCCTCTGCAACCAGGCCAATCTTTCCCGTAAACCAACCTCTACGACTACGAGTCCCTGCACCACCGGATTCGCTCCTAAGCAGCTGCCAATTATAAGAAGGAATTGGAATAAGTCCAACACTCATTTCTGATAAGTGAACATGCCCTTAATAGATATGCATATGCATATGCTTGTCCCCTAGGTTAAATCATGCATCCATATTACATGAAAAAGAGTAAAGCATAGATACATTCGATTCAAGTAATAATTCTTTACACTTCCATCAATCATCTGTAAAACCAAGAAACCTATAGCTGTCTTATTAACCCTATAGCATTCACAAGAGACAAGTTAAATAAAAATAAAAAATTAGAATACACACAAGTGAGAACTAGGAATTAGGAAAATAAGGAAAAAATAATTGCTAAGTACAAGATATGCAAATATACATGAAGACAACAAGACAAAGAATGAGCAGAAAAATCAATGATAAACTAAAACTCAGACCAGTCAAACACCAACAAAAAATATCACTGCAGAAACTAATTAGACGAATTAACTTCAGAGATAATTAAATTGCAATCTATTTTATGGACTGGTTATCCATTGACCATTGTCCAACTAGACATTTACTTTTCCTGACCATTTGTTTTTATGTTTTGAGTCGCCATTTAAATTTCAAAAAGATGGAGCTTCTGTGCTATTACTAGCCTGCACAAACATATACACAATACCAAACACATGTAAAGAAATACAACTGAACAGTAATGAATCCACTTAATACCCTTAATACAGGCAAAGAAGATAAACAAACACACAAATTATATATATATATATATATATATATATATATAGGCACAACACTATTCAAGGGGCACGGTACCATGGTCAAGGCACAAACAAAGCAAAGTATATCTATGGGCACAACACCATAGTATATCATATAGGAATGGAACAACTGCATACACAAAAAAGAAAGAAGATATACACATCCACAGTACTGGAACAAGAAATAGTGCAGGCAAGTGATTCAGATTTTCCTCCTGCACAGGTATATTTGCCATCAGCAATGGTATATTGGCCTCTGCACATGTATATTTACACAGGCAAAAAAATTCTAATTTGCCTCTTGCCACACAAGTTACTCATTTGGACCTACAAAAAAGGGATAATGTGTTGGAATCAATCTACCTCCTACACAGGTGGAAAGCTGGAGTAAGGTTTAAACTGATGAACCCACTATCGACTACATAGTGGGCAGACTATCAGTGACCTCCAATACACAGGCACCACACTTATCAAGCAGTTCAACTTTAAGCGCACTTCAAGTTAGGCAAATGAATCTTCCAGAACATCAAAACAAAATCAAATTTGTAATGTATTCAGCCCTAAGAAAATCACACAATCAACCACAATTGCATTGCCAAATATTACGGATCAAAATAAGAAGTTGCACCAAAAAACTAAACAAAAGCATGTTAAGTGTTATTAAACCAAAAAAAAAAAAAAGAAACAACAAAAAGTTACCTTTGGGCTGATCTGTGGTGGCGGAGGTGGGTATCGTCTACCGTGGCAGGTGATGGTTGGAGAGGAAAGAGACTGAGAGAGGGAGAGGTCCGAACAGAAATCTCAGAAATTTGAGTTGTTGTATTGGGGAAGAGCTTGGGAAGGTCAGTTGGCTTGGAGGGTGCGATCAAAATTCGGTTCTTGATGGTGGGAATTGTATGAGGAGTGAAAGGTATGAAGAAAGTTCGGCTCTTAACGGTGAGAATGGTATGAAGAGTGAAATAGTGAGTCAGTAATTCTGGAGAAGGAGAACCAGAGAATAATGAGAATGGTGTGAGAAAGAATACAGTAATATTTTAAAATAGAAACTTGTGTCTGTGTAGGAAGATTTATGTGATCATCAGGAAAGAAGTCCTAATTACAATAGGAGGACTATCCAAAGAGGAAAGTAAATACAACCTTGATGAAAAATGGGATTTAAAATTTCCTGATCGGATCGGGAAAAGACCCCTATATAAACTCCACAGCTCAATATTAATCCCACAACATGCAAACCTTTTCTTTTGAGATTCTTGAAACTTCAATCTCTGTTTCTTAGTTTTCGTTGCTAAATTAAGCCTTGCGCGTTGCCTTTTCTGCAATCTCTCACCCCTGGATAAAACACGATCATCCCTTCATTCTCCTACTAACGGAAGTCTCATCACTATTCTTAGTATTGATGGAGGTGGAATAAGAGGGATTAAACCTTTTCTTTTAAACATGTAAGGCTCGCAGAATTATTTTTTTCATGTAGTTGCATGGGACGAGCACATATGGCCTTGTGTCGACCATGCTTACTACCCCAAATGAAAATAATCGTCCCTTGTATACTACTAAAGATATCATCCCTTTTTATCTCAAACACTGCCCTAAAATCTTCCCCCGATCTAGGTGTAGTTAATTGTTGACAGAGAGATCACGTTGTTCTACTATGTACCTTTCGTATGCATACGATATTACTTGTACAATAGCTCTCTCATTGTCAATATTGCACATTATTTCAGACTTTTAGGAGGACCCAAATATGATGGGAAGTATTTATATAAATTGTTGAAGGAAAAATTAGGAGACAAACATTTGCATGACACATTGACTAACGTTGTAATCCCATCTTTTGATATAAAGCAGCAACCTGCAGTTATTTTCCCCAACTATCAGGTTTGTTTATTAATTGTGTCTTAATTCGAACACATATATGTATATAATTTAATACTTTGTTTGCTCTTTTTGTGAATAAATAATTAATTCTTGATTTTGTGTATATATGTTGATCATGATTTTAGTTGAAAAAATACCCCAACCTAGATGCTTTGCTCTCGGATATATGCATTGGAACTTCAGCAGCCACTACCTTTCAGCCTATCAATTTAATTCCATAACTTCTACTGATGGTGCCATCAGAGAGATATGTGTTCTCTTGAATTCACTAGTTGAATAAACAAACCTGATAGTTGAAAATAACTGAGGTTGGCTTTATATCAAAAGATACGGGATTACAACGTTAGTCAATGTGTCATGCAAATGTTTGTCTCTAATTTTCCTTCAACAATTTATGTAAATACATTCCCATCATATTTGGGTCCTCCTAAACAGTTTGAAATAATGTGCAATTATTGACAATGAGAGAGCTATTGTACAAGTAATATCGTATGCATACAAAACATAGTAGAACAATGTGATCTCTTGTCAACAATTAATACACCTAGATCAAGATTTTAGGGCAGTGTTTGCGATAAAAAGGATGATATCTTTAGTAGTATACAAGACGATTATTTTCATTTGGGGTAGTAAGCAACAAGGCCATATGTGCTCGTCCCTGCAACTACATGAAAAAAATAATTTGCGAGCCTTACATGCTTAAAAGAAAAGGTTTAATCCCTCTTATTCCACCTCCATCAATACTAAGAATAGTGATGAGACTTCCGTTAGTAGGAGAATGAAGGGATGATCGTGTTTTATCCAGGGGTGAGAGATTGAAGACAAGAAATGCACAAGGCTTAATGTAGCAACGAAAACTGAGAGAGAGATGAATTTGAGGTTTCAAGAATCTAAAGAGGAAAGGTTTGCAAATTATGGAATTAACCTTGAGTTGTGGAGTCTATACAGAAGTTTTTCCCTTCTCCGATCAGGTAATTTTAGTTTCCATTTTTATTCAAGGCTGTATTTACTTTCCTTTTAGATAGTCCGATTGAAATTAATACTTCTTTCCTATATTGTAATTTGTTAGGATTCCTGGTTTATGGTCGCAGCGATCACATAAATCTTCCTACACAGACACAAGTTTCTGTTTTCTAAATAGGATTGCATTCTTTCTTGCAGCATTCTCATCCTCAATCTTGGACTTTGAAATTTCATTCCCGGTCTCATTATTATCTGGTTCTCCTCCTCCAGAATTACGACTCACTTCACTCTTCGTACAATTCCCACCATCAAGAACCGAATTTTGATCGCACCCTCCAAGCAAACTGACCTTCCCCAGCTCTTCCTCAGTAGAACAACTCAAATTATCTGATATTTCAGAGTCCTCCTCCACACAACCAATTGGCACAGAACCATCGACAGTCTATTCAGACCCACAACCAATTGGGTCTTACACATTAAGAATTTGCCTTTGGCCTTCACCGCCATTTGCCTCTCCAATAGACTCTTCTTCAACCATCTCAACCTTGACCTCCCCTGTTTCTGCCATATCAGGGTTTGGTATATCTTTAAACCAGACTCAAAATCCAAGAACGAATCTGCAAACGTCAAGTCTCTGGGATCGACAAGGGCAGGTGGGTCCTTCGAATTCTTGGTCTTCGAAGCTTGATCGAGGTCTTCGAGGTCTAGTTCAGGGATGAGGCCTGCCATTTGAGAACGCAGACAGGAAGAATTTGTGTTGAAGAATGAGATAAATGAAATTCTATGGGTGCTAATAGCAAACCAATATATATAGTTAGGATTTTGCTTTGATGTTAGAATTTGAAACCTTGTTGGTTTTTGTTGTTTTTTTGGCTGGAAGAGAGGGAAGAGAGAATGGGAAAGGGAAAGATAGAAACTTTGACAAAACTTTCAAAAATCAATGACAGATATATAATTATGTGTTTATCCATCGCTTGAAGTAACTAGACTAGTCATGCTATGAGAAAGATAAAGACATGATTATACAACCAATTACATGTAAGATTCTCTCAATAACTCAGCATATATGAAGGTTTTTATAGCCAAAGGTGTGATCACAGGGTCCCCAAATTTTTGTTTTCCTAATACATTGATACATTGAGCATTCTCCACTGCAATTCAGAAACGTCTCATTTTCTTAAAACAAAAAAAAAGAAATAAGACCCCTTGCAAGCATGGATAGGTGACAGGGCCGTAGATTACATGGCACGGATGGTCCAAATTAAGATGCATTGCACATTATTTAAACTAACACCAACAGCAAATATAATAATTTATTCAAGTTATTTTTCAGAATAAGAGGGTCCAAACTAAACCCAAGGTTACCATCTGCCAACAGAAAATCTAAAACCAACTATGAATTTCCGGTCAATCAGCACAGAAAAATACAGTGGATAGTTCATGTATGATTTACAAAGAACTTACTAATCTCCATTGAAAGTTGTGACAATATTTCACAAAACCTTGAAATATTATTCAGAGTCTGAATCATGTCTCCTCTTCTCCTTGTGTTTCTTGTGTTTCCTTCTCTCATCTGAGGAATGCTGTTTTCCATGCTTTTCGCGCTTTTCACGCCTCTCATGCTTCTCCTGCTTTCTCTCTTCACGCCTCCTTTTCTTTCGACTGCTTTCATCATCTAATTCCTCTTTATTTTTTTCTTTTGGTGGTGAATCAGGCACAGTCATGTTTCCCATTTCAGGTGGAGCGTCCTTGACTGTAGATGGAAGGGAACTTGACTCATCCCAAGGGCAAGGTGCTCTGCAGTGAGATCAAGACAAAATTTTGAATTATTGGGCAAAACAGATCAAGAAGAATTAAGCTACGCAAAGAAAAGAACAATGGAAGGCAAAACATAAAGTACTAAACACATACCAACCAAAACAAAAAGAAGACTACACTGCAGGCTGGTGATATGAACGTAAATTTACTACCAATAAACTTAAATTGTAAATCGTTATATATAAAACATGTTTTTATTATCATATATCAATACTACCTTCCCATGGTAAGGCTTGTCCTCAAAAATTAGTTTTAGGGCTGAGCTTATGACATCAGCTATCACCATGTTTATGACCCAGATAACAAGAAGTCTTAAATAATGCAATCTACAAAGTTGAATCCCAAAAGTCTTAAATAAGATGTGTTTTGTTGGTTCCATCTCCTGTTGTGTTTTGCCCACGTTAATATACTCATCCCAACTGCAGAGTAAGCCGCATGACAGTCTTTGAACACAACCATTCCTTTCTCATGATCTCATGTTGGCCCCTTGGACTTGGAGTCCCTTTCCTAATATTTTCTACATCATAAGCTGATTTCATGGCCATTGTTTTTTTGTACATATGCAACGTGAACGTTTATTAAACATAAAACAGTACAACAAAAGTGAACATGAAGTCCACTTCTAAAAGAAAACTAGACATGCAAACTGCACCAACACCTCAGTCCTAGGGGAGGGAGAACACCAAAACAAGAACAGAATTCCAGAGAGCTACAAAACAGATGCTTTCCAATCTGACAAAAAGACAGAAAAAGATAAACTCCCTGAACTCTGAAACTACAGATGCCCACAAAGACCCCAAAAATGCACTCTATCCCATAAGAATCAACCTCCTCACTCAACATATTCACAAAAACCGTTCTGTTCCTTTCAACCCAAAGAACCTAGAAAATAACCATCATAGCACATCTCCCCAGAACTACACCCCTTTTCTTTCCACCAAAAAATCTAAATTTCTCACATAACAGCACATTAGACGACACGGGGATGGACCAGCATAAACCTTTCTCCTTGATTAACTGAAACCACAAAGAAGAAGCCGCTGGACAGGGCAGCAACAAGTGATCCATGCTTTCCAAGGAATTTCTGCACATAACACACAAGTGGGGAGACAGGGAAACGGAGGGTTGCCTTCTTTGAACCATATCACAAGTTTTGATCTTCCTATGAGAAATTAACCAAGCTACCAGTCGTACCTTGGGAGGAACTTTGGCTTTCCAAATAACAAAGGAGGGAGCAAAAATAGAGCAAAAATAGAGAAAGCAGGGTTATCCAAAAGATGCTTTGAGAATGATTTACAAGTGAAAATGCTCGAAGACTCCAATATCCAAACTCTTCTATTTTCTTTATGAGGAACAATCAAGTGAAAATTGACAGCAACGACAACAACTCTCTCACTTCTGGTTCATTCAAATGTCTTCTAAACCCAAAATCCCAGCTTAAAGGCAAAGAAGATGAATTTACACACATTCTTGCAACAGACCAATTAAGAGACTGGGATAATCCATGAGATGAAGATGTAGCGAACAACAATCTGTTTGCCCTGCCCAAATCTCTTCCCAAAACCTCACTCTTTCCCCATTTCCCACCCCGAATGAAAACAAGGTGTAAAAGAAGCAATCCCTTTAGAATTATCTGTCCATGGGCATCAACTTGAATCTCTAGCCTCAATTTTGGGATCCCAGCCACTCTCAGATAAGCTAAACTTATATTTTTATTACAGGCATATCAAAGGGTAGTTGTCTTTGTCTGGAATACCCACAGCCACTTCCCAAGCAAATATTCAGGTCTCTTTACTACATTACCCACCCAGAAACCTCTTTGGGTTTGAGACACAATTTCTCATCTCACCAAATGGTTCTTCCCTTCCACTACAAGGAATTTTAAAAAGAGGCCGATAGTAACTTAAGAAACTGCTCAACACCGATTGGATTAAAATCATCCTTTTCCCTCTTGACAAACAAGGCCTTACTCCAGGCCCTCTAACCTTCTTTCCACTTTTTCCGCTACCGGGCACCAAAAATTGGCTGCTCTTGGATTCACTCCAAGAGGCAACCCCAAATACTTTAGAGGCTAGCTTCCCACCTCACAGCCCAAGACCTTTGCCAACTCCTAATACCTGCAATTGAGCACTGGGCTCTATTGATTTTTAACCCGGACATGGCATAAAAACTTCAATCACCATGTTATGTGGGGTCATCGCAATGGTATTTTATTTGTTCAGGTGAAATTATTTTTTAATCAACTATTTTTTCAGGTGAATGGATATTAGAGAGCTCGTAGATTGTGGTGTGGTTAGTGTTGGGCATGGCGTTTTGGTAGTGGTGGGCATTTAACCTGCCAACCTACCAACCCAACCCGCTTGGTCAGGGTTGTAGGTGCTATTTTGAAGCTCTCCAAATTGCTGATCCAGTGGACATCTTGTCCAAATTGTTTAATTTTTTTAAAACACTCAGAAAATGATTGTTATGAAAACCATGCAACGTATTCTCTCTCTCTTTTTTTTTTTTTTTTGGTATAGTAAACAGAATAATTGCATTAATAGAAATGGAGAGTACAATCAAAGTGGATCATCATTCAGCAAGAAATACACCTCCCAACCTATACTAGACAAAACATCAAAACCAGCAACAACAATATGACTAGATTTAGATAGAGCTAGTACTACATACAAAATAAAGGAAGAAGCCAAGGCACCACTTAATTAATTATTTTCACTTTCAGTTCAGTTACATACCTTGAAAAACCAAGACCATGTACACGTGCTGCTTCAGCATGCCCTTCACCTAAATCCTCTGCAGTAGAGCCTCGCTTCACAAGTTCTGAAAACTCATGCTTATCAAGCCGATTACCTTGACCTCGGCTTGCACGCTTAGGAGCTAAACCAAGAGCCTCCCTCATAGCCTGCTCCTCCTCGTCCTTAATTCTTTTAATCTCCTCTTTTGCAGCCTCCATTTCTGCATTCTGAGTTTTTTTGTCTTTCGTATACCAGTGTAGATCTTTACCTGTTGAACCAATATAACAAACAGTTGTAAACATCTTTACCAATAACTGAACAATTGTAAAATCTTTGCACACAAGACTTACAAGTGGATGAAAAGAAAAAAAACAAGGAAAAAGGAAAAAGGCAAAAAATCCTGTAAACAAACAAAAACAAACAACACTACATAAAAATCAGTATGTACACTAACTTTGCTAGTAGCTGTCTAACCAGATAACCACTTTAATTTCTAGAGATTAGACCCTAACGCAAACATTGGTGAGAATCCAATGCCCCGAAAACCTAAGTGTAAAAAAAATTAAAAGCAGACATTTAAAAGACTCCACGACTTCTTTATTTTGAACAAAAGAGGCTTCTCATACATTTCACCCATAGCAGTGGATTATCCTTACAAAATAAGGAAATGCATCAATCCCTTTTATAAATGATATATTCAAGCATCATTGTAGAGTTAAGTACCAGTAGAATACAAACTTAAGATACTGTGCAAGAACAAAATTCCCAAAAGCACTACAGTCGAACCAAATCCAATCATGTCATACAACAGAAAATTTTAGCAGACAAGAAGGGACTCATAACTACCGTCTACACCCAAAATTATGTCAGCAATGCTCTTTGCAACGCTTTAGGGAAACTGAATTTTGTCTTTCATCAATAGGTTCCAAAGAAATGTTAACAAATTTGAATGTGTGCTGACTTGATATGTATTGGCCCAATTTCCAGTAGTATGAATAATTAGTGATCCAAAAATATGGAAAGGTCAATACTTGTGACATGGTTCAAAGAATGAGACCAAATTATTGCCAATGATACAAGAATTGCAAGGGCATTACAGAGTTCATTGCCGTTGTTCCTACCTCTCAAGAAAAAGGTAGGAACAGGGACAATTGGCAACAACAGAAACGAAGACAGCGGCAAAACAAAACAAAGTAAAGAACAAAAAATATCAGAGTAACGTTGGGTTGGAAAGGGCATCTTAGTCTTTTCAATTTAACAATTAGCTAGGTTTATAATTTTTTTAAAAGTGGCCATCTTCATTAAAAGTATGATGGTTGGGCTATTTGTTAAAACTAAAAAATAATTATAAATAAAAAATAAAAAACACCCAAACTACTTGCAACTTCAAACCAAATTGAAAATTTCATGTGAAATGGTCAAAATGAATGAATTATAGCAATGTGAACAAACAAGACGTCTCACCTTTTTGCCATCTTCCAACAGGTGCCTTGATACTGTGACCAAGATAATTTTCTCGATGTTTATCAACCTTCACATCATCCCAACTAAATTCTGTACATCAAGGGAGAAGCAGAAAGTTCATTAGACATAAAAAGATTATTAAGCCTCCAAGCATAAGGATGCACCTAAATGTACGAGCACTATGTTCATTGATCATGTCAATGTGGTTTACACATAAATATGTGATGGAGATCATATAGAGGCATCTACTGGGGGTTTGTTTATGTTATTAAGAATTACATACATTTTTTTCCATTTTAGGATCTTCCTACTATTTAGAGTACACATAATTTTCAATTGTGATCTCTTTAACTAGTTGGGTTTATGTCCCTACTATTATCAGGGTTTCACTCTAGGTTTCATTGGCTTGTTGTGCTTCAACTTCCTATTATACAAGAGGCCTTACTCCGAGCTAATTGAGTAGAGTTGAATATTGAATATTGAATATTGAATGTTGAACATTAAAATCCTATTGCCCCCATGTTTTGTTTTTCTACTCTACCTTCCTTTCTTACTTCCCCTGTCTTTCTGATCCCTAAACTCCCTTTCCGTCCCACATCAGATGTTCAAGTTTTTCTATGCAGCTCTCTAGAATAGACGAACAACTTTCTCACCAAGTCACTAAATTCATGATTTCTACTAAAGAACAAATGGTTAGCTAAGAATAGGATTTTAGAAGCAATTATTTTTAAGCATTAATCAGAGGAAATTATCGGTAAAAGAACTAAAAAGTTAACTATACACTTCTGTGTATCTCATCGGTGGGAATTTTTTTTAAAGTAAATAAAATTCCCTCCCTGCCTACATGAATCTCAACAAAAACCTAATCTTTGAGTTGCAATTCTACCATAATGTTCACTATTTTCCCTGAAGCAAATGAAAGATAAGAATCTCCTAGAGAGAGCGCTTACGATCTCGACCACCACGAACACCGCCTCTAGTGGGATGATACATATTTGATATGTCTACAGACAATCCTTAAGTGACTGTGTTCAGCAATCAGCGGAGCCTCCTTTCTCTAGTTGTTTGGTGATGGATCTTTCGGAAGACGCTATTCTGTCAATAGCAATCAACACAACATCAGCATGTCCCAATATGAGGAACAGACGAAAAGAAAATGAAACAGCAAATCCAGTCCAAATCATGAGGCTATCCACGAAACAACAGCAGATGGGATAGAAAATTCCAAGGAAAAACCAAAAAATAAAGCATCCCAATTGAATTGCAACAATCCAAACAGAAAATTAGGTTAAATCAAGAAGCAAAAGTAAGACAGCAAAACCCAATTGAGTAGAAATAAAATCAAACCCATCAAGAAAGTTAATCGACAAAAATCACAACCACTATTTCAAAAAGGACGCCACAAACAAACCTAAGGGCATAGCCATATCAAAGCTCACCACGGCAGAAAAATAATGTTATATAACCAACATTGACGCGCCAAATAGGATACTCAATTCAGAGAAACACGCCCAAAAATTGGATCCCAAGAACAAAACCTTCAATTTCTGTGCAAAATCGCAGGGATTGAGAAATCCTTCTAGCAATCAACAGGAACCCAAAAAAATTGCGAAAAAAATCCTTACCTTGGCAACAAACCGCGCGATGCTTGGGCAGCAACCAAGCTCAGGTAAAATAATTGAAACTCAAATACACAAGGATAAATTGAAGAAAGTTGAGAGATTATTATTATTATTATTATTTGAGAGAGAGAGAGAGTGGAAGGTGGTGGCGCGAGATGCAGATGAGAGCCCACAAAGCACTACGTACATTAGCCTAATCTGTCCGTTGCACTTGTTTTAAAGTTGATCCAACGGCTGTGAATTGATGACCTGATGACTGGATATCAATTCTGTGCCAGGGACCAGGGAGCTTCTTAATCAACAGCCGTTGGATTTAATCCAACAATATACAGCAGTCTAAAACAATAAACTCAACTAAATAAAAAATACACTTTTTTTTTTTGGTTGGATTCTCTTTCTTAATTCTTAAATAAATAAAATCAAAAATAAAAAACCAATTGAAAGAGGCTCTTCATCCGATTTTTTTTTTTTTTTTTTTTTCTGGTAAATAATTTTCAGTGCTTCTCCCAAAAGAAAAAATATTATTTTCTCGGTTTCTTTCACACATTTCTTCTACTTCATCCCTTCCAAATCCCAAAGTATCCTATATGCCATTGTTTTCTCTACAAAGAGTTTTCGATTTTTTTTCTTCATAATCTCTTATCCAAGGTCATAACTCTCTCCCTTCTTTCAAGCTTGGCAACAACTCTTCTATTTCTAATCTCACTAGGTTTTATTTGAGAAATAAATAAAAAAACAGAAATCTTTGCACATTTCAATAAACCAGAATTACATACAACTCGACGATGGTGCATGATGAAACATATCTTTCTAAAATTCTCTTTGAGTTGGATTCTCCTAAAAGGATTAGAAATGGGCGAAGTTTTGCTTTGTAGAAACAAATAGAGTGAAATCAGTCACAAGTGGCACATTTTCTTTCTTGCAACACCGCCAAAAACTTGATGTATGTTTAAACCAACCTAAATATTAGATCAATTTAAATCAAATTAAAACTCACAAGTGCACGAATCAATTTATAATACAGTGTGATGCAAGTACGAGTATCGTTCCCATGAACATTAGTGATCAGTTCTAGTTCTTTAACCTAACTCAATTCAAGACTTTTTTTTTTTTTTTGGATTTTCAATTTATAACTTAACTACTTAACACTAACAGAAAAAGAAAAAAAACGAAACACAACTCAGAACTAAAAAGATATGCAACGATTTAAAAGCAAACAAACGATTAAATGAAACTAAACGAAACAAGCAATTGAAACTATCAAGTCGGGGAAGGAATAGGAAGTAAAAGGACATCACGTAAGATTTGTAAGGTTATTCGGCTTCCAAATTTTAATGAGCACTAGGGTTTTAGACTAACCACTAATTCGCTTGTCCAAATTCTAAGATGTATTGACGATTCCATACCTAAGTCCTTCTTAGGGCACTTATGAAGGAAATCTTGTTCGTTAGAAATCAAAGCCACAGTGTTTAAGCTTTGATTTGTGATAGTTTAATCTTTGTGGGCAGACTCCTATCGAACTACAAGCACAAGGGTAAATGGAAAATATTGTCTAAAGGATACTGTAACTTTGTAGGACTCTATCATCTATCCAAGTCAGTATTTGTAATTCATTATATTGATGTATTGATTTGATTATATATAGAGAATATATTTTGTACTGTTTTTATTCTGTTATTTGGTTATATTCTGATTGTTCTCCAACATAGCTTTGAGGTTGGAAGTCACCTGTATGGCCGATTAGGCCCGATTTGGATTGGCCATTTTTCGGTTTGAAATGTCCAGCTCTACTGGGAATTACGCTAATCTATTGAGATATGGTATACTACAAATGAATATTTGCAACAAGAAATTAATCCTACTTTTAAGATGACTGACCCTTTTCATCCAGTCCATATGATGTCCTTTTCAGGAGCCATAGGAAATGCATCCATCAGTAGGTATGAGAGGATTAATGTCAAGGACAGGTGATTGATTTACCTATTCGAAGCAAGACTGTCTGTAATCTGAATATTTGGTTTTTAAATTTCCCTTCTAGTGTTTGTCTCAAAGCCCTGTATGATACACGGAATATTGATCTTTGTATCTTTTTATTTTGTCATTGAAAATAAAAAAGCTGATGTTGTATGATACGATTAAAGTGAGAATGGGAAATAAGTCGCTCAAAAAATAGATTGAATATGGGAGTTTGGTGTAAATTATGAAAACAAAACAACAAAATGAATGCTAACTGTAAAGCAACAAACTTGTTTAATGAATTAAGATTCTTTCAAATGTTTGCTCGAGTTGATGTCTGAATAAAATATGGATGTAGCAGCAATTAAAATAGCTGAAAATAAGGCTGCAACAAAAGTGAAAATGGATACAATTCCAGCATGCACCTTCATCCCAGAAGGTATTTTCCAGACAACTGTACCATATGTTAATTTAGAACCAGTAATCTCTGACACCTTATATAAACAGCTTTCATCATGTGACTTTCCCTCAACACTGCAACGCATGAACAAATCAGGTACACCAAACTTGACTTCCCAATAGCCGTTTTCACTAAGAGGCTGCACCCAGAAAAGCAAAGGTAAAATTATAAAAATAAAGAATATAGCAGCTGGTTCTCTCTACGCAAAAGAATGATATTCCCGATAATTAAAAACAAAAACAGTGTCCAACGCACACACAAAGGCTCTTCTCAGATTTCAATCATGAGAAAATGCCAGCCGGTCTCTGTATATACCAGTGGACGTAGTCCTCGTCAAGTATGCATGAATAATAATCTATTTGTTCACATATCCCTATTTCAAACCATATACGCAATGCTGAATGAATATAGAACTAGCATAGATGAAAAAATCTTCCGAACTATAAATAACTAAAGGGAAACCAGACAGAGTTACAGTTCCACACATAACCTTTTCACTTACTGGATATCGTGCATGTAATGGAATCTCTACGTTGATGTTAAACTCTTCAGCATGTCTCAGAAAGAGATTATGACCAATATCCATGTGAACTTCGACAGCAGAACGATTGGAAAGAAATGAAGGAGACTCTAAATTGGTATCTCCAAATACAGCGATATTGCTATATACTGCATTACACGGAAAAATTCAATTACAAGAAACGAAATCAGTGCAATATCTCTGGATAGCAGGTTATGGGTAATATTTTGTTTTCATTTGAGGGGGAAGAAGGGGAAGAAGAAGAGGAGAAACAAGAAGGATAGATACCACCACGCTGAAGGAGATGTTGAAGCTCAAATGGATCTGCAAATACCCCAGATGGCAGTCTCTCAATGATTATGACCTCACAATGGTGAGTTGGTAACTCAGATATGGACTCTGGTTTGATATTAACTCTGATGGATGAAGTGAGATGACGATGAGAACCATGGCCTATCAGATTCCGATGCAAAATTGAGAGTTTTAGCACAAGACTCAGATCATGGGGAAGCACCTCACACATACCAAAAGGAAGTTCTTGTCCTATAAAATCTTGGAAATCTGAATCTAACAAGTTTTCATATTTTGCATAATAAGATTGCATAATATACTTCTTGAAACTACAAAAGGCACTGATCTTTGAGTCACTATCATCATAGTTTGCATCACAGCTTCCCACCTGAAAAATTAAAAGAAGGAATCTTACAGAAGGAAGATCAAGTCAACAATATATGATAGTGTAAACTTTCTGTCAATTATGAAAACAAGTGCTTACTTATCAAAAGAAAAAAACATAAACTAACAAAATTAAAAAAGTAAATTAAATGAGGGAGAAAAAAAAGAATTAGTCTCTCTTTAGGTATTTATAATAGGTATTTCCAGCCAAAAAGGAAAATATGTATTCATCTAGAGAAAAATACTTATAAGGTGAAGAATTTTGTATCATAAACTTAATGAACTTGTTAGACCCAAGTACAATCTCTACTAGTTAGCCTTAAGTGCAGTTTTCATGTTGTCGAACTTTCATTGCTTTTACTTCAACCAATTTCCATTATTCATGACATCCCAGAATTCCATAATATAAATTAGAGTGTTGTTGACATCAAAATTCATGACCTTATTTTATAATTTGTAAAGAGAGTAATTTTCTTTGTTCGACAATTTGGCTTGTTATGTTAGATTGTGAATCGGGGCTGTTGAGTAGGTGGAAACATGTGTGAACGTGCAGTCTTGATTCACAATCAAACAACATAACATGCCAGATATCCAGCAAAAAAGATTGTTATTATTATTTAGGATAATCATTGATGATGCAACTGGAAAACAGCTTAAAATGCTTCAGAGTTTCAGTTTTAGTAGCATACCTAAGTTCCCAATGATGAGTTCTATGCTAATTTGCTGAAATCAATTAGTTGTTCTGGTTATAACAGGAAGGTAATTATTCAAACGGGGTTCAGGTTGCATTCAGTACTTGGGATCAAGCAGGCTCCACACACCAAACTATCGTTCATGTACTTTGATTGTGGAAGCCAAACAAGAAACTAGTGAGCTGAATGCACATGCCCTTAACTGATAATCCTAATTGCTAATGCAGAAATGCTATCATTTCAAAGATTTCCAGATCGCAATCAAACACAATCCGCCTTATGCTGATACAAAGGCTCTAACAAACTCTTAAATAGTGGAGCCTTTGAGAGAAGAGAGCTTCCAAATTTATGGCATTGGGCATATGGCAAGTCAGCCACTCTATGCAGAGAAAGAAGCATTCATTGCAAATAACAGATTGGAGCAGAAGATGATATGGATTAAAGTTGATGAATTTGCTTTCATGTAACTATGATGATCAGTGTAAAACAAACTCTAGAAATTGGATTCAAGCTAGGGATTGAACGTCTACTTTCTTGTCTGAAATATAAACATACCACCAAAACAAGATGTGGAAGTTCTTTCATTAGTTCATTCTTTGTTTTATATATATCTTTTTGGAGTAGTGGATTTAAGTTCATAATGGCTCCGAATCTTAGAGCAGCTGGAAAAGAGGCAATGTGAATTGATTTTATCAGGCTTCCAAATTCTATAACTATGGACCATATCCAGATTATAATTGAGTGACAACCTGTTTTAGGGACAAGAGAAAAAGGAGAAAGAAAAGAAATAGAAGATCAGCACGTAGTCTCAATGAAACAAGAAATTAGGACTCAAAGTTTCTGCATGAGGGGTTGCACACACACACACACACACACACACCATGAACTATAAGAGGTACTCCCCCAATTATAACTCAAGCTATGAACCATTGTCAATTGCAATGTTTCTGTCCTACCAAATGGTCTTTCAGCACCCCAACCAAAGAAAAAAAAAAGGGACAAAACAAAAGCATGTTTATTCTATGCATAACTCACCCAAGGCCAGAACTTTATGAGATCTGCTAACCACACAGTCAATATCACGTCATTAGACACCAAAGTGGGATTTCTTAAACTATCAAGAAGCTTTCTAAATATGAGTAGCAAAACAGCCCACAAAATGCGTGGCAGATCATGCTTTGTTTGTACATAATAAGAAAATGACCAATTGCAACCCTTGAACAAGAATGCAATAACATCATAGGTATTATATATATAGGTAAAACTTGAAGGACAAAAGAAACAAAAAGCACTGACCTCGCTTGAAACTGCAGAAGAATGGATGCAAAAACCAATGCCAGAGAAGAATACCAAGACAAGTCCAACGAACAAGGAATTGGGCAGGCGAAGAGGCCTCTGAGTTTCCATAACAAAAATAGCAAGCAACTCAATGCTCAAAGGTGCAAGCAACGACCTTGAAACAAAATGGTTTTCAGTTTCAAGAAGAAACCTTGCATCTATGAATTCATTAACCTAATTTCAATTTCAAATTTTTGATTGGTAAAGAAAAATGAATCTGTTAAAGCTGTACTTATGCAGCAGATCTTCTAAGTAATCGGTTGAACGACAAAAGAAAAGAAAAAAAAAAGAAAAAAAAAGAGAGGCTTCGGCTGGTTGAAGAAGTAATTAAGGCAAAGTTTTAAGGGCGAAAGTGTAATTTAGGGAGTCAAACGTTGGATAAAGATTAAAACTTTTGGAAGAGAGCCAAAAACTGATAAACCCAAATTCGAAAGTGTATTGAAAGTTAGGAATTTTCCTGGTGTGAGTCTGAGAAAGAGAATTTTCCAGGAAAATAAGAATTGAAGAAGGAAGGAGAGAGATGAGTAGTTCATCACCAGCACATTCTTCAATATCAACAACAGCAATAGCTGGAGAAAGAGGAGAACGAAATGGCAGCAGCAATCCTGCTTTGTCTACAGACGACTTCTTCTTCCCCATTGATCTGATTTCTATTCAAGATCGCAAAGAAGAGGCAATGCTTGGTTTGTTTCTTTAACCATTGCTCTTTTTTTTTGGGTGATTATTGTTGTTATTGTATATCTATGTTATTGCATTTTTGCATTATTGGTAATGGATAAAAGTGGGTTTCAGAGAGCTTCTAGTGATAATTGTGTGGGAATGTTTGGAGAGATGCTTTTATTCTCTGATGGGTGGCTTAAACTTTTATCAATTAAATTTTTTTTATGGCAGGTTTTGGAACAATGGCAAATGTTTTATGAACTTACTTTTCTTTACAGTTGGTTTTAGGTGTGAGTCTTAAAATACCTGACCGGGTTAAATTTTCATGTAAAAATCATTCCTTGTTTTGTTCTTGTGAATGGAGAGTAAGAAATCAATCAACTCAAATAGACCAAGCAAGCACCTATTTTAGACAAACGTTAAGATTTGATAAATGAGTACTATAAAATGCCTTTTCTTAAGCTTCTGTGGCTACCAATGCATATTCTTTATCTGAAATGAGTGTTTATTTTCTAAATTGCAGTTATAAAATCTGATCTGATGGACGCACTTAACAAGGTGGTTAAATCTCTTGATGAAGATAATTGGATCTTTGAAGGACCACGCCACCATATCAACCCTATATCAAGAAAAGGTTAGTTTAACCCCCTACTACCTTTGGTTGAAGATAATTGGATGTTTGGATGTTGAATTTTATCATGCCTTGTGTTCCTGGGTTTGTGTCATTGGTATGAAACTCTTGAACTATTTTGAAGAACAAAATAAAACAATAATGCTCCTTTTTTCTTTTCTTATTGGATCTGTGGTCTATAATTTTCCGCGCATTTTCTGCTTGCCTGATACAAATGTCATAGTCCAAGATGTTTTACACTACATTTCATTCCTGATGCTTCAAACTGCAGTAGGTTTTTATGGTCGGTTTCTGGTGACATGACCACAGTAGTTAAGAAGACTCCTGAAACCGTAGTTAAGACTTAAGAGTACTGTAGATATCTATATCAGGTTCATAGGGCTGGTAACTCATGGAAGATCATACTTGTCCTAGTTTCTAAAAGGTTCAAAACTAGAGCTTAAATGTAATGACAACTTGGACAAAAATACAGTTAATTTACATATGCATCGATGTTCTTGCCTTAAGCTATGTAGGATTCTATTCCCACTCAGTTTATTGAAGCTGTAGCAAACAGGTAAGTATTACAATGTTGATCAGAATATTACTAGTGGAGATTGCACTTCCATCTACCCTGGTGGAGTTTCTTATATTTGTCACTCTATATATATTCGGACTGGAGCGGTTTTGTTGGTTTCAGAACCACACAATATTCAACTAACCCACTTGATCACACTCCTAAGTATATAACTGAAACAAACCCATAGGATACTGAGAATCTGAACCAACCTGAGAGACTTCAACACCGTTTTAAAATAACTACGCCGTATAAGGTCGTCTTTAACTCCTTCTTGAGGGGGTTGTAAGGCAGTGGCTCTAGTTTTTTTGTTTTTGTTATTTTCAACTCCTTGGAGTCTGTCTTTTCTTTCTTGTATTGTTTTGGCGGATTCCTTATCCTCCTTTTTCTCAATACAATGTCTCTATTAAAAAAATAAAAATAAAATAAAAAAGAATCTGAACCAACCTGGTCAGTTGGAGCCAGTTATTTGAACACCCCTAGTATAAGGAGTAAAGAATTTGCATTACCTGCATTGGATGATTATGCATGCAGCGTTTGAGGAAGAAAATTATCCTAGTATCTGGCTCACTGTTTGCATACAGCATGCCTAGTTAATTTTTTTCTATCAAGTATTATGCCCGCATCCACATGCGATATAAATTAATTTGGTAGAAAATGACCTGAATGCATTAGTACCAATTTGTG
This sequence comes from Prunus mume, assembly GCF_029339155.1. Taxonomy (NCBI): domain Eukaryota; kingdom Viridiplantae; phylum Streptophyta; class Magnoliopsida; order Rosales; family Rosaceae; genus Prunus; species Prunus mume. The sequence goes on from NC_142704.1 coordinate 14,551,939, forward strand.
CTTGTTGATGGAATAAATGTTTTTTTATTAAAGAAATGTAAGACATTGTAACGTTTAAGTATTTTGTACCATTTCTTGGTTCATAATGAGATGTTTTATAGAAATTATCAATTTTCTTTACAAATTACGATGAATCACTACTGTTTTTAATTCCTGGTGTTTCCCATAAACTTAAAAGATGCTTTTAGTATTAGGTTACAGATGCTTTGGATTATATTATTATGTTCTGGTTTTGTTTTTCCTGGTTCTGTTATTAGTCTATGCTGTTTAAGTGGTTTCCTCTTTGGTTTCTACTAGTTTTAGGTGAACTTGTTATGCATGTTTCTTGGATTCCCCAAAATTAGGAATTTCCAAGAACAGTCATTTTCACACACAGTTCCTGTTCCTGCACCAAGTTTGTGCTTCTAAGTCCTAAACAGAATGTCACCTAGGGATAGTTGAAAGGTCTTTGTTCATGCTGTTAGAAGTTTGATGAGATACTCAAACTAAATAGAATAAATTGAAGATATACTCTCAAATCTTTCCCATCATAGTTTTCTTCACCCTTCTGAGATACTCAAACTAAATAGAAGTTAGACGAGATGGCATCCATTGTTCTGCAAGAAGAGGAGATATAGAAAATCCATAAGACACGGGGTGCCCATTAGCATTTCTTTTGAAATGTGAGCAGGTAGTGAACCATAACAAACCACTTGGGAGAAAGCATGGTATGCCATAAAAGAATGCTTAGTCATAGAAGCATAAGCAAGGCATAAGTCCACACAGTGGTGAAGCTACTGTGTTATATGTCCCCGTGTAGGAAATTTGGTTGGCTACAATAGCATGTAAATTACAACAGCTTTGACAGAGTTCTTCCTGTGTTTTTATTGATTTGTTTAAATTTTCTTCGTGACGGAAATAAATCCATTGCTCAGCCTTCTAATGCTTTTGAACTCATGCCATTATCTTCATACTGGTCTCACTTTCACTCGTCAGTATTTGTATTGTGACATTAAATACTTGATTACTTGCTGTTATTTTCTCTTACTCAGGCGGTTTTCTCCAGAAGCATATGGAAATTTCAAATAATTGGAATTTAGCCCCACCAAAATGATTTTCAGCTAGGAAGGATACTGTATTTGTTGTATTTGTATGATGTTATGATGTTATGATGTAGAAGCAGCATGTTGAAATGAATTTCTGGATTTGCTGCTTTGGCACAAGATTGACAAGCATTTTGTTCTGTCTCTGTTTGATTTAACATCCATGAAATATCGTGCATTGCAACTTCTCTCTCCCTCCTCCCAAAATATCACTTGAATGAAAAAAAAACAAAATAAAAAAGAAATGTTGTGGCTGAAGGAAAAACTTCATGCATGTTTGGTGGGGTGGTTTCGGACTCAACCCTTCTTAGAAGCCCGTGGAAAGCAGAGAATTTCGACAAAGCATTGGTGTTATATGTAGAAACAGATAGCAGATTTATGATTGTTGCCGTCGTTTTATGTGAACTAGAGTCTCCTTTAGTAGGTCTTGGGTGGGGCGGTACTCGTGCGACGATTCTTGCAAGAAATGGACCCCTGCATTGATTGTGAGAGTGGTTGCACTGGTGATGTGGTTAGACCGCCCCACCCAAAACCTTTGAGCCTTGGGATAACGTTGAGGTTGTTGGGGGAGTCTCCAATCAGAAGTCGCTCCTCTCTAACTAAATCAAAATAGGCTAGAATGCTTCTATCGATAGAGTATAGAATCGTGATGGAACTTTGTTTCCGGCCAATCAACAATATATGGAGTGGCTGGCTGAGGTCTGTGTGGTAGATTGTAGACCATCGGTGGAGTGATCATGTTCGATTGGTCGTATGTCCCAAGATCAACACAAATAACATCATATTAAGTTGAGCAAGTGTACTCTGGACTATGACAATGGCAGTTCAATAGTCTTCCATAATCTATTGTATTATTTGTTGGAAAACAAAAAACAAAAAACTTAGACAATCATGCGCAAAGCAAACAAGCCACAATTTTCTTTTACCTTAATTCCAGGTTCTCCCCCATCTTTAAAAGAAAATGTCAGTGGTAAAAGACATAGTTTTAGGTGTTTCTAAAAATTTACCCTTGTTTTTTTAAAAAAAAAAACTTCAAAAGAAGGTAAAAGAGAAGTAGAAAAAAGAAGATAAAAGAGAATGTAGCTCGCTTTTAAAAATAGGATAAAATTATTTAAAACTTTAGAAAATCTAGTGGAAGAAAAAGATAAGAGAAGAAAAGAAGAATAAGAAGGAAAGGAACTAATAAAGCAAGCAAAGCAATTAAACATAATCAACCAAGTCTTCAGTGGAAGAGCAGCAAGTTTTATTGACAAAAGGGTGGTCAAGGAGCTCATCAACAGTTGCTCTCTTCCTCCAATCCTTCTCCACACATCTCCAAATGAAACTCTGAAACTCCGGGGATGCCGTTTCCGGCATCTCCACCCCCTCTCCAAAGCATATCACACACATTAAAGTTGCCCAATCTGGTTTCTGCTCAGGAGTAATCAGTGGGAAACGACCCATGTGACATTGCAACGCCACCAATCCAAGTGACCACACATCACCGGCAAACCCATCCGCATTATCACCGCCCCACCGCTCTGGATCAAACCTTTCAGGGCTCATGTACGCGTAGGTGCCCATGTAGGAGTCGCACGCCTCACGGGCACCTGCCACAACATGGCTCACCCCGAAATCTGCAATTTTCACTTGGGCTCTACCATTTATGAGGAGGTTTGAGGGCTTGATGTCCCTATGCACTATCTGCATGGCATGCAGATAGTGCAGTCCTTGAAGGACACACTTTGCCACGCTAGAGATTACGTGCTCAGGCAATCTCTTGCGTGCTCGCAACACATCGAGCAGTGAGCCTCCTTCCATATACTCCATCACAAAACACAAATCACCCCCACCATCATTGTGATCACTAGTACTACTCATGAAGCCATTATTGTCAAAAACCCCATGGCATCTAATGACATAGGGCGAGTCCACTAGCTTAAGGATCTCCGCCTCACGCACCGCTTGTTGCAAGATACTGGTGCCATTGTGGTCGAACCGGAGGACTTTCAACGCGTAAATGGTTGAGGTTTTCTTGTGACACACTTTATAAACAGTGCCGCCATTGCCATGTCCAAGAACTTCCAGTTTCTCAAGGTCAGAGAGGTTTTCAACATTGGCTGGAGAGTCAGGAGTAGAAGTAGGAGTAGTAGTCCTCTGCTGCCTGAAATGATCAGCTGCTACCGGAGTAACATCCGGTGGCGGTGGGGAGAGCCTTAATGCTTGTTGGTGCCTTCTCTCTCTCACCAGTGTCATTTACACTGATAATCAATGAGCACACATGCACACTCTCTTCCTTGATCCTCCTTTGTTTTACACTGGATGAGAAATAATTAATCGTGCTAACAAATCTACTCAAATCAGTCAATCTGACGATCGTACGTTTAACTACAATATTTGTTGCTTTCAAACTCATAGCGGGCTGACAAGTGGCCGAGGCTATCCCAAAATTAACGGGCAGCTGAAGTTTATCTCATCTGCACCTGTAAAACCTGGTTAGTTTTGAGGTGAAATTACTTATATCGACACGTATGTTTTTCTTGTTATATTAGCATCTTGGCACACGCTCACGCACGTCCCAATCGGCTTTTTTTAGGTTATCAAAGACTGTTTTTTTAATAATTAATATATATTTTTATAATCTTTTATTCTTTTATATATTGGTGGAGAGGTGGAGGTAACTCCCATATTGTTAGTGAGTTTTGTGTTTGTTATTTTTAATTTCTTTTTAATTTGTGTGTTTAAATGACAAGTATTTTACCACTTTACCCTCATTATATTGAATTGTGAATTTTTGCTCACTACTTTAATCCAAGATATATGTGTATTCTCATCACTTTTCCTAAAAGGTGACACATGTCTATGGATTTAACTATAGTTAACTTTTTATTTTTTTATTTGTTTGATGACATTATTACGAGAGAGAAACAATATTTTAATAAGATTTTTCCCGATTTACCCTTATTCTATTAATTAACCCAACAAACTTGATTAATTTAATTTTTAAAATAAATCAAACAATGGAAACTGAAAAGGCATAAGTTCTTATTCCAATAAAAACACAGAAGTCCCTTTAATTGAGAATTTATAGTTTCTGGATTATCCACAATTTGGGTGCTCATATTTGAAGACTTAACAGCTCCAAGAGTGCACTGCCCAATAATTCCAGACTTCCTTCCTTTGTTCAAGCACAAATATGTATCATCTATGCCGCTACTTTTTTTTTCTAGTACTTTGTATTGCTTTTTATATTTTTTATACTTTAGTGATTGCTTTGCTTTTCTGAGTATCAAAGCCAAATTCGAATTCAACAATTCATGTCCTTCGTTAAGATTGGTATGCCAACAGTTTCATGGGAAGTGGAAGACTCCAAATATTAAGTTTTTTTATTTTATTTTATATAATTCTTTATGGATGTAGCATTCATTGAATATTCTCTCTTTTTTCTTTTGTGCATCATTGAATGTCAAGTAATATGATACATAGTGTCCTCATGGACCATTAAGAGGATGAATTTCATGCTACATATTCCAATGATGGTAAAGAATCTGTTGATTACTTAGATTCTGATTCTGAAAGTCTTGATCCCTTGGATCATACTGAGCAAATTGAAGAGCTTACAAGAAAATTTGGTGATGTTCCAACACTTGGCATGAGTTTTGATAATGAACATGAGGCATATTAATATTACACTTCATATGGTAGAGGTGTTGGATTTAGTGTGAGAAAGCTTAGAGTAAATAAGGGCAAGAATGATGTAATACATAAAAGAGAATTTTGTTGTTCTTGTGAAGGTTTCTATAGAAAAAAGACAACTCCGAAAAAGAAAAGAGAGCAAAGAAGATTTGGATGTGTTGTGAAATTTTTTGTAGCTGAACATAATCATGATCTTCCGTATGGATTTCCAACTGTTTCTAGTGTTCAAGGATTCCAAATCACCTACTTGGATACCAAGCTATACATCCAATGTTGTCCAATTACTCGTTTATGCATCCACAGGTTTGTTATCTTAATTTATTGAATTCACTACACATATAGTTTTTTTTGTTTTTTTTTTTTGTCTTGTTTTAAGTTTCATTAGTATTATTTTTAATTGTTCGACTAATTTACGGGAAAATAATCAACCAAGACCTCAAGGACGAGCTCATCAACTGAGTTTTTCACATCCATCAACATGTTAGACCAAGTTTTTGCAGTGTAGAAAAAGACAGTAGTAACAACATGAAATTGTTCTTTTTCGTGTGTCCAATTCTAGGACATAATACATGACATAACTTAGCTTTCAATAATTTTTTTTGGAGTATTTTATTTTAAGAAAACCTTTTGGACCTAATATAAGATTATCATAATTTTAGAGTATTTTTTTCTTTCTTTTTTTGTTCGATCAATTTTTTATTATTTTTGATTAAATGATCAAAGTATTTGATTCAGCATATCATATCTATAGGGAAAAGATTGGCCTTGCTGACTGCCTTGCAAGGTGCAGCTACAACCTGGACTTAGGCATTTGCTATTTTGATAATGCTCGTGTGGGCAAATGATGTTCTGGTTGATGACCTTCTAAGGGTCTCTCGTTCTCGTCAGATTTCCCTTGCGGAAGTGTAGTTGTTTATTGGGGTTTATTTCCCGCCCACACCCCGCCCCATTTAATAAATAAAAAATATTTGATTTAGTTAGGTTCAGTTCAGATTCGGTCGTTAATCTCTCTGAAGGTGAAACTGTGAGCATGAAATGCAGCCGCAGCCCCCCTCTGGGGGTGGGTGACTTCCCCATCTTCCATGTTTCTCTCCTTATCTCCCTTTCACCTTTTCTGGTTTTCTTCCCCTCTCCACTACTCTCCCCAGATTTGTTTGGATTTTAGGTCCTCTTGCCCAGATCTATCTGGATCTTATCTTTTGTTTGTTTATTTGTGTGTTTTCTGTTGTAGGTCCTCATTGACTTTTGTTGTTCTTTGATGTAGTTGGGATGGTTGCGGTGTGGTGTTGTCAACGCAGCTTTTTGCTTTGGTTTTTGTTGTGTTTTTAAAGCAAGTACTACAATCCATCGTAGATGCTACGATTTTGTAGCAGCTTTTGGTCCACTCACATGGATTTTGCTCCAGTTTAGTATTTGGAGTTGGAAAAGTGATTGTTGTCGGTTTGTATGGGATTGGGTTTTGCCTGTGCAAAATAAGAGATTTAGCCATGTTGGTGCTACGAGTCTCTTTGGTTTGCTGGAGAGGATGTGGTGCGGTGCCCTTGTTTCTTTGTTTATTTTAGTCTAATAATTCTCAGAAACTCAATAGGAGTTTGTTGGTGTTTGTATTTAGTGTTTGACTTTTTGATGCGGATTTGCCGTTACTTCTATTGCGCGATGAATCTGTATTGTAGGTTTGAGTACAGGTGCTTTTGTCTATCGAATTGGAGGTTTTAGGTTTTCTGGCATGCGTAATTCTCTCCAGATCAAACCAATTTATTTTTGTGTTTGGTCATTGGAGATGTTGTACTCATATTTGGCATTGTGGCTACTTTGTACTTTTTTTTTGTGTTATCAATAAAATTACCATCACTTTTAATCAAAAAGGTTCAATTTGGATTAAAGCCTCATATTAATCACAGGATTAAAGTCAAATCAGTCAATTATTTGTTGAGTAATGATCGTCATGGTGTTGTTAATTTTTTGAGTTATTTGCTTCATTGGTAATTAATAGAAAAGTGGAAAGTTTGTTGGGTCAATTAACAGAATAAGGGTAAATCAAGAAAAATCTTATTAAAACATTATTTATCTCTCATAATAATGTCATCTAACAAATATAAAATAAAGAATTAACTATAAATAGTTAAACCCTCACATGTGTCGCCTAGGAAGGGTGGTGAGGGTAGACCAAAAATTCTCCCTACAAAGCAGAGAGAGGGCAGATGGCGGCGGGATGGATCCAATATGGAAGGCAAAGCCATGAACTACTAATCCATTATTTTATGGCCGGTTAACAGCTTCTCTACCTACAAATCGAATTTAAATTTATAATCTAAGGCTGCTAAACACAATTAAGGAAAGGATGTGATAATAATTTTTAGGAAAGGAAAAAGCATGAGAGAATATGAGTAAATGTATAAAAGGGGGATATCAGTATAAGAACCATCTTTGTCCTTTTTGGAGTTCATTCAACACTGACAAGCAGAGAAAAATCAAAACCAAAGGGGAGATAGAAACTAAAATTAAAACTAAACCTCTGGTCCCCTTCCATATGTGCAAAATAAAGCCAATTTAAACTGATACAGAAGGTATAGCTGCTCTGCTTTTCTAAGGGGCCATGAGATCAAAATGATAATTAGTAGTATGTCTCCGTCACCCGTCACCAGCGTTCGGGGTTCGGGGTTTAGCTTCAAGTGTGAGACTAATGTACATTAGGTAAACAAGATCAAACCCCTTTGGTATCTGAAGTAAGACGTTCCATTTTTTCAGTAAGGTTATCCATATTATGCTGGGTTTTGTCCCATCCATTCTCTGTTGACGGCTGCTCTTCATTTCCCATGGGCACTCCTGCAGAAGTAGAATCCATTTCATCTGGCTCTGGACTTTGTAAAAATTGATCCCAATTCTTTAGCAATGCTTCTATGTCAGGATCAGGAGGAATACTATCAATGTCTATGGTCATTGACCCATCCAATCCCAATATGTCGCCGATAAATCCATCACCTGCGTCAGATGCCATGTTTTCAATAAATCCAACACCCGCATCAGGTGCCATGTTTTCTTCAGGAATATCAACTAAACATTCGGGTACCATTTCCGGTACTTGAGAAAGCTGGGGGATGATTACACCTGCCTGAGAAATAGGGATTGATTGTGCCTCTTGTGCTCCAACGAGGGCATTTATATCTGAGAATGGAGCTCTCGTAACTGTTCCAGAGTTTGCAGCCTGTAGAGAAGATTGTACTTCAGAAATTGCAGATGACGAACCAAGCCCTGAAGTCAGCGGGACTTCTTGAAGGGTCACTCCTGACGCACGGCTTGAAGAGCTCCCACTGTCTATTAAACTGGATGATGATGATGAGCCATTCCCAGTCAGGATGTTATCAGGGGTGTCATTAAAAGATTCCAGCCGGGAAGAAGAAGTATCTGTTGTCATAATCTGCCTGAGCATTGCCTTTGCAGCTTCATTCACTGGAGGCTGATACTTCACAATCTGTCCATCAGAAGTACCAGAGTCCCCGCCCTCATCCTGCTTGAGCCTCCGTTTTTTGTTGACTTCAATTATGCGCCTATTGCTCTCATTCTGCTGCTGTACAAACTGAGTCAAGAAACTTGGGCTCTGCACAGCCTTTGCAAGGAATGACATCATCTGTTGCTGCCGCTGTTCCATACCCTGAAGACGTTGCACCATTGCTTGCAGCTGGTTATCAGTAGACTGTTGCTGCTGCCTCAACTTGATAAGTTCCTGCATAAGCACATTCTTGTCCCTTTTTAGCCTCTCAACTTCTTCCTCAAGGCCAAACTTCCCAACCTCTACACATGCAGCCACTGAATTCTGTCCTTGTGATGGCTGTGGCTGTTGATGACTATGTCCATGCGCAGGTTTTCGCCGGTTGATACTCTTAAGGAGATGCTTCTGACCCCTCAAAAAGCCCTCATTTGCAAATTCCCAGCGGTCTGGGTCAACCTTCCTAAATCCCTGTTTGAACCAAAATGAAGTAGGGGTTCAATCAACATAATGAAAATTAAAGGAAAAAATGCATGATTCAGCAAAACAAAGAAAGAAACAAAAACAATATCAGGACAAGCAGGCAGGAAAACATTGATGAAGAAAAATGGATCGATTATCTACCCATTTATAAGAAAAACAACTACAAAGTTGATCAATGGAGTTCACAAGACTTATCCCAAGCCAATTAATGTATTCCCAAAAAGTTAAAAAATAACTTCACATCCTTAGTTCTTCCTATGCAGTAGCACTCCCTCCGACTCACCACATGGGCACCTTGTACATGTCAGGAACCAATAGTGTGCTTATTCCCAGAGTCTAAGTTACTAGTCACACCACTCAACAAGTACACTCCCCATAACCACCAAAAAGTCTTCACATTGATACCACACTACACTCAAGTTTAGAATCTTTGATTCTCTATTCAAGCAATTTCATATGCAGAGTTCACATAACTTATAACTAGTACCTTTACATAATATCATTCGAAATGTGGCTCAGCCAAAATAAACAATGAGTAGCTATGAAGACATTCTCTACCAGTTCTTTCTAAGCGTGTCTTTGATGCAAGCCCACATACCCCACACAACTTTACTGGAGAAAACCATATAGCACAATCAAAACATAAAACCAAATAACAGCAACCATCTCCCAAACAAGATTTGTAATGTAAATAAGAAACCTGAAATATCTTATCTCACATATCAAAAGTTTCAAGCAGCTTTTGAGTGGTATTTGTAGGTCCATAGTCAAACTTTTATGCAACATTGCGCTTAAAAATTCGGGTTTATGGTATAGAACATGTTGTGTAAGGCAGTGAGAAGCTCATGGAAAAGAGTGCTTAAAGACATATCCAGACATAGGGACGAATCAGCATGCTGCATAGGCTACTATATTATGCTTGGTGAATTAAGCATGCACGGGATACTCTATTATGCTTGGTGAATTAAACACGCACAGAAAATTGGTATTGAACCCCAGATCCCACTCTCCACCCTGTTTCTTTTTCCCCTCACTTTTCCTCAAATCAAAATTTTGATGTTCTCATCAAGAAGCTTTGTACATCAGGAAACAACCATAAAAATAATTATTGTTCACTTTGTTTAACAATTCCTGCCCTTTTTTCACTCCATAAAATGCTAACAGCATACCGTAAAGAATCTCCCTCTCAAGGAAATCTCTACCAACAGACTTCCCATTTAGTCTTCATCCTTCATGACCAAATTACCAACCCCCAAACAACATTCTACCTGCTCTAAGATACCACCTGATCAAGTGGCCCTTCTACCTCTATTCAAAACAGTCGAAGAATAAAAATCCTTCATAACATTCTCAAACCTCTTTACAACTTTAAGTGTTTTGAATCTGACTTACCTCCATTTGAAAGGACAACTTTTTTACACCCTTCTAACATATGTATAGTTCCAAAAAAGAAAGCAAGAGAAAAAACCAAAACCAAAAGCTTTCAACTCCAAAAACAAGTATTTTGTTAAAACGCGAGTTCCTAACGTTTCAAGTATCCCTCAAATTTCCGAGGGACCGAATGGGAGATTTTAAGCCATTCACCCCTCGAACAATCAGTATCGACAAAGTGAGTGCAAAGCACTTCAGAATTGCCACTCAACTACACTACTACCGCAAGATTGCAACAGACAGACTATCTTTTTCTTTTTCCAATCTTGAGCATTCCCATTAACCACACAATCTAAACGATTTACATTTCAGTAAACTATATACCACACTCCCCAGATAAGACCAATCTGTGTTTCCATCAACCATTGAAACAAATCAATCACCAATAAAAGCATAAACCATGAGTAGAAAAGACACAGAGAGAGAGAGAGAGAGAGAGAGAGAGAGAGTGCCATACATAGGTGTTCAACTGCCTCACAAAGCTGGAGAAGTTATTGTGCTTGAAGTACTTGGGCAGAAGGTCCCTAGCAAACTCCGGCGGGTTCCAAACCACGAAGCTGTTGTTGGTGGGGCTCCACGACACAACCTGGTCGGTCGCCGGGTCGTCCACCATGTCGTACGTCTTGCTCAGAAAAGGCGGCGGCGCGTTCGAGTTCAGTAACGGTGCTGGCGCCGGAGCCAAACCCGCCTGCTGGGCTCCGCCGCCGGCCATTGATGCATCGTCGCCGTTGTTATTAGCACCTCCCATATCGCCGTCGAAGAAATTTATTGTAGATTTGAAAATTAAAATAATGGCACAGAAATGGGGATTATTGGCTTGGCTAGGGTTTTGCAGAGGCCATTTCTATGGTACGGAAGAGAGCTCTTAGCTCCAAAATCCTAGACTGCCTCTATCAGAGAGAGAGAGAGAGTGTGTGTGTTGTGTACGGACAGTGGGATTAGGCGAAGAGTAGGGAAGGTGTATAAAAGGGCGGACACGGACGCACGAAACGGGAACGAACAGTTGCCTCCTCTCTGGGAGATGGATGATGATGTCCTCGAATTTAGGACAATAATGAAAATTAGAAAAAATTTCAACATGTTAATTAAATGACTTTTTTACTTTAAAAAAAATTATATCTTGAACCGGATCAGAAGAACAATAATTAGTTTGACTAGCCTCCTCACTTCACTTATGTGCGAATTGGTTTAATTTTTTAATTTTTAAATTTTTAGAATTAAGGGAAAAGATAAAATTGATAGTTATGTTCTATAAAAGTAGGATCTAATATATTATTTTATTTTTAATTTTAATTTTTTTAAATATAAAATAATATGAATTTATCATATTATCTTCATTTAATTAATAATTTCAATTCTTAATGTTTGAATTAACCAATGTCATTTTTTGATATTTTGAATGTTTCACTATTCTCTGTCTTTTGCTTTATATATATAAATTCAATTCAGTGTAGTCTTTTTAGAACCGCATAAATCAAACCAAATCACATATACAAATTTTAATATAAATTTTGAACACTTGAAATTATTTATCTATTATCACCATTTACTATTATATTTCATCAATATACTGATACAAACCCATTACAAATGACATCATCTCTATCAAAATTTATCAATCTTCCAGTGGCAAGAAGTTTTATCATCTACTGTTGTTCGATTTAGTGCCCGTTTAGCATTAATTATTTGGGCTAAAAAGTAATTTTCGATAAAGTTATTGAAGTTCACCTTGCTTGGTAAAATGCAAGATAATCACATTTGGGATAAAATAACTGTCAGCGACCGTGATTTTAGAAAGCAGCTTAAGGGCTGATTTTATTTCAGCTTTCACGGAAAGCTAAACAAGGAGTCGGGTTGTTTAATGAATTTTAATGAATTGCCTTTAATATCCTTGTTAACTTTTCTAATTTACATCATCTATCCCTCATATTCTTCCTCCCAAGCACGTTCCAACTATCCCTCATCTTCTTCCCACATAGACCATCTCATTTTTCTCACAACGTTGCAAGGTGAAAACCTCTCAAACCTCCAGGGAATGTTTTGATAAAGCAACCCATTCCAACTCCTCCCATTTTCATTTTTTTTTTACTACATCCTCCCACGAGAGGTAACTCTATCTATCTGCCACGAAGTCAGAGCACAAGGTGGGAGTGGATTATTTTTGGATGTTGTACTCGGCGATGGTGCAGCCATCCTGGAGCTGCTTGCGAGCAAAGATAGACCTCTATTGGTTTGGCAGAATACTCTCCTTGTGTTGGATCTTGACTTTGACATTGTTAACTGTGTGAGAGCTTTTCAGGGTGTTGATTGTTAAGATCAGGGTGGATCTGTGGGAGGGTGGGCTAGCAAGAAGAGGGGTGTAGAGTGGGTGAGTTAATTTTGTTTTAATTTTTTAATGTTATTTTATTTAGGGTGTTTCTCAACAACAAAATTTAATAAAAGATTTGCATACTTGAAAGTGACAATGTTCTGGCAAAAAAGAGAAGAAAAAGAAGTGCGACTATTATATATATATATATAATACCAAAACACTTGAATAATAGTCATTTTCACAGCTCATAGTTGTTTTACACAAACATTTACCAAACGCTTTTAAATTGATTTTTGTATCAAAATCACTTTCAATATAAAGTTTATCAAACGCCAAACTACTTTCATTCACAACTGATTTCTCTTACAACAAATCCGAAAGTAATTATTTTCACAGCACAGCAATTCCAAACTAACCCTTACACTACAAAGATTTGCTTAATTGTTAATTAAGGAAAACGATAGAACGTTTATTGAGACCGACTAACTTGCATTATTTCAACTTTGTTGTGTATGTTACAAAATAGGAATGACCAACTTAAATCAAACTAAACAGGGATGAATTTTTCACATTTTACTGCAGAATTAAACATTTGTGTGGAGGACAAGTCGATGAGTAAATATTTAGGGCTGACCATAACTGGGGACATCCTAGAGTGCAAACACAATCAAGAGCACAAAAATCAAATTAATACAACTTGGGCCATAATCTCTTGGAAGATCCTTTAAATTACAACAAAGCCACCATAATTAGCAGTTTGTACCATACCATGTCTCAAGTCCTCACTGAGACCACAACAGAAACATGCATTGGTGTATCTGTGCCTTGCTTTCTCTTCCTCTATTTTTATTCCTCCACTTTCCTTGAACAGTTCAATTGGTTCTGAGCATATCTTTGTTTTCTCAATCATCAACAAACGATGTTCAACCGACAATTCTCAAAGCAAAAATACCACACTCATGAAATGGGAGGAAACATACTAAGACTTCACATGGTCCCTAATAAATTGCTCCACCTGGGACACGTCACCTGTTAGACCAGATGCTTCTGCAACCGTAACTTTGTTCTGGCACTGATGGAATGAAAATGGTTCGCCAGGTACTCCAAGTGTAAAGTCATTTGCAATATCAGCTGCTGATATTGCACTTCTTGATGCTCGTAATTTGTCACTGTAAGACGTATGACAAATGTATCAAGATAATGAACAATGAAATATATATATATAAATCAGAAACAGATGAATATGAATCACTATATAACAGATGAATATAAATCACAATATCACAGAGAACTCTAGAGCGAATGAACAATGCAAGCATTATATTTATGGAAAACATGGATGTTATCACAACAATATATCTTCCTCATGAACCATGAAGATAGAAGATACGTCTTATCAAAAAGTGAAGATGCATGATATAATTTTCAAGTGCATATAAACTAACAATTAATATAATCCTGTACACACCACTGAAAAACTTAAAGTAAAACTTTATAATCAATCAGAGATTAGACACCTATTGTCAGAAGAAATCAAATCTTACATTTCCTTCTCCAACTGTTTTCGAATAAATTCCTTGCTGTGTGCTGTCACTTTGTCTGTCTTGTTGCAGAGAATAAGAACTGGAATTTTCTTCCTCACCACACTAGCCTTGGTCAAAATATCATATAAGTACCTGTTGCAAACAAAGCGCCAAAGATCAGTCCTTATTAGTGAAAATCTTATGTTGGGTGCAAATCATGCATCTACCTATGCTTACATCACAAAATCAGGGTTCCTCTATTTTTTACGAGTATTTTTGTCACTCTGTGGCCTTAGACCAGTAGGGCTGGCACCCTTTACCACCACTTGTGACATAGATGTAAGAAAATATGGCAAGCAGAATAGTTACGTTTCAATATCATATTGTAGCTTTTTATTGAAAGGGAAAATCTTACTCTGAAGCAGCACGGCAATTTGGTAAGAACTCCAAAGCATCAACCACAAATACTATACCTGCTGCTTGAGGTAGGAAATCATCTAGTTTGGCTCTAAGGCGAGAATGCCCAGGGACATCAATAAGATGAACAGGATTTACCTTTCCATTCTGTCAGTGACAACCAAAAGAAGGGTGAGCATGATTAAGTTCCTGAAGGACAATAAACAAGAACATAGTAAAAAAGAAAAGGAAGAAAATGTTTGTGGCTAAAATCTTCTACACATAGAAGGCAGATAAGTTAGATCTGCCCTCATTTAACAAGCCATAGTTTTTTAAACATTGATTACTTGCATATTAGCACAAGAGGCTGAGATATACCTTGGATTTTTCAGAATGGAGCACAAAAGTTCCCTCATTTGGTTCCATAGATGTGACAGTACCTTGATGAGAAGAGCCATCCCGAAGCTGGCACATACATCAAATCATGTCGCAAAAGTTAGATCAACATTGCTATGGCATAACTAGATCATCAAAGATACTCAAAACGAGGGGAAAAATGGACGGACTTAATAAAAGGCATTTAGAATTTCTACCCAAATACTATTTTCCAAGCATTAAACAAAATCTTATCACAAACAGACAGACATAGAGTTTCACAATATATCCGAAAAAAGAAAAACAGATACAACATAACAAAAGAACCAACACAGTATTTTTAATAACTCGAGACTGTCTTACAATGTGATCATAGAAGAAACTCAAATCGGTGAATTTCTACTCAAAGGACTTCCTTAATAAAAGGCATTTAGAATTTCTACCCAAATACTATTTTCCAAGCATCAAACAAAATCTTATCACAAACAGGAATAGAATTTCAATTATATCAGAAAAGAAGAAACAGCATAAGCAAAAGAACCAAGAGAAATTTTTTAATAACTTGAGACCGTCTTACAAAATTTTTAATAAAACGCATAGAATTTCTACCCATATGCAAAACCAATTAGCAGAAAGCTTGCACAAAAATCTAACTTCTTAATTGGCCTAAGAAGAACAAAATCCAATAATGCCAGAGCTTACTTGATAGAAAAGAAGAGTCTTCCCACTCCCGCTAAGCCCACTCAGCAGTATGGTATTAGCTTTTGGGCGTTTAAACAACCTAACTACAACACAAAAGATATGAAGAGAATATATCAGAGTAATTACAAATAAAATATAATATTTAACCAAATAAATAAATAAAATGACAAAAAATTCATACCCAATATGAGTAAAAATGATGTGAATATCAAGATGGCGATAGCAGCATAAATCTGCTCAGGTGGAACCTGATGAATGTATTCGAGGGCTTGAGACGACCATTTCTCTGCCTGAATGCGTTCAAGGGCCTGCGACGACCATTTCTCTGCCTGTTTCTTCCATTGTTCTCCCAGCACCTTCCATTGTTCTAATCCTTCCATTCCTTTTGGGATTTTAAGAGACTTTCAGATTCAATTGTGATGAATCTTGGCCTCTTCACTGAAACTGAGACTGCGATCCCTCGGGAACGTTTCGAGAAGGAACGAAGCTCAATGACGCAGAAATTGCCCAGCGGAGAGAGGGAGACTGCGATGTCAGGGACTTAGGGTTACAGATTTGGGTATTATAGTGAAGAAGGAGAAAAAGTGTCTTAAGTTCAATTTTTAGGTCCTAATTCAAACATAATCCTTTCAAAATTTCATTCAAATTGGAACTTATTTCCACTTGATTACTATTATGAACATTTCCTTATTTATTGAAAGTGACAGTAAGATAACTACACGTTTTCCAATTTGAGTAAAATTTTGTGAGAATTTTTCAATAAAGATCTGAAACGGTTCGAATCACAAAATAGAATGTGAAGTGGGCCAAAACGAGATGTGCATGAGTATCTTCAAGTGAGCTGCATAAGTTGAAGCTTAGTTAGCAAATTGTGCTGGTTAGAAGGGCCCTTGTGTAGTTGTGTGCACGCTTCTATCTTATGCATAATCGCTTAGTTGTGAAATTTGGGAAGTTACGATCCAAAAACAACTAAAGGCTAAATGAGGATGCAAATATGAGATATGAAGCGCCTTCTTACAATATCAAAACAAAAACAAAAGACAAAAAATTCTTACGAATCTCTGACCACATACTTACTCTTTATTGATAATGCGGTATACTTAGAATTGGGCCGAAGGAACCAGTCTGGCTGCAAAAAATTTACGGGCAAATGGAATTACACTTTTCAAGGTGTGTGAAGAAACAATCAAGCTACTTGGGAAAGCTGACATGTGGTTCTTCAGTCATGAGCATCCCATCCCACATTGACTGAGGAAGCTCAAAGAGTGCTTGATTAGGCTGTTGACAAAAGGCTAAAATCTGGTGACATTCTGGGCTGTTTGATTCATATATAAATTTTTCTATTTTGGAAATTCTTTTGATTGGCCTTTGATTTTTTTGTGTGAATTCGTATTGTTTCTTACACATCTCATGAGCTAAAGTCTACTGCCGTATTTAGAATTGCATGGATGCCCGTTCTTGTGGCATCTTAACTTGCAGACAAATATATGAATTCAAATATACTGATAGGTAACGTAAGATGGCTGAGATGATATCAACGTCGATGTAGGCTAGTAACTTCTATTTGAATAGCAAAACATATGATTTTGTTAAAAAAAAAATTATGACTTTGTTTAAATGCTTATTGTGTTCTGTAATTTCATTTTTCCCATTCTGCCATCTGAGAATTTGTATGCTTGAGTGTGTAATCTTTTTAAAATATAGAGCTCTAGGTTAAGTGTTATAGTAATACTCAATGCATGGACTGGCTTCATTGATTTGCATTATGTTTGGGTTGAAAAGACACAGTAGTAGACTCATCTCGCATTATAAGGGTAAAAGGTTTTGGATTCTTTGGCAGCTCCCATATTCCACCATGAATCATGTAATGACGCGTTCTTCAAAAGTATGAATGTTTCGCGAGAGTTTTAAAGTAAAAATCCACCATGAATATGGGATTGTGATAGTTGCTATTATGTTTGCATGCAGCATGCTCATGTATAATAAGTTCTGTACGGGTAATTTTTTGATGAAATAATATGGCATCAACATTCTCCAAATTTTACCCAAAATAATATACATGCAGGATGTGAGGAAAATATTCTCATGAGGACAGCTGGGGAAATGGCAACTCAAATAACATAGACACCTAATTACACTTCGGTTGAAGCTAGGCATCGCAACGGGGCAGATTTGGGCCAAAAGTTAGGTAAACGATGGCTCGTAGGGGATTTGGGGCATCAGTCACTTTTTTAATTTCAATTTGTGCTTAAATAAAATAATGCAATTTCATGTAAAATAACATATAATCATACTCCGATGTTGGAACAGAACTATCTAAAGAAATAAAATAACGCTTACATATAATCATACTCCAATATTGGAACAGAAGTATCTAAAGAAAGTAAAATAGCACTTACAATTTCATGGATATATGTGAATGAGATATCAGGCCATAGACTTCTTAATTCAACCTCGACCTCCACAATTGTCAAGTTCCAATTATTTTGGTTAAAATGATGATGTACGTTTCTCATGAATCTTAACTCTTCGGATCAAATTTATATATTGCAACCATAAATGGTTCACACCTACTCGGATCCAAATTCCAATCAATGAAAACGTAGCAAATGCAATATTTTTGTTGAAAAATCTCATACGTGCAGAAGGGCTCTTACTTTGATAAATATCATCGATCTTCTTCATCGTTAAGCTGGGCGTCAGTAAAAAGGGATAATCAATCAATTTCTAAACAAAATTATTAATATGGAAAAAGAGAAAATAACAATATTAATAAATAGATAATATCAACATTATTCAGCAAACAAATAAATAAAGAAAATTAACTCACCCTGACAGCTGGAAAAACAACACAAAATTGTCTTTATTCGTCCATGATTGATAGCCATAAAGCAGACTATTTATGTAGTCCCCGAAGCTTTAAAAATCTGTAAGCTTCATGACTTCTCGATCTTGAACACCATCCATAATTCAAAATGTTAAATAATTTTATCCTTCCAACAATGACATACATGCTGAAGACCACTATGATAGTAGCCATTTTTATGGATTTCCTAAATAGTGACAATAAGCCTTTCTTCAAAATAAAATATAAAGTTAATTATGCCAACAAAATAATTCTAAATCAAATACAAAATAGTAATATCTAAAAAAGACTAATATTAAATATGACTTTCACTTAATTTGCATTATTCATGAATCGTGAAGTCGGGATTTACTCAACAGTAAAGCAGTGAAGGATATGGATTTGGATAGAATGACAGACATCGATGGATCGTTGCATCGAACCATTCGCAGCCACTGACTAAAACCCATTCATCTAAGGGTTGATATACTATAATCTCTCATACCAACAATGTTTCCAGGGGGCGAGGATTGGTTTGACAATAAACAAGTAGATATGGGCTTAAAACGCAGTCATTCATGTTGCTAATAGAACATGTATAATCAAAAACATTTTGAAGTTAACATCAACTCTAGCACCAAAGTTTAAAAAATTCATGGGTTTAGAAGGACCACCCATCAGTCGTACAATTTCTCCATACTAATGGGTAGTCCTTCTAAACCCATGAAATTTTTTAACTTTGGTGCTAGAGTTGATGTTCACTGGCTTCAAAATGTTTTTGATTATACATACTCTGCTAGCAACATGAATGATTGCGTTTTAAGCCCATATCTGCTTGTTTATTGTCAAACCAATCCCCGGCCCCCTAGACACATTGTTAATTGGTATGAGAATTATAGCATAACAACCCTTATATGAATGGGTTTTGGTCAATTGGCTATGAATGGTTCGATGCAACAGTCCATCAATGGGTACTGTCACTCTATCAACCAAATCCATATCCTTCACTGCCTGCTTTACTTGTTCAAGGCAAATCCCGACTTCACGATTCATGGATAATGCAAATTAGGTGAAAGTCATATTTAATATTAGTCTTTTTTAAGATACTACTATTTTGTATTTGATTTAGAATTATTTTGTTGGCATAATTAACTTTATATTTTTATTTTTTGCAGGGGCTTATTGTCAGCCATTCAGGAAATCCATAAAAATGGCTACTATCATGGTGGTCTTCTGCATGGCTCCATGTATGTCATTGTTGAAAGAAGAATAAAATTATTTAACATTATGAATTCTATATCTTCATTGTACTACAAAGTACGCTTCACTTGTCCCACTGAAACTTTCCTTTAAACAATGAACATTTTCTATTTTTTCTCTTTCTCCCCGTCACATCCATTTTACAATCCGAACGTTCCTAAGGGTTTCAATATGCCTTGGACACATGTCCTGAGAGTTTCGTCTCAATCGTACGGTCAGATTACTCACGATCGGATGGTTATGGTAAACCTAACCCTAGGGTTGATCATTTCGGAGTATACGAGACTCCGATTCACGATCCGTTGATTCCTACTCAATCCTAGAACTGCCTAGATCAACATATATTAAATGGGTTGCGATCAAACAGTTCAACGTATCGAACCCGGGAAATTGTACAATAGGCGAAATCCGTTTGGGGTCCAAACGATATCCGAAGTAGAATCTGAGCACGCCTATGCGCTCGTGACAACTAGAGGATCGTATTGGGACACAATGTCCCTTTGCTACAGTGCCCACGCGCCGCCACACGCGCCTGCAGCCCGTGGGTGTCCAAAGCGATGCCTTCGGTCGGAAAATCTCCAAACCGAGGGCCACCCTTCCATCTACAGCTACTACTCGACGAGTGGAACACTTTATTCAACTACTGCAACGTCCAATTTGGACGGCAAGTGGCCGGAATTTCAATTCGAAAACCGGCCAAAACCTAGGTTGTAAATTGGGTTACCAAAACCTAAAAAGCGATCAAATCCTATCCAACTATCAGCTAGAACTCGAAAAATAGATGAGATTCCATACCTCATTCGTCGGAAACGGTGGCCGGAGGAGAGAGAACGAGAGGTTGGAAAGCCGTGCGAAAATCCGGCCATTTTCCTCGATTTTCCGGCCAAAACCTGCCGCTGTGGCGGCTGGGCTGAGGCGGGACGGGAAGAGGGAGAGGTTGCGGTTCCTTTGGAACCGGTGCCGCCAAAAATGGTGGCGTGTGGCGACGTTGGTGGCTCCTTGAGCCACCGGCTGGAAGGAAAATTTTCAGGGGAGGGGGAGCTGCTCGTGGGGAGAGAGAGAGAGAGAGAGAGAAGAAATCTGGATATTTAAAAAATCCAGTTTTGCAAAATTACAATTTTGCCCCTACATAAGTTTTATTCACCATTTCTTCGTTATAGCTCCGATTCGAGCCCACTACAACGAGTGGTTTGTGCTTCAGCGCTACTTTATATGCATGTTCTCTTTCTATTGAGATATCTGCAAATAATTTTATTTGAATGACAACTTTAATCCCCCTGCGAATTTTATTCAAACGATTCAAATACTAAAATAACAATCATCTAATTGAGCGATCAAATGAATTCAAAGTGATCTTTTGTAGAGATAATCTTTGAATGAATTCCTTAAAAATAAATTGGATCATTGAAATACAATGCAAGATGGATCCTATAAGGGTGTCCCTCAAATAATCCATTAACTGAAGCTCTCATTATATATGTATATTGAGTGCTTAGTGAGGTTGAGTTGCCACTTTCCTTGACGTTTCTTTGATTAGTCAGCATAGTCCGACATACCAAACAAGCCCATATGGTTTTTGATCTTTTTGTGTACAACGAAAAAAGAAATACAATACCCCAAAGTAGAACTAAAGAAACCCAAGGGCGGCACACATGCCTACGAGAGAAGGTAAATGGGAATCGGCCAATAATGTAGGGTAAAAGTGAGGTTTCTTAATAGCATCTAGTGCAGAATTATTATTGGACTGCTGGATTGAACCCCTCAATGGGAATCCACTGAATAATCAATGCTCTATATTCACTTTCTTTGGTACATTGGTATTATTTATGCGACTACAAATAATGACATTGCATCTCAAACCTAGCATTTACACTTCAATAACATATACAAAACAACCACCATTATATTCAACAATGGCAACAGCGTTCTCTCTCATGAAGCCTTCTTTCAGTCTCCATTTAGTTGTTTAAGCAGCAAGAACCAGCACTTTAATGGTTCCCTGACTGTTAGCAGTTAGCATGGTAGGGCTATCACTCTTCCAACATACAGCACTGATGAAGTAAGACCCTGCATCATCATCGGTGTCATCCAAATCAGGCGATCCAAATCTATGCCAAGTCACAGGTTTGGAGATTTCCTGCAAATCATACTAAAAGTTTAGATAATCACTAGGTAAGAAAGAGCTGAGATGGGTTATTTTGAATGCCTGCAACCTTATGATACACAAACACTTCATTCGTTTCACTGCCACAAGCAATGTATTCCCCGTTTACTGTAAGACCTACGAAGTTCTTCTCATTTGTGTGACCTTTAAACGTACGAACCTTTAACCAAAAAACAAAAGATCAGTACAACTTAACTTAATCCATAAAATAAGTTTCATAACGTAATGTCAACAATTCCATTCTTTTCTTGTTTTCTCTTTTGGTTTTACTTTTCCAGGTAGATTACATAAAATAACTTGTTAACTATTAAAGTGTACTAAAACCGACTTTGTTTCATCACTTACTGGAATATTTTCCTTCACATTCCATAACCGCAATGTGCTATCAGTGGATGCAGAGGCAAGCTCATAGTTTGACAAGAATTTCACATAAGAAACAGCTTTCTTGTGCCCGGTGAACACATGGAGTGGTTGGCTCGGATTTCTTAAATCATAATAGTGGATGTGATGGTCTGCTGAACCAACCTGTAAAAGGCAGAAGGAGAAAGAGTTGAGGCTTTATTTGACGGAAACATCATAAGAGAAAATTAGCACTGAAACTTTAAAATAATATTCTTCTATGCTTAGGACAAGTTTGGATAACATACGGCAGGTATACCTCCTGATATTCACAAATCGGCATCCTGACATTGATGCAAAGAGAAGCCCCTCTTTGATATTTGAAAAATACAAAATTATCACTAACACAGTACTGTAACTCTGAACTGTGCTAAGTTCCCAAGAAATATTAACAGGACATATCCTGGATATGATATTTTATACACCACATACCCCACCCATAACAGGATGACAAAGCAAAACTTAACTGTTAAGTGCACGCACACATTAACACATATACATGCCTGCTGAAGGCATGTTGGTCCAGTGCATATACCATAAGAATGATTTCTCAGGCACAGTATATTACTTCGTATTAACCGAGTAAAGCACTTGTTGCACTCAAATTATCTAGTATTAAACATGACCACACACAAAAGCAGAAAACGCTGGTGCCATAAGTTTTCTCCAATATTGGTAATGAAAGAAGCATACCGCAATGCAGTTGCTAGATCCAGGATTATACTTTACACAACAAATGTTCGCTTTCATGTCAATGTCAAGAACACTAGTTTCCTGCCTTGTGCACCAAACTTTTACCTGCTTGTTATACAGAGAATAGAGAACAGCATAGTTAGTCTTCAATGAACCTTCCTTGAGCACCAAAACAGCTGAAAGCACAAGTATTGTGAGCCTAAACAAGCCTAAACAAGCCAAACCTCAACTCAAGCATACACCACAATTATTGGCATTGCTAAAACATACTAAAAAATTCCACAACCAATATGCAAAGTCAAATTACACAAGGACATAACAATATTGCGCTGAATCCATTAATTTTTTTGTGCAAAATTAACATATTTATTTTCCCCCAGCTGAAATACGACAACTGAGTTATTGATACTACACCCATAATGCATCAATTTAGCCTCCCGTATATGCAAACTTGCATAAAGTGACCAGATACAGGCACACATCACGTATTTTGGTAGCCTAAACCACCCAGCCTTAAGTCAAGCATACAACAAAATTAGTAGCATGGTTAACAACATCTTGATTATACCCACTAGGAATATTCACTTGCAAATAGTGAGTATAGCATTTTTCCCCTTCGAGGTTTGTTCATAAATATCTTACTACTGATTTAATAAATAGAAACAGAATAGTGCATGCAGCATCATGTTTTTTGCTTTTCCAAAAGGAAACAGGCACTACGTTACATTTCGGATCACCTAAGCACAATACAAGACTTGGTTTAGATATAAAGATTCTGAGAGTACCTTACAATCATCACTACCAGATACAAGCCTCGTGGGCTCTGTGCATGAAAAATCAACACTCCAAGCACGTTTTTCATGCTCTTCATACTCCATGACACTCTGTCACAAAATTTAAGCATGAGCAACAAAAATTGAAGGTTGAGGCAATAAGTATACAAATTCAAATCATGCACAAAAATCAGAATGTGTAAATAACATCACATACTTGCCGAGTATTTACATCCCAAACTGTTACTATTCCCTCATAATCAGTACTAGCTATATGGTTTTTCGTAAACTTGTTCCAGCTCAAGCAACTAAGCTTTGAACGTGTAGGCATCTCCACAACAGGACAATGCACATCAGCTGGATCATTCACAACCTGGAAAGAAATAGCATAAACAATCAACATCAATACTTCCAAATCCCAAAAAGGGTAGTCAATGAGCAGTGATCATAATTAATTGATTGCCTGGTTTCATAAACTTCATAAGTCAAGAGTGTACTTAAATTGCTAACCCACTCCCCAAAAAGAAAAAAGTAGACACAGACACATGCAGGCACTAGAACATCACATTGAGTATGTGATTGCAAGAGACTCTTTAATCGTTCAAAACTGTTCAAGACTGGCTTCGACAAAACCACAAGAAGATTCATGTCAACAATTGCAATATTTCCACCGTTAAGTGGTTTACACTTACTGAACTTAAAGTCAAACGGGACAAAAGTAAACTGATCTAATATCACAGGTCAAGGTGACAGAAATACATTGATACCAACCCAAGTAAACTTTTGAAGTACATTTGGATAAGTGGAAGGACATATTGCATGTTTAATTATAAAGTAAATCAATTTACTTAAAGTTGAAGAAATTACATGGTGTCCCAGTATCCTAAGTTCATCAGCAGAAACATGCCAGGTTTGGGCCAATGTTTGTCATGCAATGCTTCATTTATTTGAAACCCTAATAATTGCAGGCGTACAAAATGCTGATGGACAGACGCATAATATTTGGTAGTATCTTATTTTATTTAATTGAAGAGCTTGTTAATATTTTATTTTATGTAATTGGAGAGCTAATTTTTATAGGTGATAAACTTTTGTTCTTTATAGGTGTATGGCTCATGTAAATGAAGCAATTAAAAAGGAGCCAATTACAAGAAATTATACTAATACTGAAGTAGAGCCCACAGCTTTTCTTCCTTTATTAATACTTCTCTTGCTCAATTATTTCCTCAATTAACAACAAAAAAATAGAAACCAGGACCTTGTGATTTGTGTTCCTAGTTTCAATCTTATTAAATTTTTACTCATTCTAAGTTGAAAATCAGGACTGGAAGTAAATAGTACAGCTGGGCCTGACTTTTCCTAATTCAATTGGGAGAAGAGGTATGACTGAAAAAAGAAAGAAAGCAATGGAATTGTTGCTTCTACAATGGGTGTTGGACATGAGCTTGACTTTGACGTGAAATATTGGAGACTGACAGAAAAGCATACTGCATCAGGAATCCTACTTGACAAAAAAGATTTTCACTATAAAAAGGACACTTTGGCAGCAGATAGACTTGCATAGAGACGGCAGATTGGTAGCTTGGTGTTTTTAGCTTCAGGTGGTTCCTCATAGAAAGACCCATTATTTTTTTTTTTGTCATGGGGTTCTAAACTTCTAATCTCTCAGCTGAGAGAAAGCCCTAGTCTGATTAACTCAATATTTGTCAGCGCTTAATATTACTTGCTATTCAGATTCGATGTTTGAATTTATACTTTTAGTTTTGTGTGCCTCATAGACTAGAGTAGGGATGCGCAATGGATACCCTGGGTATTCAAAACCATTGCCACTACCACTACCACCACCACATCTCTAACACCTAATGGGTGTCCTTTGCCCATCCCAATACTAGAGCATAAGAATTTGGAAGGTTAGTAAAGGATTTTGTGTCTGACCATCAACAAATATTCTTGATAGAGTTGTGAAAGAGAGCATAAACTATGATACATTTTCGCAAGACCATACAAGATTGTTATGTAGTTTCCTTCAAATTGGCTATATTTGTTGAGCATGAACAAGTTTGATGAATGGTTAATTCACTTCTCACTACACTTAATTTAAATTTTCTATTTGTTTATATATGACGATACAATAAACTTATGTAAAAACCACATTCTTATGTGAGCTGAAGGCTTTCAAACGAACAAAGACTAAAGGCAATTTGGCAGCTTTGTTGAAAAAAAATTAAGAGTATGGGCGGAAAAACACAGTCAAATTAGATGAGATGAAGCCATTCAATCAACAAAATCTTATCTCTCCACCCTTTTCTTTTAATGTTTGACTATGCTGAACACATTCTTTTTGCTGATAGACAACCATTGTTGCTGAAAGTAATGGTAAAAAGAACATTAAAATCAAGTACGTACTGAGGAGAAGTCGAAAACTTTTATGCACCGTGAAACCCCAGCAGTAGCGAACAATTCATAATCACGGTCAAATTCAATGCTGCAATGAATGTCAACAAATCTATGAGGTTCTCAAAAGAACAGAGAGAGAGAGAGAGTAGTTCATTTTAAATATCAATATGTTTCATTCTGAAAAGTTAGACATGATATGCAATATTCACTAATCACCTTGATACTATATTGGCTGGGTGAAATAGATCCCCATGCCTAAGTTCAGCAATGACCCTCATCCGACTGTTTCATAAGAAAAAAAAAAAAAAAGGCGGATGAAACATGGTGATATGGTTAATTAAAAAATTATATCTCTGTAAATTGACCAAAAATAAATATTTCTGTAAAGGAATCCAATATCTGGTTATCATACCTATACCGCGTTAACGTGGTAAGCACTGATTGAAAATCAGCAAGGCCCGTAGTGTAACCTTCTCTTTGTATCACATTTTTGTCCCGTTCTTGCTGGATATATGGTTGGTTCGCCATCTGGCGTCGTTTTTGCAGGTAACACTCTTGTAGTTCATCAAACTACAGCCAGAGATGGAATGAGAATAAATCAAGACAACAATAAAAAGAAGGTTCAGGGTCTGTCTTACCTTAAAATCAAGTACCAATAAAAATAAACGTAAACTCGAGTAAAGTCCAGGAACCCTATAACCAAAACCCAATATAAGTTCCGATTTCATGCCAAGTTGACAGATATTTATGCATTTGTAAAGTACAATTGAGGTGGCTTTTGTTGAGGACCAAATAAAGGAATAGGTTTGGATAATAGGGCAGTACCATTTTACCCATCATCTAATGTCAAATTGTTCAGAATACTAGTAATGGCCACGAAGTACAAGTATATTTATTAAAAGATAGAAATACGCAAACTGCAAAGTTAGTTACAATTCACATGAAAGGACTCTCACAGACCTGTGCATGGACCCGCTTCTTTCTGGCTACAGCAAGACCAGATTGAGTCATATACTGGGAGTCTGATGCACTTAAAGCATCCTTTTTCTGAAGTCCCCAGCCATCAAGTTTCTTAGATTGAAGATTCCATGAAGACATCCCTGCTCGCCCACTGAGAGAACTGGTATTGTTATCTATGGAGGAAGGCCATGACTTTCTTGCACCAGAAATAGAATCATCCCCTCCAAGCATCCGCAGCTTGACGGAGTATCTATCCCTCGCACGGTACAAGTCCATTCTGCGTCTCTCTACTGCACCTATGTCCTCTTTAATAAATTGAAGATGGGTTTGCACCTACATTGAATCCATAATGTAAGCCATTCAATTCAATTAAGTCAGATATGTTTAGCATAACCCAAAGAAAAACATGAAGAAACCTCATTAAGCTCTTCAACTTTTTGCTTCCTTAGGCAATTCAAGAAGTCAAGCAGTATTTGCATATTTCTCTCTGCCTCTTCTTGTTCCATTTTCCTCTTCTTCTCTGCCAGGAGTGTCAACAGGGTGTCTAGCTCCTTGATGGACACTTCACATCCCTATCACAGCAAAGCGCCACATTCACACAACAAATAACAATGCATATTCTATTTACTTAACTCGGACAGTTAGACTCACCTGTTGCAATGCCTGACGAAAATGCTCCACAGGGGACGCACTTTTGGAAATTTGACGAGCCGATGCCTTCTTCAGAAGCTACAGTACATTCCATATCACAGTAAGCTGCAGTTCCAAGTATATCATTTTTCATCTTTAAGGAGTAGGAATTTGAGAGGGGACCTTATCCAGCAGGAAATTGGGGAACAATTGGTTGGTGCTGAGGAACTGGGCGCAGCAAGGGCAGTCACTCTTGTTGCGGAGGTGGGTAATGATGCACATGTAGCAGAAGCTGTGACCACATGCTGTGAGGAAGGCATCCTTTACCAGCTGCATGCAAATTGGACACAACAAGTCCTTGTCCACCTCCGTCAATCCTTTCTCATGAGCTGGACGATCCACGTCATTGCTCCCTGGATCAGCCGAAGCCTCGATGCTTGACGGCTTTGGTTCTGGTTTCACCGCCGGGACTAGAGCCCCAGTCGAGCACTCCTCCATTTCTTTCTCTCTGTATCTCTATGTCACTCTTTTCTTTTGCTGAGCCCAATTTGATGATTACGGCCCCACCCGGGCTAGAAATCAAAATTGTATATTTTTTTACATCAATTAAGAACTAAAATGTGACCAGGAAGGTATGATACTCGGGGAGTAGTCATCTACCCTAAAAAAGACGCAATAAATATTGAATATTTTAACAAAAGTAACAAATCACTAAAATATGCAAATAGAGAATAAAATTGAATGTTTGAGCAAGATGATGATGAAGTGTATTGAAACATAACACTAGGAACAGCAAGCACAAAATCATTCAGCATAATTCTTGTTGGTTTCATTTTTCTTATTTCCCAAACACTTGAGGTGTAGTTAAGGAACAGAAAAACCATCATAACTGAAATTGAGGAGCAGAGATGTAAGGAGTTTGTCCACTTCACTCAATCTAAATACCACTCCTCTTCCTAATGCATTGGATAATGGAAGTTTTAATAAATTTGGGATGAAAGAGTTATTTTCAAAAGTTAATTTTCAGCCATAGCCGCCTCTTCTCCTTCCTGGTTCTACAAAGAAATTTAAACGGGGATAGGGTTTCATCTTTCAACTTTTCTGAATCTTTGATTCAGGAGAAGAAGAAGAAAGAAGAAAAGAAACTACCTTGCACTTGCAGCTGCTGCAGCCAGCAGAGGAGCTGGAAGTAGCCTATTGCTTCTCTTAATCTTCTTTTTCGATTCTCCTAGCCCAATCAAATAAGCTGCAGTTCAAATTCAAACAAGTTAAATAGCTCAAATATCAATAATTATTTTACTATAAACATCCACATGTATTGAAAATCAGTTGGGGCAAAACAGTAAAGAACCAAAACCCACTCGAAATCTATACAGACAAACAAAACCCACATAAATAAAGAAGAAAACTGAATTAAGAAATGAGAAAAGCAGCAATTCATTGGGTTTTATTTTCAGAAGCAGGGACATCCATAGAGAAAGAGAGAGAGAGAGATAGAGAGAGAGCAAGAGGAAGTTGGGCAAACTTACAGTTAGAGAGCAAAGAGAAAACTGTAAAGAAGGATTTCAGGGTTGAGGGCTTGAGGTAGAATCAGATTTAAGCTTGCAGTGTGAGGAAGGAAGCCATGGCTGCTTTGGGTCCTTCAGCTTCATTGGCAACTGTCAGTGCCTGTTACGCAAAAATAAGAAGCGCACCATCGACCACGTGTATCAAAGCCACCGAAACAATTCTGTATCTGTTGCCTTTTGAGTTTGAAAGCCGATGTTGCTATGGCAGCACTTGGGCATTTCTATTGGGCTTCACACGATTGTGATGTTTAGGGCCTTTGTTTTCTTCGGCCCTTGGCCTTCATTTGTAATCAATATTTTAATTTTCGGCTTTAAACTTAGATTAAAAAGTTAAAACTAGTGGAGTGTATGATGTCTATTTAAAATTGACAACAATAACTTAAAAAATAAATTAAAAAATTAAAAAATCCTAGAATATAACATAGATATATCTTCCATGCATATTCTTGGCGATGAATGCACCATTGAATTTATTTTGACTCTTTAATTTTACTACATTTATTGAGGTATCGGTATTGAAATTATTCTTATGATGAACTTCTCTTGCACTAACTAACATACACGAAATTAAAAAGTTTGTGTCTTTCACATTACAATACGTAAAGATCATAAATTAGATTGATTAGACAAGGGTAGTTGATCTTAAACACATTTATTCTCTCCCTTCTTCATAATTTTCCCGATTCACGACTTCTTCCATATTAAGTAAACAAACATGCCATAAGTGAATTGATTCCGAATCAAGAGATTCCAATTTCAATCCAAAAAATTTCAGAATGAAAATTCTTTTTCAACTCCTTTCCAAATTTGTTTGAAATCTTAACATTCATTTTCATTTTGAAAACTCAGAATTTTTTGAAAGTTATATATGCTAAAATATGAGAAATTATGAGAGAATATTTTTTTGTAGGAATTTTCTGTGTATTCCTCTCCTTGAATGAGGTAATATTTATAATACAACGGAGCCTTAATGGCCAAGTAAAATAATAAATTCATATTTCTATTTACATTAGTAAATAAGAAATTAAAGTAAATCAATTACAATTAATATAGGACTCTTTGGTTTGCAAGGAAAGTCAATGGGTCCACAAATCACGCCAACACTCCTTTTCACGTTGGTGCATAGATGTGACCAATGCCTAACTGATCCAGTGAATTGTGGAATGCTACACTAGAAATTGCCGTTATGAAAATATTTATCAATTGATTCTCATACTTCACAAAAGGAAACTGAATCACTTTAGCTTCAAGCTTCTATTGTGATCCACCTCAACATGTTTGGTACGATCACGTTGAACTTGATTATATGCAATAGCAATTGCAGCCTTCTTATCACAAAAGAGATTCAGTGTGGATGTAGGTTCATACCCAAGTTCGATAAGCAACTTTCTTAACCAAAAGAACTCACAAATTTCTTTAGTCATACCTCTGAATTCGGCTTTTGCACTAGATAGAGCTATAACCTTCTGTTTCTTGCTCATCCATGTAACCAAATTACCTCTCCATGAATGTGAAGTAACTAGATGTGGATCTTCTATCTGTTACACTACTTGCCCAATCTACATCTAAATACCCAACAATATTTAGACGACCATGTTTTGAGAAATAAGTCATTTTTAGGGTACAGACTTCAAATATCTAAGTATCCGAAGAACTACATTCATGTGGTCTTCACTTGGAGAATACTTAAATTGATTGAACGGCGTTCACCGCATAAGCAATGTCTGGTCGGGTATGTGACAAGTAGATCAATCTTCCCATAAAGATTTGGTATCTTTCTAGTTAGAACTTGATCCAGGTATTCTCTAAGATGATGATTATAAACAATAAGAATGTCTACAGGTTTGTAATCTAGCATTCATGTGTATGTAAACAAATCCAAGACATATTTTCTTTGAGAGAGAACTATGTTTTGTTTTGATTGAGCCACCTCAATCCCCAAGAAATACTTGAGTCCACCTAGATTCTTCATCTCAAATTCAATAGCCAAATAGTTTTATAGTTGAAGATATTTCATATTTATCATTCCCAGTAATAATCATGCCATCAACATAGATTATTAAAGCAGTTACGTTCCACTTCTAATGTTTTAAGAATAGAATATGATCTGAGTTACTTTGTCTGAAACCATTATTCTTCATCACCATGGTGAAACATCCAAACCATGTCTGTGGTGACTGTTTCAATCCATACAATACCTTTCATAATTTATATACTATTCCAATATGAGTAGTATAATATCCAGGAGGAATGTCCATATACACCTTCTTTGTGAGTTCTCCATAAAGTATTTTTTACATCAAACTAGTGTAGTGGCCTAACCAAATTAGCTGCAAATGACAGTAAGACTTAGACACTGTTTAACTTTGATACTGAAGCAAAGGTTTCCTCATAGTGTATACCATAGGTGTGTGTGTATCCCTTTGCCACAAACCTTGCCTTGCATCGCTCGATAGATCCATCAACATTGTGTTTTATAGTAAACACCCATCTACATCCGACGGTCTTTTTTCCTTGTAGTAAAGTTTCTAGTGATTCTATTTTTTCTCAAGAGCTTTCATCTCTTCCTTTATAACTTGAACCCACTTAGGGTCTTTATGCTTCAACAACCTTGGTTGGGATATGGATTGCAGACAACTGATGCACAAAAGTCTTGAGTGGTTCAGATAGTTTCTCATTGGATACATGATTCGCAATTGGATACTTTGATGCCTTGCCAATATCTGGTGAATAACGATTTGGTGGCTTCCCACGATTTTGCCTGAAAGGTAATTGATATCCAATAGGTTTATCATCTAAATTCACAAGTGCAGTAGGAGTAGTTACCTCAAAAATATTCTCATGAGTTTTGTTTGTTGGGTCTTAGCAGTGGTTAGTTGATCGATTATCGAGAATGGACAATTGATCAATTTTTGACAGAGAAGAACATTGCATGGCTCGGGGTGATCAATCATCGAGGTTAAACGATCAGAAATTTTTATGCAAACGCAAATTTCTTCTTTTTCCAAGTTGTTCCAGTTCTCTCTTCATTCTTTATCTCCCCATAAAGCGTAGAATTGGATACAAGGCCATGGAAGAACATCTTAAATTCCAGAAAGGTCACATCTAAAATGACATAGGTTCGGCGAGTATAAGGGTGATAACATCGATAACATTTATGATGAGTGGCATATCCCACAAAAACACAACAAAGAGCGGTAGGGATTAAGTTTGCTACGTTGATTTTTGTGAAGATGAACAAAAGCCACACATCCAAATATTCGGGTTGTTAGCACAAAACAGAGAGCATGGGCCCGTACTACTCGAGCACTTGTAGGGGAGTACGAAAGTTCAAGACACCAGACGGCATGCATGTGATCAAGTGAACGATGGTGACAATAACATCATCCTAGTGATGACTAGGAACATGAGCAACAATCAAAAGTGTTCGGGCTATTTCCAAAAGACATCGATTCTTTCGTTCAATAACACCATTTTGTTGTGATGTATGAGGACAAGTCATCTCATAGATAATTCCATGTTGTTGGAAGTAAGTCTGAAAGTCATGATTGACAAATTCTCCACCATTGTTTGAGCTAAGAATATGTATTTGAGTATTAAACTGAGTTTTCATATGTTTGTGGAAGAATTGAAACTGTGAAAACACTTCGTTTTTATTTTTCATCAAATAAAACCATGTCATTCGTGTACAATTATCTACGAATGTGACAAACTATCAAACAAAGGAGCAGTGATAGGTGAGGGTCTCCAGACATCAGAGTGAATTAATGTAAACGGAGTAGTACACTTTCTTGTGCTCAACGGATAGGGCACATAGTGACTCTTAGCCAAACTATATGTGTCAAATTTGAAGTCGGAGTCCTTGAAATATAATAATAAATCCAACAAAAATGCTTCATATAACGAACAACCAGATTTGCTTTTGTTTGCTATTAGAGGGATGTTGTCACAACCCGATTCGAAAATAAGGAATATTCACGAATCATGGTGTGAGTCATACCATAGTCATAAGAATAAAATCCTACAATCATGATATGATGAGAAATAGAGCCACAAATAATACAAATTTACTTAATATCACAAAATCAGAGTCGCAATAACTCATACTTACATACACACTAAGATCTTTATCAAGCGGTTTACTACTTGCAAACATTAATTACACAAATCAACAACAAAAGCCTAGCAGCTTAGTTGAAACCCATTTTCTCAAACTTCATCTTAAACCTACACAATCTATTAAGGTACAAGCATTCTAATACTCACCAGAGTACCATCAAACCCTTCAAAGTCAGCTATTATAGTTAATCAAAGTGTCATGCATCAAACAACACAAGATATATAAATTATGCAATCAGACTAGATAAATAAATTTGCATATGGGGTGATGCCATGAACTCACTCCCTTCTCACCCCACTAATTCATACTTTAGAGCAACAAATCTACATGTCTCATACTATGCATTTTACCACTGTGGCTCCGAATATCCTAAAATATGAACTATTACCCATCCGTCCTTTAACCCATTTTCTTTTGTTTACGAATTTCTTAACTTTCACTTTTCATTAGAGGCCTTGCTCCCATCACCTAAATATATTCAAGCCCTGCTCTCGTCACTTATTCCGCATTTTTACTCAGATATATTTAAAGTCTTCTCCTACCCCTTAGATATAACTCAAACGACACACACACCCCAAATATCACTGTTTTTATGATGCATATGTGATGTGGCGCAAACATCATTTATCTGTGTGGAATAATAATACAAATAATAACAATACTATTTCAAGCTTCATCGCTTGAATAATAATATTCACCCAACATAAATTAATATCCATGGAGAAACATCAATAATAATATTCACATAACATCAAATAATATTCATCAAGCAAAGCAATAATAATATTCATATTTATAGTATTATATATAAGCACCAAGATTAAAAGTGACATAGCCCAATTATTGGGAAATCAGGAAACCCTACCTTAAGTTCGACTAGTTAGATTACGGAATTACCCTTCCTATCATTTCTGTTTCCACTCGAGCCTAAATCGAACAATAAGAACAAATAATAATTAGTGCTTTTGCTTAACATTATTTTTGGTCAAAAAGTTACAAGGTCTCGGATGGTCTTGAAACCAATATTAACAGACTTAAAACAAAAAACTAAGTTGGGAAGGATGACAAACGACACCAACATCACACACATGTGCTGAACACACATATGCCGACTGCATGGTACTATTCATCGTCTTCCTCAAAAGACCTTTTTTTTCCCCTCTGTTTTTCACTCGTTTTTGGCGTAACTAACAATAGTAAAACTTTGCAAGACTATACTCAAATTGAAGCTTGTAACCTTAGATCTTTATACATACAAAGATTTGTGAAAACGGAGCTATGGTTAGTGAGAAATTTGAACCCAAAGACAGAATCAAAAATCTGAATTTTCGTTTTCCAACTTCCTCTATTTTGGCAGTTTTGAAAACCTAACTTCACTCCGATATTTGATCTCCCAAAACTTACCAAAATCAGTGAAATCAAAAGGGTTTTGACCCTTGCTATTCCTAGTTTCCAAAACATCAAAACATTTCAAAAATTACTTCACAAATCAAAGAAACACGAGAGCCAAAGTAAGGCCCATGAACTGAAATTTCCAGAAGAAAAAAAAATACAAAGTTTCAGAATTTTCTCAAAATTCTCTTTCAACACACTTGAAATACCATCCTTAAGGCTCAAAATCATACTCCAACATCATATCCTTGGCCTAAGCTTCCCCAAAACAAGATTTGGATCTAAAGTTTGAACACCCAAACCCAATAATTTATCAACACACCCAAAATCCGAAAATCTTGATTTCAAAATTCTTTTTTTGATTTTCTTATGCCTTAAAAGGTTCATGAATCATTCTCCAACTCAAATACAACTATTAATCTACTAAAACAATTAATTATACAGAAAACTCAAGAATTGAAAATGAACTTAGATAAGAATCCCACCTTTCATCCTTCCAATTGCTTCAATAGTTAACCATTTTCTTTTCTACCTCTCACATTTCTTTCTTAATTCTCTCATGGATGTAATATTAATAACCTCCATCTTCCTTATTTCCAAGTCTTCTCCTCTCTTCTTCTTCTTCTTAGTCTTCTCTCTCTCTCTCTCTCTCTCTCTCTCTCTCTCTCTCTCTCACACACACTCATTATCTTCTCCGTCCCATCAACAACTCACCTCCCTTAGCTCTTGAAAAAAGCTTCATTAAGGAAGATACCTTAGGCTAGGTGACTCACCACTTTAGACTAGGTGACTCATCCTTTCATAATGGTAGATTGAAAGCTTGAGGCAAGAGGGGAATAATGGGAGGAGGGTGGTTTGATGCCCTCCACGTTTCAGATTTGTGTGTGTGTGTGTGTGTGTGTGTCTACAATGCTATTTTGGTAATCTTTCACACATAGGGATATTTTGGTCATTTTGGCCCAAAATTTAGAAACGATTTCCTAGGTGTTCGTTGAGTCGACTTTGTCGTACTACCTAAGAATCATAATGGTCTCACCTCAATTTCTTAAATGTCCTTTAAAAAATTCACAAAATGTTATGTTAAAGCCTTTTTGTCCAACTTGAAATTAAACACAATTAATTCAATAGTCTCAATCCAAAATCACTTGATAAAATACCCTTAATCATTCTTCACCATAATATTGTTTTTCACTTAAATATGAAAATCGACCTTGGATTTTTTTGGGGTATTACAAATGCCCTCTCGCTTAGTACCACAACCCAGAATCTCCTTAGTATAAATATCCTGAAGCAAACAAAAACTTGGGTAAATTATTACACGACAATTCAATTGTTCAGTATTCTAAGCAACATACATCAATTTATTAGATAGAGATGAAACAAGTGAAGTATTAGATAATGAGAAAGCAACAGTGCCAACCCTTATCACAAGATAAGTAACTCCATTGGCTTTAGCAATACAAGTTCATTTGGGTTGGGTAGTATTTAGAAAATCATCAAGATCAAATGTCATATGATCAGTTGCATCGGAATTAATTATCCAGCATATGGAATCACTCTTATAAGAAGTATGAAATCAATAACAGTCGAACAATAATGGGTAGAATATTTTCAAGTTGTATTTTATTCTCCAAAATGAGGTATTTATAATATAAGGATGTAACCCTAGTATGGTCAAACTAGGAAACAAGATAAAATCCAAATTACATAATATCCATACAAAAGAAAAGAAATATAGTCATAATAAACTAGGAAATAAATCTCCTAATTAAGTCAGGATCTCGCTAACACTTCCCCTCAAGTTGGAGCAATGATGTCACACATGCCTAACTTATCAAGCGAGTTAAGAAAGACCAAAGTAGACACAGCTTTCGTAAGAACATCGCCAGTTGATACTCGGACGATATAAACGAAAAAGAAATAATTTCAGTATCCAGCTTCTCTTTAACAAAAATGTTGATCAACCTCCATGTGCTTTGTACAATCATGTTGCACAAGGTTATGCGCAATTGCAATTGCAACTTTATTATCACAATACAAATCCAGAGGTTTCTGGGGTCCAAACCCAAGATCCCTTAACAATCTTCTCAACCATAGTAACTCACACACCTTGAGCCATCCCACGGTACTCGGCCTCGACACTAGACCTAGACACCACTTTTTGCTTTTTACTCATCTAAGTAACAAGATTACCACCAACAAATGTGAAATACCCAGATGCAGAACATCTATCAGTGACTGAATCTACCCATTCAGAATCCGTATACCCTTCCACATTTGTATGACCATATTTGCAAAACTTTAGCCCTTTGCCAGGAGTCAACTTTCAGATATCTCAAAATGCGCATCACAACACCCATATGAACTTCAGTAGGAGAATGCATAAATTGACTCACTACACTCACTGTTTATGCAATATTAGGACACGTATGAGCTAAATAAATCAATTTCCTCACAAGTCGTTGATAACGCTCTTTATCTTTAGGGACTTGATCAAGATACAACTCCAACTTATGATTTTGTTCACTAGGGGTATCAATTGGTTTACAATCCAAAATTCTAGTCTCAGCAAGTAAATCCAAAATATACTTTCTTTGAGACAGAAAGATACCATATTTACATTTGGAAACTTCAATCCCAAGAAAGTACTTTAAATCACCTAATGACTTCATCTCAAACTCGGAAGCCAAATACTTCTGAAGATTTTGCATTTCTGCCTTATCATCTCCAGTCATAATCATATCATCAACATAAATAATTAAAACTATCAATTTATGTTGCGTCAATTCAGCTACACCAAATGGATTCAGCTGCATCCTCAGCTTGTGATACTCGCAAGTGCACAAGCCATTTGGTAGTATAGCATATGTAAGTGCAAGGTCGATTCCTCAAGGATTGGTGATTGAATTATCCAATTTAGTTTCCCTACACAAAACAAAAATAAAAACAAAAGAATATAAGTTTCCAAGTTCAATTTAGATTCACAGATTGATTCTAGCTAAAGTGTGATTAAGCCATGGTGTTTGGTTCTAACCTTGTATTCCTAATTTGATTTATTTGTCTAACCTAAGCATTAGAAATCCATTAAGCATAGAAGAACATTTTAAACAACCAAGCATGCATCTAATCCTTGTTGTTGAATTTTCATACATACTCTTCCTATTCATAGTTCAATTTGAATTAAAGCATGGTGTCTACTCTTAATTCAAACCAAGATAGATAACATGCAAGTCTTAATGGCGATCAATCATTCAAACTAGCATATTAACTTATAAGCATAATGAATAAGAACAAAAACCATAATTGAAACTTGGAAACTTATCAAACTTGAAAACTTGAATTAAAGAATTTACATTACAATGAAAAATAAATTACAACTAAGAAGCAAAAAGGTTTGTACAACAATTGAGAACATGGAGAATTTTTGAAGAGAAGAAAGTGGTGTTTGAGAACTTGGAGAATTTTTAGGAAGGGAAGAGAGAGATGTTTGAGAACATGGAGAATTTTGGAAGAGAAAAGAAGAGTGTTTGAGAACATGGAGAATTTTTGGAAGGGAAGAGAGAGGTGTTTGAAAAGTGTTTGAGAACATGGAGAATTTTGGAAGAGAAAAGAAAAGTGTTTGAGAACATGGAGAATTTTTGAAGTGAATAGAAAAGTGTTTGAGAACTTAGAGAATTTTGGAAGAGAAGAGAGATGTGTTTGAGAACTTGGAGAATTTTGGAAAAGAGAAGAAAGTGTATAAAGAATTTAGAAGAAGAGAATGGGGAGAAAGTGTTTGAGAAAGAGAATTTGATGAAGAAAAGGAAGAAGTGTTTGAAGAACTAGAAAAGAAGAGAAGGGAGAGAAGGGAAGGGAGAGGAGCTTTAGAGAAGTGCTTGAGAGCTCTCCCCCTTACGGTGTGTTTACAAGCTTTGAGAACCTTACTATTTATAGGCCTATGAAAAGTAAAAGTCTAATTATACAATTGAGTGCACTAATCACACTCACTTCTCCTAACACACAATTGCATTTGAAAATAATTTCTGTTGTCTTTAGGCTTAGTGTTGCAGCCCCCACTTCATCTTCTTTTTTTTCTTTGGCTGCTGCAAAATTCTACTAACAAATCCTACCACAAACAATTAGCTCATGCATATGTCATGCATGACAATGCATTACAATCTCGTTTTGGGCTTGTTCCTCTAATCTGAAAAATTTGGAAAAATATGGATCTTGAAGCTCTTTGTGTTATCTTTCCAAGCATATGCAACCCAGCTAAGACCTTCAAATGTCATTTTTGACCCAATGAACGCAGATATTGCCGAATTTGACTTTAAGCTACCAAAACTTGCATAACTTCCTCTAGAATATTCGGAATCATGAACCGTAAAATGCTCCAAAAACTAGACTTCCACATCTTTCTAATGATGTATGGCTCATTATCTGATTCTTCCTGAGCAAGTACAGTCCAATCCGTGAATTTGATTGATATGCAGACACAATTGTGGAGCTAACTTGACTCCAAAATGCATTAAATTGAGTCACAAAGCTTAATAAATCGAAACAAACACAAAATAGATTAAAAGCACAAGTTTAACTCAAAAACATGACCAAATCATAAGTTAGAATGGTACAAAATGATATGTAATTATGCATCGATCAATTTACCTTTATGACACTTTAGAAACAAAGAATGGTTTGAGTTACTCTGCATATAGCCAAATTTCTTCGTAGATGCTACAAATCTCCCAAACCATGCTCTTGGAGAAACTTCTTCAATCCATATAAGGACTTTTGCAGCTTACTCACAACATCCTTTTTTAGAGGTTACAGGAATACCAGGAGGGAGATCCATGTAAATCTCCTCCTTGAGGTCACCATGTAGAAACGCATTTTTGACATCGAATTGCAATAAGGGCTAGTCGCGGTCGTTTCTTTGCACAAAGACCTCCAAATTAGGTTAAGTATAAACCTTTGCTACCAATTTAGACTTATAATGGTCAATGGAACCATAGCCTTATGCTTCAAAGTAAACACCCATATGAGATAAATCTCATGTTTTATTCTTGTTCAAGGCATCCATTTCAACATTTATGGCTCCATCAATTTGAGGTTAGCATGCACACAAATACACTAGGTATGATGTATATGACGTGAGTTGACACATAATATCCATTCAGAAGAATATTGTACTTTGTTATAGCAGTATAACTTCAAACACATTATAAGGTTTGGGTGAGGATTTTAAATGATGCAGTTTGATTCAACAAGGCATTTAATGGTGGTGTTGGTGGCCGGTGCTCCGGTGCGTTGCTCAGAGATGAATGAGATGACTCCCGCCTTGAAAATTCGTATGATATATTGATAAATGGATTTTCTTACAATCTACCACTAAGGAAAGCAAATAAAGGTATTGAAAGTGCATTACAGGAAAATATAATTTGCTCAGGAGCTTAGTAAGGGGGAGTCTTGGAGGGACAATTGGGAGAGCATAGTGGAGTCTGAAGTAATAGGTTTGGGATCGTGAAGCATGGTGGTGTGACTAGATCTTAAATGTCATGGAAAGTCAGAATATTGGCGCCTAACCACTCTGATTTCCAACCAGTAAATGCTTCTTGCGACTAGTGGGCTTGTTGCGATGCAGACATTACTTCATTAAATGGTTCTGGGTAGGTGGATGATATAGATCATTTGAAATTACACTGCATAAGTATAGCCATTGAACTCATCCACACAAGAATCTTATTTTCAAATACAAGCGACTGGTCGCTTGTGTCAATGTGACTTAGTAGAAGAGTATTGCTTGCTTGGGACCAACACCAAGATAAAAACATAATAGGTTACCTTTATGGAAAGTCACGTCAAAGTAACACCTTCGGGTCGAGAAGAGTAACCAATAAAAACAGAGCACAAAGATCAAGTTTACTCCGTTGATGAGAGTAGACATGAACATAGGCAACACACCCAAAAACTTCAGGGGGCAACTTGGAGACGGAGACATGGGAAACATGGTCACCAAACACATCATGCGGAGTCTTGAAATCAAGAACCCGGCGATGAGTACGATTAATCAAATAGGCAGCATGCAGAACACCATATACCCCCAAAAATGATGGGGAACAAACATATCCAATACGACATATCCAATACGAGAGAGCATGCAACTTCAAGCAATTGTCAGTTCTTTCTTTCAGACACACCGTTTTGTTGAGGAGTAAAAGAGGTTGTTGTTTGGTGAATAATACCTTAAGCACGGAAGAAAGACTCCAAAGTATTATTCACATATTCGCCTCCGTTATCAGTCAGGAATACTTTGACCCGAGCATGAAACTGAGTAGACATCCATAGTACAAAACTCTGGAAGGATGGAAGCAACATCATGTTTATTTTTCAGCAAAAAAACCCAAATGAGTCGGGTACAATTATCAATAAATGTAACGAACCAACAAAATCCGTTCGAAGTAATGCGAGCCGGACCCCACATATCAGTAATGCACTAAATCAAAAGGCTTTGCAACTTTACTATCACTCAAAGGAAACATAGTGCGATGGCTTTTGGCCAAAATACATGTCTCACACTTAAAATTGGACTCATCACAAGAATGGAATAAAGATGGAAATAGACACTTAAAGTAGCCAAATAATGGGTGTCCTAAGCGAAGATGCCATAAAAAAATTTGTTGTTTATCTTTGATACGACAACTTTGAATAGTATTAACGAAAGATCACGAACTGGTGCAGAAGATAATGTCAAATAATATAACTTTCCTATCCATTTACCATGCCCAAATTGTCACATAAGTCTTAAGATCCTGTAAAGAGCAATGTAACCCTAGTAGTGTCAAACTAGGAAACAATATCGGTGTTATTAGTAGTGGACCGCTAGCCCGTCTCTTTGAATTTAACATGGTATCAAGCGGGTTGATTGACTAGGCCTGAACTGGGCCTTTACTCTTACCCAATATGTAGTGTTCACATGTTGGATTTGAATGTTTACCCCTACACCTTATCCAATACATGGTGTTCACATGTTGGCTTAAATGATTCACTCTGATGTGGATTTGGCGCCATCTGTGGCCCACTATGTGGTAGTCCCACATGAGGGGGCGTGTTAAAGAATATAAGTTCCACATCGGAAACTTGACTAAATAAAATACAATATATAATGAATGATTTTACTACTAATATCATCGATGGCCTTAGTGAAAAAACTCCACACTTATTGGGCTTTGTAAGTGGTTAAGTTGGGGATAATATCGGTGTTGTTAGTAGTAGGCCGATGACATCTCTCTTTAAATTTAACAATAACAAGTACCATTACTAGCAGTATTACGCTGTGTTGGATCTTTGAGAAGTATCCCACCATTCGAGGTAGTCCATGCAATTTGAAACAAGTTTCACGAGTGTGTTGGGGTCATTGGTCAGGAAGTCGTAATTTGTGCAGGGAAAGATGCATAGAATATAGGTTGAGTGGGAATCTGGATTGTAATATGAGCGAGTCTGGTCCGAGTCCGAGTCAAGTCGATCTGTTAAAATATGAGGCAAATACAGGTTTGGGTCTTTCTGAAATCAATTCTTTGAAGATAGTGGTCGAAATAAGGGTCTTGGTCGGATCTTGAGTCAGAATCGGGTTTGGGGTTTGGTTTTGCATCTTTAAGAATTGAGCCACTTGAGCACTCAATTCAGCTAAGGTCGGGTGAGAAGGAGAGGCGATATCGATGGTGCTACCTCCACGAGGAATGAAAAAAACATCCTCCCCTACTGGCGGTGGCGAGGATTTGAAACTAGAGTCAACAATCCCAAGATCGCTGCTTTGATACCGTGCTAAAATATGAGAAACTATGAGAGAATATTTGTTTGTGAGAATTTTCTTCGTATTCCTCTTCTTGTAGGAAGTCATATTTATAATATAATGAAGCCTTAATGGCCAAATAAAATAATAAATTCTTATTTCTATTTACAGTAGTGAATTATGAATTAAATAAATCAATTACAATTAATATGAGAATCCTTGGTATGCAAAGAAAGTCAATGGTTCTCAAATCACGCCAATAATATATGCCCAGCAGTTTGAAATCCAGAAATTAATTTAAAATTTTGAACGTGCACAACAACCAAGCACAATACATTCAACCCCTCACCTTGAGGTTGGGACACACCTTGCACCTTGCATCCAACCTCAGTCTTTACCATATGTAGAACAACCAAGCACAATACATTCATGGGGCCCAAGTTCTATTTCTCCAGTAGTATTCAGAATCATTGTAGCAAATTTAGGCATTTGATTTCGCGCTAAGGAGAGGGAGAGCTTTGCCAGGATATCAGACTGTAGTAAGTCTGATCGCTCGTTCAAAATTACCAAAATGCATTGAGGGTCAGACGAATAGCACAGTTCAGTGATTAGCTTACGGATAACAAAATCCTCATGAAATCCATGCAACCTTTTCGAGCCTATTGAACACAACTGCATGAGAGGAACCTTCCCAGCATAGCCTTTCAGGCTGAACGCTAGCGCAAAAATCTCGGGTAGATGAAATTTGATGGTGTTCATATCTTACACGATACCACAGCCTTTTCATATCTTCTACTCATAACTGGTTCTCTGTCAGAATTTGATATTAAGGCAGTCCTCCGAATAGCCGAAGCGACACAAAAAACACAAGGGACGTTGATGAAGCAATTACGTGTTAGAACCTCTTTTGTCACTATTAGTAAGACATTGCATCGTCTTAATCCACTTATAGATGGTCTTCTAATCACATTGGGTTTACAGCTCTTGGTGTTAGTCAAGAAATAGGATTAGAGCAGATCTGCAGTTCTAGTTAAAGTGCAATATTAATTGGATAACTAGAACCTTGAGAATTCCTAATCACATATGGATTGAAACACTTATTCCTAATGCAATCAGGATAGGATCAGGTATTCTTCGATGGGCAAAATACCTGAACCTAATGCATATAAATAGCAGCCCCTTCCCTAGCAGTTAAACACTCTCAAAAAAAGCAATCTCACCCCATCCGAGAAAGAGATAAAGAACTGCATAGGTGAAGAAGGCTTCTATACAAATCCTAAGCTACCATGTCAGACCAAGGTTAGTATTTAAGATTCAAAGACAAGAAAGAACTTACATGTGGTATCAGAGCTCTAGGTCTTGTTCTTAAATCTACAACTGTTTTGCTGATTTTAAAACTTTCAAAAGGAATCTGTATTGTTTTAAAATCTGTATAAATTTTCTGATCAATTAGTCATGTAGAGTAAAATTGCATATCTTATTTGTTAAAGTATGATCTAGAGTATAAAGTATCATACTCGATCATACTTGAAAGATTATTGTTCATAGATTTAAATTGCAGCTGCATAAGTTAGGCGAGCCATAGCAGCCTAAACCCTGTTGCAGATACAATTTAAATCAACAGATTGATCAATATTTGCATCACAGTTCATAGCCTTTCATATTCTTCTCGATCCAAAGACAGGAATAGTATGAATTGATGTTAACTGTGATGGAAAACATGGATAAAAGGTTTCACACAAACAAACGGGAAAGCTTTGATCCAAAGATTAAAGTTTTCTTGTGCAGGGTGTTGTGTTAAGCCATAATAATCTAGTGTTTTGAAAACATGTTTGATTCATGGTCCAAAGATATGAATTGATAATGTTTGAATACAGTTTTTGGGGACAGTTTTATTCATTTAAATGTGATTTACAGTGAATTCCTCCAGCTATCATTCCATCGAAACTTTGACTGGAACAAACTACTCCAAGTGGAAACAAGATCTGGCTATATCTTTAGGATTATTGGATTATGACTATGTTCTCAAAGAAACTCCTCTCAAAGCACCTGCCACAAGTGCTTCTGCAGAAATCAAGACCCGATATGTCAAATGGGAAAAGGCAAACAAGATGACCATGTTAATCATGCAGAGGGCTATGGCATCTTCAGTTAAAGGCAGCATTCCAAAGACTAAAAGTGCAAAGGAATATTATGAGTTCATAGCTCAGAGGTTCAAAGTTTCTGAAAAATCTGCCAAAAGCTCACTGCTGAACAAACTAACT
Organism: Prunus mume; assembly: GCF_029339155.1. Classification (NCBI taxonomy): domain Eukaryota; kingdom Viridiplantae; phylum Streptophyta; class Magnoliopsida; order Rosales; family Rosaceae; genus Prunus; species Prunus mume. The sequence continues at coordinate 14,596,637 of NC_142704.1, forward strand.
GACATGAAGTATGATGGGCAAGGGTGTGTTAGAGCTCATATTATGAACATGATTGACATTGGGGCAAAACTACAAGAGCTGAACATGACAGTAGATGAGGATATGATGGTGCATTTTGCATTGAACTCTCTGCCCAAGGATTTTAAACCCCTTCGAAATACATACATAGCCCAGAAAGAAAGTTGGACACTTAATGATCTCATCACTATAAGTGTCGAAATTGAGGACAATCTGATAAGAGAAAGGGGAGCTAAGGTGATAAATATGGTTCAAGCAAAGCAGCATAAGTGGAACAAAAACTCTGAAACTAGTAAACAGAAAGAAAAGGACAATTCAAGTGCTCTCAAACCAGTTGGAAACAAATGCTTCTTCTGCAAGAAAGGTGGACATATGAAGAAAGAATGTAGGAGGTACAAGAGGTGGTTGGACAAACAAAAGGCTAAAGGTAACACTAATCAGATCCTAGTTTGTTTTGAATCGAATTTAGTTGATTTTTCTTGTGATTCATGGTGGTTAGACAGTGGAGCATCTATTCATGTGACTAATTCTTTGCAGGGGTTCATAAGGAAGAGGCCCCCAAGCAAGGATGAAGTGAAGGTGTTCGTAGGCAATGGAGAGAAAGTTCAAGTTGATTTTATTGGAGTAGTTAGGATTGAATTAGTTTTTGGTTTTGTTTTGGAATTAGAAGATGTGGTTTATGTTCCTGCTATGAGGAAGAACCTAATCTCAGTTGCTAGGCTTGTAAAGTCAAAGTTCACTTTGAACTTTGATGATTTTGGTTGTTCTATTTTCAGAAATAAAGAATTAGTTGGAAAAGCAAATCTTGTTGATGGCATGTTTCGATTAAGTTGCAAAACAATCATGGAAATTAACTCAGTTGAAACTCAAACAAACAAAGAAGCTTCCTACACTCTATGGCATAAAAGACTTGGTCACGTTTCAAAGGATAGAATTAAAATCCTATGCAAAGAATTAGTCATACCACCATTGAATCATAACACAGGAAGAAGTATGCATTGAATGTGTAAAAGGAAAACTGACAAATTTAAGGAAGAAAGGAGCAATAGGGAGCAAAGGGTTGCTGGAACTAATACACATAGACATTTGTGGGCCTTTTCCAACTCCAACTCATGAAGGGTTCAACTATTTTATAACCTTTACAGATGACTACTCTAGATATGGACATGTTTTTCTTATTAAAGAGAAATCCAGTGCATTGGACATGTTTAAAATCTATAAAGCTGAGGTAGAAAAACAGTTGGACCTAAAGATCAAAGTAGTTAGATCTGACAGAGGAGGGGAGTATTATGGAAGGTTTGATGAAACCGGGAGAAATCCTGGTTCTTTTGCTAAGTTCCTACAACAAGAGGGAATTATTGCACAAAGATACTAATCTGCACTCCTCAATGAATGGAATTGCAGAAAGGAGAAACAGAACTCTAAAGGATATGATGAGAAGTATGATGTGTTGTTCCAAGTTGCCGATATTTCTTTGGGGAGAGGCTTTAAAGACTGCAAACTACATATTAAATAGGGTACCTACTAAAAGTGTGAATGCTATCCCTTATGAAGTGTGGGTGAAAAGAAAACCAAGTTTGAATCACTTGAGAGTTTGGGGGTGTAAGGCAGAAGCAAAACTGTACAATCCTATGGAGAAAAAGTTGGATTCAAGAACAACCAGTGGTTATTTTGTTGGCTATCCAGAAAGGACTAAAGGCTACAGGTTCTATTGCCCTCAAAACACAACTAGATTCGTAGAAACACAAAGAGCTGTATTTATTGAGTCTGAAACTGAGGTAACAGAAGAAGAAAATTTTGATTTTGATGAAGTAGTGACAGAAAATGCGCGAGTGTTCTAATACAGATAAAGAATTCTACACTGCCCAGTTTTGAGTTGAGTGGCACGCCATCTGTACAAGAAGATAGTTTTGTTGAAGATCACATGATACTTGAGCAGGAAAATCAAGAAATGCAAGATTTGCCACCAGAAAACACAAATATGAATCTGCCTGCAGAACAAACCAATAATCAGATGGACATAGAATTAAGAAAATCTCAAAGACCAAGGAAAAGAGCATTGCCGGATGATTACTATGTCTATTTGCAAGAATCTGAGCATGATGTGAATTCAATTGAAGATCCTATGAACTATAAACAAGCCATGTCCAGTGAGAAGAGTGAAAATTGGTGGGGAGCTATGAAATCTGAACTGAGTTCTATGGAGAAGAATGGTGTATGGAAACTAGTTAATCAGCCACAAGGTTGTAAACCTATAGGCTGCAAGTGGGTTTTCAAGACTAAGAGGAACTCTAAAGGGAAAATTGACAGATATAAGGCAAGACTAGTTGCCAAGGGATACACACAGCAAGAAGGGATAGACTATAATGAAACATACTCACCACTCTCAACCAAAGACTCGTTTAGAGTGATAATGGCACTAGTGGCTCATTTTGATTTGCATTTGCATCAAATGGATGTAAAGACAACATTCTTGAATGGAAATCTAAAGGAGGATATATATATGAAACAACCAGAGGGTTTCATTCAAGAGAAGGGAGAAAATCTTGTATGCAAACTGTGCAAATCTATTTATGGTCTTAAGCAAGCCTCAAGACAATGGTACATTAAGTTTGATGAAGTTGTTAAACAGTATGGTTTTACAGAAAATGCATTGGATGAATGTATTTACATGAAGGTGAGTGGGAGGAATTTCATCATACTAGTACTATATGTGGATGATATTTTATTGGCATGCACAGATTTGTCAATGTTGCATAACTGCAAAGAATTCTTGTCCAAACATTTTGAGATGACAGATCTTGGTGAAGCAACCTATGTTTTAGGAATTGAAATCAGCAGGAATCGAGAGAAAGGAACTCTTGGTTTATCACAGAAGAACTACATAGAAAAAGTATTGCAAAGGTTTAATATGCTAGGATGTGGTGGGCTGACATGCCTATATCAAAAGGAGACAAACTGAGCAGAGAACAGGCACCAAAAACTGAGCAAGAGAAGGCTGAAATGAGTGACAAACCTTATGCCTCTTTGGTAGGAAGTCTGATGTATGCACAAGTATGCACCAGACCTGACATTGCTTTTCCTATTAGTGTGTTAGGGAGGTTTCAATCTAATCCTGGACAGGCGCATTGGGTTGCAGGCAAAAGGGTATTAAGGTATTTGAAAAGGACTATGGATTACAAGTTGGTATTTAAAAGAAGTGACAGTTTGAAATTAGAAGGATTTGCAGATGCAGACTTTGCAGGTTGTAAGGATGATCTCAGATCAACATCAGGATATGTGTTTACATTTGCAGATGCTTCTGTATCTTGGAGAAGCATCAAGCAACCTCTAACAGTAGCATCTACAATGTTGGCAGAATTTTTAGCATGTTATGAAGCTACTGCACAGGCAATGTGGTTGAAGAATTTTATTACAAGCCTGAAAATAGTGGACTCTATACATAAACCTGTACAGCTGTGGAATGACAATAGTGCAGCAGTCTTGTTTGCAAAGGGAAACAAAAGAACAAAGGCTTCAAGGATTTTGGATGTTAAGTTTCTTACAGTCAAAGAAAAGATAAGAGATGGCTACACAGTTTTGGATCATATCAGCACAAATGACATGGTGGCAGACCCTCTCAATAAAGGATTGCCAAAGGAAGCTTTTCACAGACATGTTCGAATATGGGATTAATGGAAGATAAGAGTGGCTAGATCAGTGGGAGCATTTCAGTTTTGTCTTAAGATCAATGGTTATGTTTGGTTAATTAGTAAAAGTTTCGATGGATGATCTGGAAGTTTGAGAATTTATAAAGTGTTGTTTTGTTTTGTTTTAATTAATTAATCTGTTTGGATATATTTCATACTTGAATGTATATGTAAAGCAGTAATAGCTAGCAAATAAAGTAACTGCTATAACACAATACATTCATGACATTTGTGCAATTTTTGCAATTAGACCTTAGTAGTCATTAAGGGGCAATGAATGAAGCATGACTTGTTTTGCACAGACAGTTAAGTCATGCAGATTTCTGGTTTCAATCTTGATCGAAGCCTTATGTGATTTTGAAGGATTTCAGTTGTAATTATAGGAATCTTGAAATGTTTTGTTCAAGTAATTTCGATAATTCACTGGAGTTTTTCGTAATTGACAGTGGCTTAGTAGGAATTGCTCTATCTTGTTTCACAAGGCCTTAAAGTGATTACACCATGGACTGTTGTGATTATTTGACCAAGTGGGAGACTGTAAGACATTGCATCGTCTTAATCCACTTATAGATGGTCTTCTAATCACATTGGGTTTACAGCTCTTGGTGTTAGTCAAGAAATAGGATTAGAGCAGATCTGCAGTTCTAGTTAAAGTGCAATATTAATTGGATAACTAGAACCTTGAGAATTCCTAATCACATATGGATTGAAACACTTATTCCTAATGCAATCAGGATAGGATCAGGTATTCTTCGATGGGCAAAATACCTGAACCTAATGCATATAAATAGCAGCCCCTTCCCGAGCAGTTAAACATTCTAAAAAGCAATCTCACCCCATCCGAGAAAGAGATAAAGAACTGCATAGGTGAAGAAGGCTTCTATACAAATCCTAAGCTACCATGTCAGACCAAGGTTAGTATTTAAGATTCAAAGACAAGAAAGAACTTACAACTATTAGTAGTGCCATAGATAAATCATAACGATGAAAAAACACCGAGAAAGGATAATCACCGTGACATACCACTGCTAAACTTTGGCCTAGGTGAAAAAACATGCACCAATTGCGTACCCATTTATGTAAGCCATAAACAGTAACCAATATTTGCTAAGACAATTCCTTAAGGATCCAAATGCCTGCATCCCATCTACTGTAATATCTGCAAATAGAACCTGACTAAATCAAAAGGCACAAAGTAACACACATACATAGACACATGAGCAAATAATCTGAAACCAAAGCCAGCCAGGAAATCATATCACAATGACTATAAGCAATAGCGAACGGGGTATCATAAAACTGGTTTTAGTCATACATCGAGGCTCTATTTGTTACGTAGGACTAGCTTGGACAAGACTAATTATGAGAATTGTCTAGGATAGGCTTAGACTAAATTCTGTCCTATGTTTTATGGGGCACTGGACTAAGAGTGACTATAATTCTAAACTATGAAATTAATCATTTCAAACATTAATACCTTTTTTTTTGTTCTCAAATATGCATCAACAAAAATCATAAACTTCACTAAATATTACAGCCATAAAAACTAGGGAGCTTTCATTTTAAGACATTATATAGTTTACTAATTTGGAAGATATAAATACAATTTTACCTAATTAGCATAAGGCCAAAGACAAAATAGTACCTAATTTTACAATAATGTAATTAAAAAACATCAAAATTACACAAAATGCTACTCCTTCTAAGTCAAGCACACTATGCCACATGTTCATATCTGGCAATCCCCTTCCAACCACCAACCGCTACTACTCACCGCCCATCGCCAACCAAGTCGTCGGCGGCCAGCCACCGCCGCCAACTTCCGATCATTCACCACCATCCACACGCCAGATTCGGCCAGCCATCGCCATTCACCAACTATGTTGCCCTTAACCTAAAAAATAGGAAATTTTGTGTGCTTGAAGAGACTCAAACCTTGACCATCAAAGGAGGGTAGCCTCATTCACAAACCACTACACCAACCTTATTTTTGTGATATTTTGTAAGTTAGGCAATATTTATATTAACAATCAATGGTATTTTTTTTATTTAAAAAAAAAATGATTTCAACATCAATACGTGCAAAATTTGTACCGAATCCCTAATACTTAACTCTAGAGTTATACAAAACAAAATAATGTAGATATCAATAATGTAAACATAAATAAAAACTATAAATAAAAACAGAAATTGCAAACAAAAACAAAAATTGAAAACCGAAAAATTCATGCCAACATCTAGTAAGAAACAAGCCAAAATTTCTCATTTTTTAGTGGGATTTTAAGACAAAAACGATTTAGATATCAACGATGTAAATAATAATAAAAAAACAAAAAAGCAAAAAAAAAACTATAAAAAAAAACAGAAAACAAAAACTAATTTAATAGAAACAAAATTGCACTGCAAAGTATGAGAAAAAATAAACATATTAATAAGTGAGGAACCAAAATGCAAAAGCATGATGAAAGTGCTAGAACGGAATTGGAAACTGTTAGTTTCCATTTTGTGTCATCGAAGATCGCCCTTTGTCTCCGAGAACTTGATTGAGTATAAAAATGCTGCTTCAGGTTAAAATTGCATGTTCTTGTTCACCTAAACTAAAGAGTTGGGATAATGGTAATGAAATCAATGTTGTTTTCTTTGGCCAATCAAAATGTAATCTATCTTGTTTTATTATTGAAAACAAACTATATTTCATCAATATTATATAATTATTAATGTTCATAAAATTCTACTTCCAATGCCAGGAAATGATAAAACAATTTAGTAATGCAGTGTGTGCAAAATTGATCTCTCAAAGATGACATTTGACGTAGTGAAGGATAAAATTCCTCCTTTTGCCAAATAGATATAACATGAAATTCTGGTTTGCTAAAATGATCAACCGAGCAATAGACTATCTAAATACCAAAGATTCCTACACATCAAACCACAATGCAAACTCCCATCCCTGTCCAAATGAAACCCTAAAACTCTACACACCAACCACTGATCAAAACAGAAACTCCAATGCAGAAGCGGAAACTGTAATGTAGAAACGGAAACTGCAATCCACAAATGGAAACTGCTGGACTGTTCCACCCAAAATTGGCCTTGAACTCTGGCTGTTTGGGTCCGGTATTTTGGGGAGATGATATAGAAGGTGATGGTGAGAAACTTTCATGAAAGAATGACGGCGAGATAAGGTCGTTACGGTGACGGAAAGTCGCCGTGAAATTGGGTTTGTGGCAGGCCCTGACTGCTGGACTGTTCCGGCCAAAATGGCCACGAACGCTGGCTGTATGGGTCAGGTTTTCGGGAAGATGATAGAGGAGGTGATGACGAGCAACTTTCATGAAGGAACGACGACAAGATAAGGTTGTTACGGCAACGGAAATAGGCCATGACTGCTGTACTGTTCTAGCCAAAATTGGCCACAAACACCTGCTGTTTGAGTCGGGTATTTTGGGAAGACGAAAGAGGAGATGATGGCGAGCAACTTTCGTGAAGGAACGATGACGAAATAATGTCGTTACGGCGACAGAAAGTCGCCATGAAATTGGGAATGTAGCTGCCCTATTTTCCAGTCGAGAGGGGAGGATAAAATCTGATTTTTGCAAGGTTTTTCAAACCAAAAAAAGGGTAAATTTGTATTTTACTCTAATTTAGACAAACACATTGAATTTAAGCTTCCTCTTCGGTCAAATCCAAAACAAAATTTTAAAAATATGTATTAAAACCCAAAAAAAATACTGTCTCAAATCATACTTTATGTCTAAAAGTAATATTATAAACTTTATTAATATTATAAAGTTACCTCACTAGACACTGTAATACGTGTCTAGTAAAGCCTCACTACATACATCAAACTAATGTAATTACACTCGAGAAAAAAAGAAAAGAAAAAAAAAAGCAAACTGAAGTGCATAAATACAATTTATCTTTTTTACCATGAAAGAAAAAAGCAATTAAACTGCATTAAAACCTGAAATCATCGTATAACATGAACACATAAAAGCACTCATCTAAATTATAAATAAATAAATAAATAAAAAATTCAACGCATAAAAGCTTTTTGTTATCATACCAATGGCCTTCGGCCGTATTATCAACAGCTCGCTTTACAATAAATTCAAAACCATAATTTCCCTGTTGTATTGGCCAATTTCCACTAAACTTTACAACAAGGATGAACATATATCATTGCCAGGACATAATGATTTGAGCGGAAAAAAGAAGTGGAGGCTGTTAAATTCAATGCAATGGGGAAAATGCAGAGATGGAGCAGCCAATAAGAAGAGTGCCATGAACTGCCTTGCATAGCAAATTTTTTTATTTTTCACCCCGCACTACGTTTGGATCATACATTATCTTCCCAAGGTTCAGTTACTCTGTCATGTCGTTTTACAGTTTTTCTAATTTGAATAGATGGGTGTAATTGTGTTCACAACTATCCGGCTGTGTGTTGTTTGCAACCTTTACGTCCATAATGCTGAGAACTTCGCCTCACAATCTTCTTGCACAAATAGCAATAGTGGTTTTGGCATGCCCAGCAGAACATATGATTGTTATTGCCAATCTGATGGGAAAAGGCAGAAACTCTATTTATCATATTGACACAACTCCAAAAATCCTCAGAAAAACCAAAAAAGGACATTTACTACTTTTGAAAAGAACAAAAAGAGAACATAATGAATTTCCTTATTAACCATCAAGTAAACCTATGAATATCTGATTTGTATCAAGGCCCAGTCTTGACTCACCTTTGCATTAAACTGACCACAATTAGGGCATAATTGACCATGTGCAGCAAAGAGTTCAGCTTGAATCTGACCCAAAACCTGTCGAGGATTCATCTGTGCCTCCCAGTTCTGAATTGCTTCTTGCGGGAACAGTTCACATGCACCATCTCTTCAATTCATACAAAGCTAATTAGTTCTACAGAAAATATGTATATGCATATTGATGAACATACAAATAAAGCATAGGAATAGCCTCAAATACTTAAATCAATTTAGAAACCTGAAATGATCATATCCCTCAATTGCCTTATCACAGCGGTAACAGAAGTATTGCCCACAGTTTTTACACACCATCTTGTTGCAACCTTCAGTTCGTGATATTGCCATCTTACAAGATGGGCATTGCTTTGCATCGCGAAGAATTTCCCTCACACTGAGAATCTCATTGATTTTCTCACGTTCTTTGTGCCTTTGATCATCATTCAACTGACCAAAATTTTGACGTTCCTGCATTATAAATTTGTTTGTATTCAATTCTCACTAGTAAATTAAAATAATATGAAGTTTCCAATAGACAATGAAAGATAGATATCCTTTTTCTCTAGAAGGGTGGGACCAAAGAAATGTTTAACTCAGATATCATAAATTGATCTGCGGACTATAACACTATTGAGAATATAGCAATCTTGCATTTAGTTCTAAGTCTAGCACAGAATACATATGAGGATGTCTCTCCAACCATTGCCAATTAATTTGAGTTGGATGCTCAAACATTAAAAGAAAACTTTACCATTCTGCAACTACCATAAAGAACACCATTTCTTAGGTGCCAAAATTGAAAAACTAAGGAGATATGGGAGTTATTGAATCGAAGTGAAAATGACATCTAAATTGGGGTAGTTGGGCATGGCAGAAGTAAATTGACAGAGTTTGCGAAGGTCCAATCATGTATATCATTGGAGACAGTAAAACCATTTTGCACTTAGTGAATTGAGATAATCCATAGGAAAATTAGCCTGAGGTTGACGTGGTCAGTTTGCAGCAACCATAAGACAGTTTTTTCCTTTTTACTTTTGAATGAATACCATAAAACACAGTTTATATTGCCACATATATGTCTTTTATCTCAGCTGTTAAAATGGCTAGAAATGTTAAGGAGGCATTGAAGTTATACCATTGCGGAGAAACTGACAGCTAAGACCTGTTTAATTTATTTGCCTAGTACTGCAACAAAGCACCATGTATTTACCTAACCCAAAAGACTTGGAGGAATTCACAGCTGCAAACATATTACTAATTGTACAAATAAGATATATTTATCATGGCAAGAACATGCCTTTGAACCTCAGTATTTTTATTTTGAGAAGAATGACAACAATTTATAGTATGATCAGAATAGTTCAATAATTTTTTTGGCACATAATCAGATTCAAGTTACAAGGTAAATAAAATGACAATTGAAACATCAGATGAGAACTAGATGTCTGCTGAACCAGAAACAAAAACAGAACCTTGTCTGTGTGAGTGTAAGAAGAGGCAGAAATCAGGGTTCTGGATCATTTAACTCTACCATTGCATATTCTTATAAAATAAAGTCAGACTACACAGATGAATTTGTAACCGAGATAAAGTTTCAAACCTAAAAAAACTAAATTAGACAGAATTTATACAGTATCAACCCTTCACAAGAAGATATGTGTTTTGTAACTAAGCCTAACAGCAAATTCTACTATGTGGAACTTAAGGGAATCATCAGCATTTGCCCATACTACATTAAAAATTTGGGCAAAGGTGGTGTTGTTTTCCCTTTACAACAGCTTGCTTTTTGTTTTGGATAGGAAACAAATAGTTTTAACAGAAAATCATAGCATGTCTCAGTACCAGAAAATAAGTTATGATTGTCATTTCTACCAAATGGCAGTTGATTCAAGCACAATATCCAGATTTGATGAAGAGATAAACATGATTCCCCCACATCCCGTAATCACAAAAAAATGATTAATAAGGACAGCGAAGAGTATAAATTTTACCTGCAGGATGTGAAGTTTCATTTCTGGTGTCATACACTGAATACCTACATGGCGCCGCTCCTTGCAAAGTGTGCAAAAGCTAAAGAAGCACTTTGAGCATTGGGCATGCTGGTCTTCATCCTCTATGCAGGGAATTTCACATCTTGGGCAATACACAACATCCGACATTGCCTCTAGTGTTTTAATTAAGATTAAGGACTCCCAACGTTCAAACTCTTCAACATCAAGCAATCGTTTTAACAAACCTGGTGGAATCATACCCCCACATTTTGCATCAGGACACTGCAGTTTGCTTACGGTGCCTTCCTTGACATGCATGTCAGAATAAGTCTTCATGCATTTCCAACAGAAGAAATGCTGACATGGAAGTCTAACAAACTCAGTACCTAGAAAGATAGATCAATTAGAGTGGTGAATAAGACCTGCACTGATTTTTCATAGATAGTAAGTTCAATTGATGGTACACCTCCCAAGGATGAATCAGTTAAGCTGCCTCCTAAGGATGAAACAATTAAGCTAATTACAAGCTAACAAGAGCTTATGACCAGGTAATTACAATCAATCATGAAGTAATTTTAATGAATTCAGGCAAAATGGAATCCTGATAGTTTCATCCTAAGGACGGAATCTTAGACAGATCCATCCCAAGAACATTGTTTAACACACAGACACATGAATACTAAGTTATACATGTACTTGTATGCATGTGTAGAAATCATACTGGAAAAGCCTAGAGAAAATCACGTGTGAGTTGTAACCAAGTTAATTTCGTTTTGGCTTGTGTAATGAATGAAATGTATTGAACTGTTGCTCTTATTGTGGAGAAATGATTTGAATGAAATTGCCGACATAATTGTTCAATGATTATTTCCCTTTGTGTATGCAAACAATGATCATACTTTAGTTCACTCAACCAGAATATAGGGTCAGCATAAATCTTATGAAAAAGACCCTAGTGCCAAAGTTATTGATAATTCTCAAGCATAGGGAAAAACTAGTCTAACAACTATAAGTGAACTAAGTAAATATTAGATATATTTTATATTTCTCAAGGCCCAAAAGAAAAAAGGAAAAAAAAAACCAATTTTTTTAATAGAAACAAATTCTATGTCAAATTCAAAAGAATCTGTGTCAAGAAAGGTTTATGTCAGATTACCTGCAAACTCACTAAAACAGATGCGGCACTCATGCAAATTTTTGTGAAAGTTTTCATGGAGTCTATCATCGTTGTAACTTCTAATAAAAGGAATGTCAACATCTGGGGAAACACTTCCAGTAACTGCCCGTCTATCTCCAGCATCTCTCACCCCGTAAGGACCAAGAATTATTTCTTTATCAAAACTAAGATACGAAAGCGAAGAATTTTGTAGCCATTCCACCCATTGGTACATAACCTCCTGCCCTGGTTGTTCTCTCCATATTGAGTCCAGCTCAGAACACAAATGGGAGATTTTACTAGAATGCAGCCACTGAACGGATATTGTAAAATACGGTGGTAGGTGACTTGGGTATGATTTAGGTAACAAACATGTCAACATAATTGGTGGAAGATGCTGCGCTTTGAAAGAGTATGAGAATTCATCAGAACCCTCGCTTCTGGTCTTAAGATCACTAGATGAATTCAACTTTGTAGTAACAGCAATTTCACCAGGAGCTTCAACATGTATATGAATCTGCATATACATAGGTTCACATATTTACTTATTTCACTAAATAATGATTAAAGGAGCTCTGAAGTAGTGGATTATTGCCAAACCTGGAATGATCGACGGCCTCTTTGTCTTTCAAAGATGAAAAAGTCGTCTCCATAAATGGACTCCATAGCAAGCAACTGTCACAAACTTAAAAGAATGAGAAAAGGTCCAAAGAAACACAACAACAACAACAATAACAAAATAATAACAATAATAATAATAATAATAATAATAAGGAGGTTCAAGATGCTGCTATATGTGAGCACCAAATTATTTAACTAGTAGCAGATGGTTTGCAAACATAAATAGAGTCACATTAATCTTGCATTGCTTTTTATTTAGCTTCAGTCCCTCCCTCATTATGCATTACACCAACATAGAGAGATTACTCTTTTCTATATCTAGCTCAACAATTTATTGGGAAATGCAAAATCTTGCTACATAAACATTACCCCCACCCTATCATCTCGATTATGAAATCACCCGTTCATGTTTTTAATGTAGCAATTTGATTTCCTTCACCCTCATTAATAAATTATATTAGAAGCTTAAACGACTCAATTACCAAAGCGGCCCTTCATGTTTTCAACTCCTGTGCTTATTGAATAATAAGAAAACTAAAAACTTGAACACTACCTCATCCTCCTGAGCCTGATCATCAATCCTTAGCTGCTCATCCGACAACCTGGGCTCTTCCACACCGAGCTGTAACTCTTCCAATCTACTCAGAACATCATCATCCTCCCCTTTACTAGACTCAGACGCCTCAACTGCAATTATTTCTTCTTCTTGTTGTTTTTCTTGCTGCACTTCCTCACCAATACTCTGTGCCTGAGAAGTGCAAGGGACTGAAGGTGCGTCAAGATTTTGGTCTTGATTGTGTGGAGGTTTGAGAGTCCACGTCTCGTCGTCCTCGTCTTGGGGAGGGCGGTGGTCTTGTTTTTCTCGTCCTCCTCCTCTTCTGTTCTTTCCCATGGCGGATTCTCAAGCAACGGACGGACTGCAATCAGAATTAGTAGGGATGCGTTTGAGTCGTTTTACTTCGAGAAAATTGTCCATTGCAATTGGGTTCGTTTTCAATTGGGTCCCTGCGACTATGGTTGGTTATGGTCCAATTTGGTCTGGTTTAGTTTATTTTTTAAAATTAAAATTAAAATTGATATTTACATGCGGTTTGATTCAGTTTCATTTTTATACATAATGCCTAGAGAATCAAACCAAACCGGATATGTACTGTTTCGATTTGGTTTGAGATAAAAGAAAACGAGGAAGAGATAAAAAAGAGAGAAAGATGTAGAAGCAGTGATGGATCCAGGATTTAATAATAGGTTTGGCAAAACTTATATATTAAACTCAACGATACAAATGAACAAAGCCAATCGGAGTTTTCTAAGGCCCAAGATAAAATTCTAAATTGTGGTCCCCTCTCTACATACACTCAACACTAAATATGTAATTTTTTTTATAAAGAAAATGAAGACCATTTTGGAATTAAAAAAAATCATACATTCATTTGAACCTGAGTAAACCATTCTGACAAAAAAACCTAAACCATTCCTTTTAGGCTTAAAAGAACATATATGATAATTTCTCCAACACTGAGGAACCTAATTCACAAATCAAAGCTCTTATTTCACAAGCCCTAATTCAATTCAAAAATCCTAATTTGACAAGCCATAAAGTCAATTTATCAAAACAAACCCAAATTGTAACAGCCCGATCCTAAATCAATTTTTAATTATTAATTTATTCTGGCAAAAGACTATTTTGCCCTTAAAATATTTTATTAAGTTTAAAGTTGACTTTTTGACTTGGAAGGAATTTGAAACTTTCAATTGGACCGTTGCATAGAGCACGTTGAGACGAGTCCGTAGACTTGTAATGGACTCGAATCAGAGTTATAACGAAGAAATGACGATTAAAACTTATGTAGGGGCAAAATTGTAATTTTGTAAAATTGGATTTTTTAAAAATCCAGATTTCTTCTCTCTCTCTCTCTCTCTCTCTCTCTCTCTCTCTCTCTCTCTCTCTCTCCCTCTCCCTACGACACTCCTCCCCTAAAATTTTCCTTCCAGCAGGTGGCTCAGGAGCCACCACCGTCCCCGCCATTTTTAGCGGCACAGTTCAAAGAACGCAACCTCTCCCTCTTCCGTTCCACCTCAACCCAACTACCACAGCAGCCGGTTTGGCGAGGAAAATTGAGGAAAATGGCTGGATTTTCGCGGCTTTCCAACCTCTCATTCTCTCTCTCCGAACCACTGCATTTGACGAATGAGGTATGGAATCTCATCTATTTTTCGAGCTCTATTTGATGGTTGGGTAGGATTTGATCAATTTTTAGTTTTGGTAGTTGAATAAAGTGTTCCACTCGTGGAGTAGTAGATGTAAGTGGAAGGGTGGCCCTCGATTTAGAGATTTTCTGACCGAGGGTATCACTTTGGACACCAATGTGTTGCTGTGGACATTGTAGCAATGCGATCCCCTAGTTGTCACAGCGTAGGCGTGCTCAGATTCTAATTTGGATATCGTTTGGACCCCAAATGGATTTCGCCTATTGTGCGATTTTTAGGTTTGATACGTTTGAGCCGTTGGATGGCAACCCATTTAGTATACGTTGATCTAGACAGTTCTAGGATCTAGTAGGAATCGAAGGATCGTGAATCGGAGTCCCAAATACTCTGAAATGATCAACCCTATGGTTAATTTTACAATAACCGTCCAATCACGCGATCGTGAGTAATTCAACGGTACGATCGAGACCAAACTCTCGGGACATGTGTCCTAGGCATATTGAAACCCTTAGGAACGTTCGGATCATAAAATGAAGGTTGTGGGCCCCGGGAGCCCGATTAGCCAATTTGGGTAGTTTGACTTCTCGGTTGACCGTGAGTCTTTCGAGGTAGTTTTATCCTTCAAAAAGTACTAGAATGACCATGTAAACAAGTCTTAACAAAAAGTTGAATTATTCTGACCCTGTTAGGATTAGAGGATCGTTCTATGGTACTCTACAGAAATTATGGGATAGCATATCGATAGTGGAAGTTATGGGAGTTTCTTAAAAGTTATTGCTTTTCATTAATTGATATTATTACGAGAGTAAATAAAGTTAATATTTTGATTGAGGCATACATTATTTATTGGAATTCGTGTGAAAATAAATTATTTCTATCCGAATTATTTCGGACCTTTAGGATATTTTTGTTGAGTGAATGTCCATTGGTTTGTAATGGCATTAGTTTCAAGGATTAATTGACCGTGCCAGCGAGTACGAATTTATATCAATATGGGATGAGTATATATGTTTATATACATGCAGATCGCTCAATTATGTATATTTCTGTCAGTTTGTGTTTGGAAACGCATTGTGATATGTGATGGTAAACTTAGATGTGATTTTCAATATTTAGATATTTTATATTATTGAAACTAAGGGAACCTCCGGGGGTAGGGGTTATTTATTTATCTAATTATTTATTCCTGCTAAAGGTATGGTTATAGAAAAGGGATGGTTCATTAGTTAGGTTTGACTAGATTAATAAATTAGTAATAAATTTAAGTACATGTCCATACTAATACTTATACTTAGTATGTTGTGTAAGTTTCAAGGTAATTGAGAATTTATCTCTAGAAAAATTGAGAGGAGAATTTAAGTAAGGCTTGTGAAATAAGAGGAATCTCAAGATAAGATTCAGAATATGGTTTTCAAACCCACCACAGGAGTACCCCCTAGTTGCCTTAAATAGTTTTGTTATTTTCATAATGCCCTACAAGTTTCGAGGATGCCTAAACCGTATGGTACGAGGAATGCGGCTCATGCTGACTAATGGTCCCTTAGGCCTACGAGGAATGCAGGTCAAGTTGACTTGGTGTCTCCGAGACCTGGGAGGATGGAATTGACGGATTATTACTGGAATTGACGGAATATGGATGAGGGTACATCCGGGTGGCAAGTTTTCTAAATTAAAGGATTTGTCCCAAATTACAATAAGTTTCTTAAGTTATGAGATTGTTTTATAAGTTAAAGAGAAAAACCTATATTTCAGTAAAACTATTGTCTCATGCATTAAAACCACTTGGTCAATGTTGTCTTAATAAGTTTCTCGTTTTCCTACTTTTCTATACTAAGTTAATTATAAATCTTTATAGGCATATATGTATTTATGATTGAGTTTTGTGTAAGTTTCTAAGGAAAGGATTAAAAATGTTTTAAATAATATTTGTTTTATTTTGCTTATCTTTATTTTTATATTATATATATATATATATATATGTGCATAGATATATTAATCTAAGCCAACAATACGTAAATTGATCTATGTAACCAGAGATAATTCAGTGACTAGACTTTTGTTTATTAGATGATTTTATACAATTTAAGTTTTATTACCTGATTTTAAATGTGTTATTATGAGTTTGCTTTCCAAACATGTTAGTTTGATTTCGAGTATTTATATTCTATTCAGAATATATCCATGTTACATGATTATTACGGTTGCCTTTGGATATGTCTGTATGTTGACTGTTGCCACACGAGTGTTAGGGATATCCAGACTGTGCGGAGCTAGGAATGCGGATTAGGTGGACTAAATGTCTCCTGATCCAACGAGGATTGCGGCTCGAGTTGACCTTAAGTCACTGAGGCCAGCGAGGACGTGTCACATATGGTGATACGAGGAATTGACGAAGTAATGTAGGATTTGATGGAAACACAGAAATTGACGGGAATAATAATGGATACTCCTAGGTGGAAGGAAGTATTACTTTTCGATATTTTCATTGGATTTGTCGAATTGTTTGAATGATGGGACGTTGTATAAATGTAAATATGCGTGTTTGATTTCTGTACGAGCATAGCAGGTGAATGTTATTGAGCATATCATTAACATAAGAACTTGGGTTGGTTTGCAAATTATAATAGAAGAACTACGTGTGGCTTGATCCCTTGTTAAAGGTACATAGGCAACCTAGAGTTCTAGGTGTAGCCGCAAGGTCAAGTGATTGAAAGGTAGTCTTGCTAAGTTATTTTGAAATCTAATATTGTTATGAGGATATTATAAGCATTTGAATTGAATTTGGTTGGCATAATATTTTATTTGAATTGTTGAGGACTGAGGCCAGAGTGATATCATGCTTGATTTTTTTGGATATAATTTAATGCATGCTGGCAGTTGGGTTATATATAAACATATATACTTGTTTTATGGGTGAAAGTTTTTGGAAAATGTTCAATTTATAAGGGAGACTCTGCCGCACTTGAATTTCATTGAATTTCGGCAGAAGTCGCACTTAAATTTCATTGAATTTTTTAGAAGGGCAATTGGTCAATTGTGTCCGGCAACCTCCAGGTGTTGGACATGCATAGGGTTTGACTCGAATTCCAAAGTGGAATTTGGGTGGGTCTATCAACTTAGTATCAGAGAATTAGGTTAAATTCCTGTAGACTCGACACCCTGTGTGCATCCTTGTTCTAGTGAATTTTGACGTTCCACATGTTAACTTGCCTTGTCGGGATGGTTGAGTAACAGGCATCAAGAAGTGTTTGAAAAATTTGTTGAGGTTTTCATATGAAAAGCTGGGAGTACTAGATCTGTAGAGATGAGATAAAATCGTTATAGAAAGTTGACAGACAAGTTACACGGGAAGGAGTGAGTTTTGCCTAATTATATAGGGGAGGATGTCGGTAAGCCCAAAATGATTCAATGTCGATAGAAGTATTATGCAGGTAATTAATTCATGGGTATTGAGTTGTAGTTGATGAGAAAGTATTCTTGGAATTTTCCTCTTGGAAGGTGTGATGTGGTTTGGAAAACATGAGAAGTTGTGTTTCCGTCATGACAAGTTGAGGAGGATGGTACTTGGGAACCCAAGGAGCGGTTGTAGGCCCCTTACCCATATTCCTCCGATCCTAAATTAATTATTAATTATTAATTTATTTTGTTAAAAGACTATTTTGCCCACAAAATTATTTTATTAGGTTTAAGTTGAATTTTTGACCGGGAAGGAATTTGGAAATTTCAATTGGACTGTTGAGTGGAGCACGTTGAAACGAGTCCGTAGATCGTAGCCGAATCGAATAACGAAAAATGGCGATTAAAACTTATGTAGGGGCAAAATTGTAATTTTGTAAAACTGGATTTTTTAAATATCCAGATTTCTTCTCTCTCTCTCTCTCTCTCTCGCGAGCATCTCCCCCTCCCCTGAAAATTTCCCTTCCAGCCGGTGGCTCAAGGAGCCACCACCGTCGCCACACGCCACCATTTTTGGCGGCAACGGTTCCAAAGGAACCGCAACCTCTCCCTCTTCCCGTCCCGCCTCAGCCCAGCCGCCGCAGCGGCAGGTTTTGGCCGGAAAATCGAGGAAAATGGCCGGATTTTCGCACGGCTTTCCAACCTCTCGTTCTCTCTCCTCCGGCCACCGTTTCCGACGAATGAGGTATGGAATCTCATCTATTTTTCGAGTTCTAGCTGATGGTTGGATAGGATTTGATCGCTTTTTAGTTTTGGTAAGCCAATTTACAACCTAGGTTTTGGCCGGTTTTCGAATTGAAATTCCGGCCACTTGCCGTCCAAATTGGACGTTGCAGTAGTTGAATAAAGTGTTCCACTCGTCGAGTAGTAGCTGTAGATGGAAGGGTGGCCCTCGGTTTGGAGATTTTCCGACCGAAGGCATCGCTTTGGACACCCACGGGCTGCAGGCGCGTGTGGCGGCGCGTGGGCACTGTAGCAAAGGGACATTGTGTCCCAATACGATCCTCTAGTTGTCACGAGCGCATAGGCGTGCTCAGATTCTACTTCGGATATTGTTTGGACCCCAAACGGATTTCGCCTATTGTACAATTTCCCGGGTTCGATACGTTTGAACTGTTTGATCGTAACCCATTTAATATATGTTGATTTAGGCAGTTCTAGGATCGAGTAGGAATCAACGGATCGTGAATCGGAGTCTTGTATACTCCGAAATGATCAACCCTAGGGTTAGGTTTACCATAACCATCCGATCGTGAGTAATCTGACCGTATGATTGAGACGAAACTCTCGGGACATGTGTCCAAGGCATATTGAAACCCTTAGGAACGTTCGGATCGTATAATGGATGTGACGGGGAGAAAGAGAAAAAATAGAAAATGTTCATTGTTTAAAGGAAAGTTTGTGGGACAAGTGAAGCGTACTTTGTAGTACAATGAAGATATAGAATTCATAATGTTAAATAATTTTATTCTTCTTTCAACAATGACATACATGGAGCCATGCAGAAGACCACCATGATAGTAGCCATTTTTATGGATTTCCTGAATGGCTGACAATAAGCTGCAAAAAATAAAAATATAAAGTTAATTATGCCAACAAAATAATTCTAAATCAAATACAAAATAGTAGTATGTTAAAAAAGACTAATATTAAATATGACTTTCACCTAATTTGCATTATCCATAAATCGTGAAGTCGGTTTGCTGAACAAGATAATGAAGGATATGGATTTGGTTGATAGAGTGACATTGATGGACCGCTGCATCAAATCATTCATAGCCAATTGACTAAAACCCATTCATATAAGGGTTGTTATGCTATAATTCTCATACCAATTAACAATGTGTCTAGGGGGCCGGGGATTGGTTTGACAATAAACAAGCAGATATGGGCTTAAAACGCAGTCATTCATGTTGCTAGTAGAGTATGTATAATCAAAAACATTTTGAAGCCAATTAACATCAACACTAGCACCAAAGTTAAAAAATTTCATGGGTTTAGAAGGACTACCCATTAGTATGGAGAAATTGTACGACTGATGGGTGGTCCTTCTAAACCCATAATTTTAAAACTTTGGTGCTAGAGTTGATGTTAACTGGCTTCAAAATGTTTTTGATTATACATGTTCTATTAACAACATGAATGGCTGCGTTTTAAGCCCATATTTACTTGTTTATTGTCAAACCAATCCTCCGCCTCCTGGAAACATTGTTAATTGGTATGAGGATTATAGTATATCAACCCTTATATGAATGGGTTTTAGTCAATTGGCTACGAATGGTTCGATGCAACGTCCATCAGTGGGTATCTGTCATTCTATCAACCAAATCCATATCCTTCACTTTACTTGTTCAGAAATTCGACTTCACGATTCATGGATAATGCAAATTAAGTGAAAGTCATATTTAATATTAGTCTTTTTTAAGATATTACTATTTTGTATTTGATTTAGAATTATTTTGTTGGCATAATTAACTTTATATTTTTATTTTTGAAGAGGCTTATTGTCAGCCATTTAGAAAATCCATGAAAATACTATCATGGTGGTCTTCGCGTGACTACATGTATGTCATTGTTGGAAGGATAAAATTATTTAACATTTTGAATTCTGGATGGTGTTCAAGATCTAGAAGTCATGAAGCTTACAGCATTTTTCAAGCTTCGGGGACTACATAAATAGCCCTTTATGGCTATCAATCATGGACGAATAACGACAATTTTTACCATGTCAGGGTGAGTTAATTTTCTTTATTTATTTGTTTGATGAATAATGTTGATATTATCTATTTATTAATATTGTTATTTTCTCTTTTTCCTTGTTAATAATTTTGTTCAGAAATTGATTGATTATCCCTTTTTACTGATGCACAGCTTAACGATGAAGAAGATCGATGATATTTATCAAAGTAAGAGCCCTTCTGCACATATGAGATTTTTCAACAAAAATATTGCATTTGCTACGTTTTCATTGATTGGAATTTGGATCCGAGTAGGTGTGAACCATTTATGGTTGCAATATATAAATTTGATCCGAAGAGAATTATATATGGTAGGGATCCGGATCAATTGTTAAGATTCATGAGAAATAATTGGAACTTGACAATTGTGGAGGTCGAGGTTGCATTAAGAAGTTTATGGCCTGATATCTCATTCACATATATCCATGAAATTGTAAGTGTTATTTTACTTTCTTTAGATACTTCTGTTCCAATATTGGAGTATGATTATATGTAAGCGTTATTTTATTTCTTTAGATAGTTCTGTTCCAACATCGGAGTATGATTATATGTTGTTTTACATGAAATTGCATTATTTTATTTAAGCACAAATTTAAATTAAAAAAGTGACTGATGCCCCAAATCCCCTACGAGCCATCGTTAACCTAACTTTCGGGCCAAATCTGCCCCGTTGCGATGCCTAGCTTCAACCGAAGTGTAATTAGGTGTCTATGTTATTTGAGTTCCCATTTCCCCAGCTGTCCTCATGAGAATATTTTCCTCACATCCTGCATGTATATTATTTTGGGTAAAATTTGGAGAATGTTGATGCCATATTATTTCATCAAAAAATTGCCCGTACAGAACTTATTATACATGAGCATGCTGCATGCAAACATAATAGCAACTATCACAATCCCATGTTCATGGTGGATTTTTACTTAAAACTCTCGCGAAACATTCATACTTTTGAAGAACGCGTCATTACATGATTCATGGTGGAATATGGGAGCTGCCAAAGAATCCAAAACCTTTTACCCTTATAATGCGAGATGAGTCTACTACTGTGTCTTTTCAACCCAAACATAATGCAAATCAATGAAGCCAGTCCATGCATTGAGTATTACTATAACACTTAACCCAGAGCTCTATATTTTAAAAAGATTACACACTCAAGCTGCAAATTCTCAGATGGCAGAATGGGAAAAATGAAATTACAGAACACGATAAGCATTTAAACGAAGTCATAATTTTTTTTTAACAAAATCATATGTTTTGCTATTCAAATAGAAGTTACTAGCCTACATCGACGTTGATATCATCTCAGCCATCTTACGTTACCTATCAGTATATTTGAATTCATATATTTGTCTGCAAGTTAAGATGCCACAAGAACGGGCATCCATGCAATTCCAAATACGGCAGTAGACTTTAGCTCATGAGGCGTGTTAGAAACAATACGAATTCACACACAAAAATCAAAGGCCAATCAAAAGAATTTCCAAAATAGAAAAATTTATATATGAATCAAAGAGCCCAGAATGTCACCAGATTTTAGCCTTTTGTCAACAACCCAATCAAGCATTCTTTGAGCTTCCTCAGTCAATGTGGGATGGAATGCTCAGGACTGAAGAACCACATGTCAGCTTTCCCAAGTAGCTTGATCGCTTCTTCACACACCTTGAAAAGTGTAATTCCATTTGCCCGTAAATTTTTTGCAGCCAGACTGGTTCCTTCGGCCCAATTCTAAGTATACCGCATTATCAGTAAATAGTAAGTATGTGGTGAGAGATTCGTAAGAATTTTTTGTTTTTTGTTTTTGTTTTGATATTGTAAGAAGGCGCTTCATATCTCATATTTGCATCCTCATTTAGCCTTTAGTTGTTTTTGGATCGTAACTTCCCGAATTTCACAACTAAGCGATTATGCATAAGATAGAAGCGTGCACACAACTACACAAGGGCCCTTCTAACCAGCACAATTTGCTAACTAAGCTTCAACTTATGCTGCTCACTTGAAGATACTCATGCACATCGCAACCAACTAAATTTCGAAATTTGCAGTTCTAGTCTTACATAATCTAGACCTTTAACTCTGATTGTTTGACTCCATCTTAAAATCGGATACAACATTATGGAAAATGGAACTAGTACTTAATTATAGCTGCACTAATCAACCCAACCACGTGCATTATGATCAGAGAAAAAACATTCAAAAGCAATTGAATCATTAGCTAAATTAACAACAATTAAAGCTTAAAAGGGTAAGAAATTTGCTTACCCTCTGTAAGGATGCCAATGAGAATTGCTTCAGTCCCAGTCGTTGCATACTTGAGCTTCCTGGCTTCCAATTCACCCATGGCAAATGACTTTATAGCCTTCCAAGACCATCTGCATCCACTCACCCAATACCAAAACCTCAATCCCAACAAACCCAGAAATAAAAAAACACCAAGCCCTCAAAAGATATTAAAAAGACACTCAATTGGGCACTTTGTGTTCACTTGTTTTTTATCTAATCCTGTGATGGTAGGGTAAAGTTCCCAGTTAACTTGAGAATCATTAGTGGTCAACAAGTCAAACAGCCCAGAATGTCACTAGATTTTAGCATTTTGTCAACAGCCCAATCAAGCACTGTTGAGCTGCCTCAGTCAATGTGGATGTGATGCTCAGGATCTGAAGAACCACATGTCAGCTTTCCCAAGTAACTTGATTGTTTCTTCACACACCTTGAAAAGTGTAATTCCATTTGCCAAGATAATGGAATAGATGGAAGGTTTTTAGTCAGAGCAATGCCAAGATAATGGGCAGATTAGCATTTTCGATGGATCGGTGACGGGTACCAATTTGGAGTTGCAGAATGGGAGTTTGATTGTGCAGAAATGGAGATTTGGGAGTTGGCCAGATGGCATTGATTCAACGGTATGTCAAGTGTTTTTCTTTCTGGTGGGAATGAATTCTTGGTTGGTTTTAAATGGTTTTGTGATTTGTGGGTTGAGTTGTTTTGTTTGAATTTTTCCAGGTGAGGCTTATACTTGAAGAGCCTAAACCCGGGCTCACTTTAAAGCTAACACATTCAGATATTCCTGAGGAAGACAGGTTGGTTTTGATTTGAACTTTTAATTAATGGGTTATTTTCAGTTTTAGTTTGATTGATTGGGAGTATGTGAGTTATATTGTTTTCTTTTCTTCTATGAAATGCTGATTGCTTTGTTTTGGTGCCTTTGGTAATGCAGATATGGGAATGTGACTGGTGGAGAATGCACAGAGATGATGGCGGGATCTTATTTTCCAGAGGATACGGGCAGTTTTTGGTTTTGGAATTTGAGATAATTGAGTAGGGTTTCTCTTGAAAGTGTAGAATTTAATGATTTTGGAATTATGATTCAGATCTAATGTTTCCTAACTGTATTTACTTTTCATCACTGCTAGGAAAAAAACAGATTTGTTTCTTATCGCTTGTAAGAGCTGTGTTTTTCACATATGTACAGCATTGGAGTTTCTTCTATCATCTAAATAGGTGCTACTGCATTGGAGTATTTTATTTACTTGTTTCATTGTTAGCAAATGAACATATGTATAATTGTTTATCTTCTTGTTACTTCTCAGCTGTTGATTCACAATTAACAATGTGGAAAAAGTATTAAAGGGATGAATGCATTATGTTGCTAGCAAGTATGGAAATTTGGTGTGGGTGTCGAATCCAAATAATTCCTAAATACCTCGGGAGATCAGTTTTAGAACATTAGATTAGAAACATCAAGGCCTTTTAGTAGTAATGATTGATTAGAAGTTATGTTTCAGGTTGCCAGTTGTGTCAGGGTTCTAGGATCTTGATGAGTAAGAGAAAACTTAGGTTTTGATGTATGTTTTTTATAGAGGGGGTTTAGGGTTGTATGATGCTATCCGATGCCCTGGGTTATCATCTTGTCTTGGTTATTGTCTTTGTAAACGAGTATGTTGTCTGTCATGTTGTGGACTGCTGGAACTTCCCACCTGAGGGCTTTGTTGTATGCTTGTAGCCGTAGTTGTGTTCCTTGATCCTATGGATCTTGCATCTGCCGCTAGTTATCAGCTTCAGGATGAAGGTTTTAGGCTTGTTTGTAAAACAGTGCTGGTTATGTATGGTAAAAAGTGTTATGAATGTAGGTGAAGATTCAATCGATGAAATTAGGGTTACAAACTTATAAGTTGAGCATGTGCTTGGTGGCATTTGTAGCCAAACCATGAGATAGATGTTAATTTGCATTTGATGTTTGGTAGTATACAACAAAGGTGCTGGTTTGAATTACATTCATCGGTTGTTTTGTGCAAATTTTTGCATCATTTCTCACACTTCATCAAGTACAAGCCAGGCTTTATCTACACAAAAAAACAATGAAAGAGAACTTGTGCAATGCTTCCCTATACAATCAGAAAACTTGTCTTTCACAATGGAAAATCTTATATGAATTGTTGCCAATAAACCATATAAAAAAAAAATCTATAGCGTGAGGGTGAAATTCAGATATATAGGGATATTTCCACTCTTTCACAAGTAGGTAACCATGTTGTGTACTACACTATCAAAATTAGTTGCAATTGATCACTTAAATTGGAAAAAGGTTATATTTTCCAATTTAATGTTGTCAAATTTATGACAAGGACACCGATCTTGCACCTTCTTACAATTGCAGAGAGTAATTTTATTTTTTTCATAACAAAATATAATCGATACAAGCTCGGTGTAGAACTTGCCTTAAAATATAACCGATAAAAGCCCAAGTGTAGAACTTGTTTCTACAAAACTACTTGAAAAGAAAAAAGGTGTCCAAGAATCTTCAACCATCCCAAAATATTTTATCGAACTTTGGCCCTTCTCTTTTCAAGCATGCCAAAAATCATACTGGTTTTGTAATATGTGGTTTGTGCCCAATTAATGTACCGGGGATCTTGCATTTTTGTACCCAATATTTGATAGCTGCCTTCTTTTGAACGACGATTCATTGAGGGAGAGAATTACTTTCCTTTTGAATATGAATCGATGTATTTGAAAGGTCACCATCAATTCATGGTAATATAAGGATGGATAACAATTGTTGTGTCCGTGATATTTGAATTCAGGATTACTTTCAACGAAATGGAGACTGTTATTAGACCAAATGCCATTGACGTACGATATAATAGCAATATTAGGCCAATATACGTGCACTACAGAGGCAATATTAGAGCAATATAAGGACAATACGATAGCAATAGTATTACAATATACATCCAATAGGGTGGCAATATGAATACACTATCTATGCAATACAAAGGCAATATTAAGGCAATATAAATACAATAGAACATCAATATTAAGTGAATCTACATACAATACACACACATCCATTACAGACTATATTTTACACATGCAAAAGGAATCGCCACCGAACTTTAACAATACTATCCCGCGAAGGGAAAACGAAGGCAACAAAAGATCCTTGTACTCAGGTGAGATGAACTGAAGCATCACTCACCCTTACTACAGGTCCATCAAAAGATCCATGTCTTTGTCCTTTCTCCTCGCTGCATGCACGAGGCTATGATGAGTCATTCCCTTAGCACCCATATTCAGCACCTCCCAGACACCAGCTACATCAATTTCACTCCAATTGTAGTCTGGTGAGATGACCGAAGCATAATCTCGGAATATTTTGAAGCCGTTGTTGAAACATTCAACCATTTCATGGTTATATTCTTCAGATTTTGTGCAACTCCAACTATCATTTCAAAGGTCAACATCAATTCATGCTAATATAATGATGAATAACAATTGTTGTGTCCACGAGATTTGAATTCAGGATTACTTTCAATGAAGTGGAGACTCTGTTATTAGACCAAATGGCCATTGACATACGATATAATAGCAATATTAGGCCAATATATGTACACTATAGAGGCAATATTAGAGCAATATAACCACAATACAATAGCAATAGTATTACAATATCACTTATAAAAATATAATTATTGTCCACTTATTGCTGATTTTTGACATGTTCAGAAATTTTGTTCTCTCTTAGCTCACTCAGCTCTCTCTCTGGCACATCTCTCTTTCTCTTTGGTATCTGTCTATCGCAGCTCTCTGTCTCTCTTGGCTCTCTCTCTCTCTCTCTAGTGCAGCTCTCTATCTCTCTCTTTGCTATCTTTCAGTAGATCAGCTCTTTCTCTCTAGCTTCGTTCTGTCTCTTTCTCCCCCTATTCGCTCTCTTTTGGCATGCTTGAAAAGAGAAGGGCCAAATACAACAGAAAAGAAAATCCATTCAAGCTTATTGGGGGAAAAAAACCACGGAGAAATACATGAAATGAAAAACAACTCGGCAGTTACTGTGAGATTGTGTACATAAAACTTGGAACAACCAAACCAATAAAAGCTAAGCCATCTCATACGCACACCTACATAAAATAACAATGTATGGTCATCTTCTTTAGAATATTGCAATCAACACTTGGTTGAGACCGACCTGCAAAAACAACTGGGTTGAGTACAGAGATAGAGTTTATGAATGGCAGTTCCAGAATTAAGACCTATGTTAATTTGTAACTGCCACCAAGTCAGTTCATAGTGCCAAATGCAGCTATCTGGCACACAGATATGACAAGCCAAAAGAAAAAAAGCAAAAAAGAGGCTTGACATAAATGGGAACCTCAGCAGAAAGCATCAGATATGCATACAAGCAGATTGGCTCCATTACAATGTTCAAGAATGCAAACTCATGGTGTAAAGGAATCCTTATTTGACCTCTTTCCCTTCCCCCAATCTCATGGTGTAAATATCCAAAACAGATTACATTTTTATCTTTTTTAAAAATTTTCTGGCCTCAAAGCAAATTACAAAGGAAACAAGTATAACTAACTAGAGTAGCTTCCTCTCCATAAGCCAAACCTCCCAAGAAAGGAACTTCTATGTCTCCACATTGATGATTTTCAGGTCACCTACAGATTCTACCTTCTCTTTTACAATTGTTTTTTTATTTTTTGGCAGAGAAATTATTTGTCTTGTTCATTTGTGTATAAATATGAAAAGGGAATTCAGTTTAGAAAAGTAGTGTATGATTTTGGGAAAGTAAGCATGTTAGTACCTCGCTTGAACGCTTCCTTTTGGTGCCGGAGAAGAAACTGTGGTGCCCATCTGAAGGATTAAAAAGCAAAAGTTAAGTCAGGACAATCTCAAGGGTGATGCATTCACCCAAACAGATACATATTTTTTATGTCTTACCGTTCCCCTGCTTTCAGCCAAAAGAGGTAGGTTATAGCTGCTTATTTTTACATGAAGATCGTGATCCAATAAGACATTTTTTATGCTCAAATTATTTGATTTAACACCAGGAACAATCCCTGTATGCAGAAACTGAATACCCTTTGCAACTCCAATTGCAGCTATTATTCTCTGCGGCCAGGTAAGCTTCCGTCCTGGAGGTCCTTCTGCCAAACCAAGTGTTAGCAATGAATATTTAATTGCTGAAAATGCTAAGACAGTGAGGGAGGAAATCAATCACAGAAAAAGAAGAAGAAGAAGAAAGTAGTGAGTGGGGTTTTACTCTCCATTGCAACCTGTATGGCATGTATAAGAAATACTCTACTGACGCCTGAATCATCTGGATGGCACTCCAAGCAATGTCCAAGAGCACTAACCAAATGGCTATGTCTCAGTTTTGAAATCTGCTCAAGAAGGTGTGTGTAGACCTGTGGACTCTGCCTCTTTCTCATTTTCAAGCCTCTTATAGCAACAAAGGTTCCATCAGGGAGCTTCCCTCTATATATCTGGCATTGTTATTTTATTTTGAAGCAGTAAGAGTGAGAAAATTGCTTGCTGAAAACTCTCAAGATTTCTTGAACAAAGTATATTAGTCAATAGTGCATAGGACAATTTACTAGAACAAACATATTCCAAATTCTTGTACAAATTCAAATGATAAGTATTGGACCACTTTAACATTTATAGTAGACTTTCCGCGAACCATTGCAATATGCATAAGATCTATCTGATAGTATAACATCAATGAGTATCTTCTCAGAACGAGCAGAGTTTCACAACCCCTTGAAAAATTCCCATTACCATTTCAGATTTGGATCCGATCCAATCGTTCAAAGTTTGATTCAAATTAAACAAAACTCAAAGGATTTTTTTTAAATAATTTGGTCGATTTGAAAGGCTGATATATTATAACTTAACAGGAGTAGCATATCTTAATATATGTTTCAAGGACACCAGGAAATACATAAGTAACCTTATTTGTTATGACATGGATATAATAAGGTTAGTGTGTCCGACGCGCCTAAATTGGTAGCATGCCTTGAAAAAGGCTGCTTGAAAGGACTAGATGTGCTCCTGCAACCTCTTTTGAAAATTAGTCTTTTGTTCTCTTTCAATTTCTACTCTTTTTTCATTAAATGTGAGGCCACCTTGGAGTTTTAAAGGGAATCTTTACTCAACAGAAGCTTGTTTAAGGTGGAGAAGTCTCACGTTTTAAGCATATCAGAAGTTCTACAAAGTAATTCCTAAATCTATTTACATCATGCTTTTGAGGAGTATGAACTCTAAATTAAATCGAGATAACTAAATCTATATACACATTCATACACACATACATATGTCAGTGTGTGTATTTAAGTTGCTTCAACTATGTAGTTCTTCAATTGTGTACCAAGAACTGGAGACTAGATGAAAATCAAGAACCTAGATACACAGGAGAACCCACCATGCATCGGTGAGCCATCGTAATTTAGTCCGACCTGTATATTATTTATTCCCGAGTAGTTAGATAAAGCTTGTTGAAATGTATCTTGTCCTAAATTGTATTTAAATTCAACATCTACATAATATATATTGTCTCTTATCTGAGGTTCTTCAATCCACGAAGGATCTTTTGCATATCCAAATGGATGGAATTATATAAGCAAGAAACATAAAATGTGAAAGCAGGTGCAAATTAAGAGAGAACATCGTATTACTATTACGATGTACTGAATTAGTTAGAATTGTTTTGCACCTATAAAGAATGAATACCTGTCCATGTGAACCTTCACCTAGTAATGTTGAATCATCAAAGTTATGGGTGGCTTCCTGAAGCTCCTCCAAAGCAAAAGTTCTATAAGCAGGAAGGCTAGCTCCCAGCTTCATTGTGTCTGATATATATTCTGCAAAGAAAGGATTCTAGTGTTATGACTTATTATAAAAGGAATAGTGATGCTAATTTATTTACCTACTGCCAATTTGAATGAAGTAGTGCCTGGGGTTTTAATAAGAATAAAATTTTGAGCAGTCAATTTGAGCAAGAAAAATTGCTTTCCTGGATGTATAAGCCAAAATTGTCGAGTTTATCATTATAGCAAAAATGAAAGATTCACGAATTGTAACACGCTAAATTAGCAAGTGAAAAATGCTTCATTTGAAACTGAAAAGCATGGACCTGAACAAGATTGACCATATTCTCCATATTTCTGAATTTCAGAATATCCAAGGAAAACTATAAGGAATTGGTGGTACAATAAAATATAATTCTCTCCATCTTAGTTCGAACCTAAAGACTCCAAAATAAGCTAATATGTCTTTTTGGGGTAGCAATATAGTTTTTGGAAACTATTTTCTATAATTAGTAGTTCTTCCTGGAATTTTCTAGAAACATACATCAGTCTAGTTCTTGGACTTCTATGGAAATCATAACCTTCATGCTACTCAAATAAAATAAAAAGATCACATGGAAATGGTTGCTAATCTATACAGCAAGTTCCCTTTTTCATTTATTTTCTTCGCAAAATCAGCCTTGATCCTCGTACATTAAACAGAAGCAACAAAAAGTTGGTACCAAAAGGAACAACTATAAAAATATTTATAAAATAAATAAAATAAAAAAAGTTAGAAACTTTAAACTTACTTGCATCAGAGAGTAGCTTAGCTGTGTTCACTGCTGAGACTGTATCTGAAATTATCTTGTTTGGGGAGTTTTAGTAGTGTGCTCACTATAAAACTTCTTAGCAGCCATGAAAGCTAAACCAACAACTGCAATTGCACCCACAATACCTCCCACTGCACTTGATGCAACAACGTGTTTACCATAAGTTCTCCTATGCTTTTCCTCACTCGGAGGTAGTATTCGCACAGCCAGAGCTTCATTGTGGCACAAGTAAGAAGGGTGCTGCTTCTGATCTTCATTTACTAAACAATTCCCAGAATACAGAACAACCCTGCTGTTAGAATCCCTTTTCAGACAAGTGGGCAAATCCCCTGACAAAAGATTTGAGGATAAATTGACAAAAGCAAGCTCAGAATTGCAAGTCATGTTCTTATAGAGAAGTCCAGTGAGTTTATTTCCAGCAATGTCAAGACATTTAATGGAAGGCAATGACAACCATGATGACAAAAATGGCCCTACAAATCCATTCAATGAAATGTCCAGCTTCTGGAGCTGATAGCATGAGCCTAATGCAGTCTGGATTCCCAAGCGAAACTTGTTCTTTCTTAGCACAAGTGTGACCAACTTGGAAGGCATACTTGGAAAATGAGGCCCAAAATAGTTGTCTTCCAAATCAAGAACTTGCAAGTTTGTCAAGTTTCTGAGATCAGGCACTTCCCTTAACAAGAAGTTACTTGATAGGCAGAGAACTCTGAGAGTTTGTAAAGATGCCAAAGAATATGGCAAAGAGCCATTAAGCATATTGACTGGAAGTGAACTCAGCCAACCTGGAACTTGACCAGTGAACTTGTTATGGTCAAGTATGAGAGTCTGAAGGTTCCTCAGATATGAAAGTTGGAGAGGAACTGTACCACTTAAGTAATTTGTGCTTACATTGAGAAT
Source organism: Prunus mume (assembly GCF_029339155.1). Classification (NCBI taxonomy): domain Eukaryota; kingdom Viridiplantae; phylum Streptophyta; class Magnoliopsida; order Rosales; family Rosaceae; genus Prunus; species Prunus mume. Next base: position 14,628,072 of record NC_142704.1, read on the forward strand.
CTCCAGTGAAGACAAATGCCCAATACTTGCAGGCATTGGCCCCCATAAACCAAGAGAAACCAGTGAAAGCACTTTCAAGCTTGGTAAGCCAACAAGAGTGGCAAAGAAATAGTCTGCTGAGAAATCACGAGGCAGTGGAGGAAACCCATTGTTGCCAGTAATGTGCAGCTGGGTTATGTTGCCTTCATAACAGGATAGAGTCAAAGATGGAGTTGGTTCAATTTTGCAGAAGTCTCTGATGTTGCTTCTATGGCTGAAGCTGGTTAAGGCTGATGGGTAGTTGAGAAGCTGCTGGATCTTCAGAAGGGTTTGTGACTGAGTGTGTTGTTGTAGCTGGCTTGAAGGATGGAGAGAGAGGAAAACTATGATGAGCAGAAGAAGATGTGAATGGCAAACTAGCTTTGCCATTAGAACCATCAACAAAACCAAAGTTGCTGAAACAACACTCAATAGATGAATCTATTTCTCCCATTCTTTCTCTGCTTCACTTCTTCCAGGAAGGCTTAAAACTTAGCTTTTGGGGGAATGAAAACCAGATTTTGCTAGCAAAACTATGATGACATTTTCAATTGCACAAACTGACTTAGCCCTTCAAAATCTATCCTTCAATTTATTTTCCAACTTTTTTTTTTCTTTTCTCTCTTTGGTTATGTTTACTAATTACACATCTGAACCCAACAAACTTAGTGTGCTAATTATGGAAAATACTTCTGTACCACCTAGTTCCTTACAAAGTGAGAGTGGGTGTGAGTTATTACCCAGTTCATAGAAACCCATAAACCCAAACCCAATTTCTGAGCAACCCCTAAACACTAAAACCCTAAACCAATTTCTTACAAATCCATACACCATAAACCAAATTCACAAAAACCCCAAATTTCAAAGAAAAGGGTTATGAACAGTACCTCGTGGATGTCAACGATGGAGTTACGCTTGGATGAACAGCCACTGTTGACGGAGAACGAGCATTGCGTCGAAGAGAGAGAGGTGCACCAGGGAGAGACGGGCTGAAGAGATAGAGCGAAGAGAGCGAGAGAGAGAAGCCAATTTCTGAAAAATTGATATGAGTACAATAAGTGGACAATAATTTTATATTTAAAGGTGTTAGTTGTAAAAAAATTGGGAAAGGATGGTATTTTTAGTTAAAATTAGCAAATGGGTGGTATTGAAGGTCATTTCCCTTATTTGTTTGCTGAATAATGTTGATATTATCTATTTATTAATATTGTTATTCTCTCTTTTTCCGTGTTAATAATTTTGTTCAGAAATTGATTGATTATCCCTTTTTACTGACGCCCAGCTTAACGATGAAGAAGATCGATGATATTTATCCAAGTAAGAGCCCTTCTGCACGTATGAGATTTTTCAACAAAAATATTGCATTTGCTACGTTCATTGATTAGAATTTGGATCCGAGTAGGTGTGAATCATTTATGGTTGCAATATATAAATTTGATCCGAAGAGAATTATATATGGTAGGGATCCGGATTAATTGTTAAGATTCATGAGAAACGTACATCATCATTTCAACCAAAATAATTGGAACTTGACAATTGTGGAGGTCGATGTTGCATTAAGAAGTCTATGGCCTGATATCTCATTCACATATATCCATGAAATTGTAAGTGTTATTTTACTTTCTTTAGATACTTCTGTTCCAATATTGGAGTATGATTATATGTAAGCGTTATTTTATTTCTTTAGATAGTTCTGTTCCAACATCGGAGTATGATTATATGTTGTTTTACATGAAATTGCATTATTTTATTTAAGCACAAATTTAAATTAAAAAAGTGACTGATGCCCCAAATCCCCTACGAGCCATCGTTTACCCAACTTTTGGCCCAAATCTGCCCCGTTGCGATGCCTAGCTTCAACCGAAGCGGAATTAGGTGTCTATGTTATTTGAGTTCCCATTTCCCCAGCTGTCCTCATGAGAATATTTTCCTCACATCCTGCATGTATATTATTTTGGGTAAAATTTGGAGAATGGTGATGCCATATTATTTCATCAAAAAATTACCCGTACAGAACTTATTATACATGAGCATGCTGCATGCAAACATAATAGCAACTATCACAATCCCATATTCATGGTGGATTTTTACTTAAAACTCTCGCGAAACATTCATACTTTTGAAGAACGCGTCATTACATGATTCATGGTGGAATATGGGAGCTGCCAAAGAATCCAAAACCTTTTACCCTTATAATGCGAGATGAGTCTACTACTGTGTCTTTTCAACCCAAACATAATGCAAATCAATGAAGCCAGTCCATGCATTGAGTATTACTATAACACTTAACCCAGAGCTCTATATTTTAAAAAGATTACACACTCAAGCGTGCAAATTCTCAGATGGCAGAATGGGAAAAATGAAATTACAGAACACGATAAGCATTTAAACGAAGTCAGATTTTTTTTTTAAACAAAATCATATGTTTTGCTATTCAAATAGAAGTTACTAGCCTACGTCGACGTTGATATCATCTCAGCCATCTTACGTTACCTATCAGTATATTTGAATTCATATATTTGTCTGCAAGTTAAGATGCCACAAGAACGGGCATCCATGCAATTCCAAATACGGCAGTAGACTTTAGCTCATGAGGCGTGTTAGAAACAATACGAATTCACACAAAAAAATCAAAGGCCAATCAAAAGAATTTCCAAAATAGAAAAATTTATATATGAATCAAAGAGCCCAGAATGTCACCAGATTTAGCATTCTTTGAGCTTCCTCAGTCAATGTGGGATGGAATGCTCAGGACTGAAGAACCACATGTCAGCTTTCCCAAGTAGCTTGATCGTTTCTTCACACACCTTGAAAAGTGTAATTCCATTTGCCCGTAAATTTTTTGCAGCCAGACTGGTTTCTTCGGCCCAATTCTAAGTATACCGCATTATCGGTAAAGAGTAAGTATGTGGTAAGAGATTCGTAAGAATTTTTTGTTTTTTGTTTTTGTTTTGATATTGTAAGAAGGCGCTTCATATCTCACATTTGCATCCTCATTTAGCCTTTAGTTGTTTTTGGATCGTAACTTCCCGAATTTCACAACTAAGCGATTATGCATAAGATAGAAGCGTGCACACAACTACACAAGGGCCCTTCTAACCAGCACAATTTGCTAACTAAGCTTCAACTTATGCAGCTCACTTGAAGATACTCATGCACATCGCAACCAACTAAATTTCGAAATTTGCAGTTCTAGTCTTACATAATCTAGTCCTTTAACTCTGATTGTTTGACTCCATCTTAAAATCGGATACAACATTATGGAAAATGGAACTAATACTTAATTATAGCTGCACTAATCAACCCAACCACGTGCATTATGATCAGAGAAAAAACATTCAAAAGCAATTGAATCATTAGCTAAAATTAACAACAATTAAAGCTTAAAAGGGTAAGAAATTTGCTTACCCTCTGTAAGGATGCCAATGAGAATTGCTTCAGTCCCAGTCGTTGCATACTTGAGCTTCCTGGCTTCCAATTCACCCATGGCAATGACTTTATAGCCTTCCAAGACCATCTGCATCCACTCACCCAATACCAAAACCTCAATCCCAACAAACCCAGAAATAAAAAAACACCAAGCCCTCAAAAGATATTAAAAAGACACTCAATTGGGCACTTTGTGTTCACTTGTTTTTTATCTAATCCTGTGATGGTAGGGTAAAGTTCCCAATTAACTTGAGAATCATTAGTGGTCAACAAGTCAAACAGCCCAGAATGTCACTAGATTTTAGCATTTTGTCAACAGCCCAATCAAGCACTGTTTGAGCTTCCTCACTCAATGTGGGATGGGATGCTCAAGACTGAAGAACCACATGTCAACTTTCCCAAGTAACTTGATTGTTTCTTCACACACCTTGAAAAGTGTAATTCCATTTGCCCATAAATTTTTTGCAGGCAGACTGGTTCCTTCGGCCCAATTCTAAGTATACCGCATTATCAATACAGAGTAAGTATGTGGTCAGAGATTTGTAAGTTTTTTGTTTTCGTATTTTGTTTTAGTTTTTGGTTTTAGTTTTTTTGTTTTGATATACTAAGAAGACGCTTCATATCTCATATTGGCATCCTCATTTAGCCTATTTTGCCTATAAAATATTTTATTAGGTTTAAAGTTGAATTTTTGACCGGGAAGGAATTTGCAAATTTCAATTTGGACCATTGCATAGAGCATGTTGAAACAAGTCTAGATACATAGTGAATGAATCAGCTATAACGAAGAAATGTCGATTAAAACTTATGTAGGGGCAAAATTGTAATTTTGCAAAACTGGATTTTTTAAATATCCAGATTTCCTCTCTCTCTCTCTCTCTCTCTCTCTCTCTCGCGAGCATCTCCCCCTCCCCTGAAATTTTTTTTCCAGCCGGTGGCTCAAGAAGCCACCACCGTCGCCACACGCCGCCATTTTTGGCGGCACCGGTTTCAAAGGAATCGCAACCTGTCCCTCTTCCCGTTCCGCCTCAGCCCAGCCGCCACAGCGGCAGGTTTTTGCCGGAAAATCGAGGAAAATGGCCGGATTTTCGCACGGCTTTCCAACCTCTCGTTCTCTCTCCTCCGGCCACCGTTTCCGACGAATGAGGTATGGAATCTCATCTATTTTTCGAGTTCTAGCTGATGGTTGGATAGGATTTGATCGCTTTTTAGTTTTGGTAACCCAATTCACAACCTAGGTTTTGGCCGGTTTTCGAATTGAAATTCCGGCCACTTGCCGTCCAAATTGGACGTTGCAGTAGTTGAATAAAGTGTTCCACTCGTCGAGTAGTAGCTGTAGATGGAAGGGTGGCCCTCGGTTTGGAGATTTTCCGACCGAAGGCATCGCTTTGGACACCCACGGGCTGCAGGCGCGTGTGGCGGCGCGTGGGCACTGTAGCAAAGGGACATTGTGTCCCAATACGATCCTCTAGTTGTCACGAGTGCATAGGCGTGCTCAGATTCTACTTCGGATATCGTTTGGACCCCAAACGGATTTCGCCTATTGTACAATTTCCCGGGTTCGATACGTTTGAACTGTTTGATCGCAACCCATTTATTATATGTTGATCTAGGCAGTTCTAGGATCGAGTAGGAATCAACGGATCGTGAATCGGAGTCTTGTATACTCCGAAATGATCAACCCTAGGGTTAGGTTTACCATAACCATCCGATCGTGAGTAATCTGACCGTACGATTGAGATGAAACTCTCAGGACATGTGTCCAAGGCATATTGAAACCCTTAGGAACGTTCGGATCGTATAATGGATGTGACGGGGAGAAAGAGAAAAAATAGAAAATGTTCATTGTTTAAAGGAAAGTTTCAGTGGGACAAGTGAAGCGTACTTTGTAGTACAATGAAGATATAGAATTCATAATGTTAAATAATTTTATTCTTCTTTCAACAATGACATACATGGAGCCATAGATCACCATGATAGTAGCCATTTTTATGGATTTCCTGAATGGCTGACAATAAGCCCCTCAAAAAATAAAAATATAAAGTTAATTATGCCAACAAAATAATTCTAAATCAAATACAAAATAGTAGTATGTTAAAAAAGACTAATATTAAATATGACTTTCACCTTTTGCATTATCCATGAATCGCGAAGTCGATTTGCGAACAGTAAAGTAGCGAAAGGATATGGATTTGATAGAGTGACAAGACTTTGATGGACTGTTGCATCAAACCATTCATAGCCAATTGACCAAAACCCATTCATATAAGGGTTGTTATGCTATAATTCTCATACCAAACAATGTGTCTAGGGGGCGGATTGGTTTGACAATAAACAAGCAGATATGGGTTAAAACGCAATCATTCATGTTGCTAGCAGAGTATGTATAATCAAAAACATTTTGAAGTTAACATCAACTCTAGCACCAAAGTTAAAAAATTTCATGGGTTTAGAAGGACTACCCATTAGTATGGAGAAATTGTACGACTGATGGGTGGTCCTTCTAAACCTATGAATTTTTAAAACTTTGGTGCTAGAGTTGATGTTAACTGGCTTCAAAATGTTTTTGATTATACATGTTCTATTAGCAACATGAATGACTGCGTTTTAAGCCCATATCTACTTGTTTATTGTCAAACCAATCCTCCGCCCCCTGGAAACATTGTTAATTGGTATGAGGATTATAGTATATCAACCCTTATATGAATGGGTTTTAATCAATTGGCTACAAATGGTTCGATGCAGCCATCGATGGCATCGTCATTCTATCAACCAAATCCATATCCTTCACTGCTTACTGTTCAGTAAATCACGACTTCACGATTCATGGATAATGCAAATTAAGTGAAAGTCATATTTAATATTAGTCTTTTTTAAGATATTACTATTTTGTATTTGATTTAGAATTATTTTGTTGGCATAATTAACTTTATATTTTTATTTTTTGAAGAGGCTTATTGTCAGCCATTTAGGAAATCCATAAAAATGGCTACTATCATGGTGGTCTTCAGCGTGACTACATGTATGTCATTGTTGGAAGGATAAAATTATTTAACATTTTGAATTCTGAATGGTGTTCAAGATCTAGAAGTCATGAAGCTTACAGATTTTTCAAGCTTCGGGGACTACATAAATAGCCTGCTTTATGGCTATCAATCATGGACGAATAAAGACAATTTTGTGTTGTTTTTCCAGCTGTCAGGGTGAGTTAATTTTCTTTATTTATTTGTTTGATGAATAATGTTGATATTATCTATTTATTAATATTGTTATTTTCTCTTTTTCCTTGTTAATAATTTTGTTCAGAAATTGATTGATTATCCCTTTTTACTGATGCCCCGCTTAACGATGAAGAAGATCGATGATATTTATCAAAGTAAGAGCCCTTCTGCACGTATGAGATTTTTCAACAAAAATATTGCATTTGCTACGTTTTCATTGATTGGAATTTGGATCCGAGTAGGTGTGAACCATTTATGGTTGCAATATATAAATTTGATCTGAAGAGAATTATATATGGTAGGGATCCGGATAAATTGTTAAGATTCATGAGAAATAATTGGAACTTGACAATTGTGGAGGTCGAGGTTGCATTAAGAAGTTTATGGCCTGATATCTCATTCACATATATCCATGAAATTGTAAGTGTTATTTTACTTTCTTTAGATACTTCTGTTCCAATATTGGAGTATGATTATATGTAAGCGTTATTTTATTTCTTTAGATAGTTCTTGTCCAACATCGGAGTATGATTATATGTTGTTTTACATGAAATTGCATTATTTTATTTAAGCACAAATTTAAATTAAAAAAGTGACTGATGCCCCAAATCCCCTACGAGCCATCGTTTACCCAACTTTTGGCCCAAATCTGCCCCGTTGCGATGCCTAGCTTCAACCGAAGCGGAATTAGGTGTCTATGTTATTTGAGTTCCCATTTCCCCAGCTGTCCTCATGAGAATATTTTCCTCACATCCTGCATGTATATTATTTTGGGTAAAATTTGGAGAATGGTGATGCCATATTATTTCATCAAAAAATTACCCGTACAGAACTTATTATACATGAGCATGCTGCATGCAAACATAATAGCAACTATCACAATCCCATATTCATGGTGGATTTTTACTTAAAAACTCTCGCGAAACATTCATACTTTTGAAGAACGCGTCATTACATGATTCATGGTGGAATATGGGAGCTGCCAAAGAATCCAAAACCTTTTACCCTTATAATGCGAGATGAGTCTACTACTGTGTCTTTTCAACCCAAACATAATGCAAATCAATGAAGCCAGTCCATGCATTGAGTATTACTATAACACTTAACCCAGAGCTCTATATTTTAAAAAGATTACACACTCAAGCGTGCAAATTCTCAGATGGCAGAATGGGAAAAATGAAATTACAGAACACGATAAGCATTTAAACGAAGTCAGATTTTTTTTTTAAACAAAATCATATGTTTTGCTATTCAAATAGAAGTTACTAGCCTACGTCGACGTTGATATCTTCTCAGCCATCTTACGTTACCTATCAGTATATTTGAATTCATATATTTGTCTGCAAGTTAAGATGCCACAAGAACGGGCATCCATGCAATTCCAAATACTGGCAGTAGACTTTAGCTCATGAGGCGTGTTAGAAACAATACGAATTCACACAAAAAAATCAAAGGCCAATCAAAAGAATTTCCATATTTACTTGTTTATTGTCAAACCAATCCTCCGCCCCCTGGAAACATTGTTAATTGGTATGAGGATTATAGTATATCAACCCTTATATGAATGAGTTTTAGTCAATTGGCTACGAATGGTTCGATGCAACAGTCCATCAGTGGGTACTGTCACTCTATCAACCAAATCCATATCCTTCACTGCCTGCTTTACTTGTTCAGGGTAAATCCCGACTTCACGATTCATAGATAATGCAAATTAAGTGAAAGTCATATTTGATATTAGTCTTTTTTAAGATATTACTATTTTGTATTTGATTTAGAATTATTTTGTGGGCATAATTAACTTTATATTTTTATTTTTTGAAGAGGCTTATTGTGAGCTATTTAGGAAATCCATAAAAATGGCTATTATCATAGTGGTCTTCAGCATGGCTACATGTATGTCATTGTTGGAAGGATAAAATTATTTAACATTTTGAATTCTGGATGGTGTTCAAGATCGAGAAGTCATGAAGCTTACAGATTTTTCAAGCTTCGGGGACTACATAAATACTCTGCTTTATGGCTATCGTTCATGGACGAATAAAGACAATTTTGTGTTGTTTTTCCAGCTGTCAGGGTGAGTTAATTTTCTTTATTTATTTGTTTGCTGAATAATGTTGATATTATCTATTTATTAATATTGTTATTTTCTCTTTTTCCGTGTTAATAATTTTGTTCGAAATTGATTGATTATCCCTTTTTACTGACGCCCAACTTAACGATGAAGAAGATCGATGATATTTATCAAAGTAAGAGCCCTTCTGCACGTATGAGATTTTTCAACAAAAATATTGCATTTGCTACGTTCATTGATTGGAATTTGGATCGGAGTAGGTGTGAACCATTTATGGTTGCAATATATAAATTTGATCCGAAGAGAATTATATATGGTAGGGATCCGAGTAGGTGTGAACCATGATAGTAGCTCATGAGACGTGTAAGAAACAATACGAATTCACAAAAAAAAATTAAAGGCCAATCAAAACAATTTCCAAAATAGAAAAATTTATATATGAATCAAAGAGCCCAGAATGTCACCAGATTGTAGCCTATTGTCAACAACCCAATCAAGTATTCTTTGAGCTTCCTCAGTCAATGTGGGATGGGATGCTCAGGACTGAAGTTACATGTCAGCTTTCCCAAGTAGCTTGATCGTTTCTTCACACACCTTGAAAAGTGTAATTCCATTTGCCCGTAAATTTTTTGCAGCCAGACTGGTTCCTTCGGCCCAATTCTAAGTATCTCGCATTATAAGTAAAGAGTAAGTATGTGATGAGAGATTCGTTAGAATTTTTTGTTTTTGTTTTGATATTGTAAGAAGGCGCTTCATATCTCATATTTGCATTCTCATTTAGCCTTTAGTTGTTTTTGGATCGTAACTTCCCGAATTTCACAACTAAGCGATTATGCATAAGATAGAAGCGTGCACACAACTACAGAAGAGCCCTTCTAACCAGCACAATTTGCTAACTAAGCTTCAACTTATGCAGCTCACTTGAAGATACTCATGCACATCGCAACCAACTAAATGTCGAATTTGCAGTTCTAGTCTTATATAATCTAGTCCTTTAACTCTGATTGTTTGACCCCATCTTAAAATCGGATACAACATTATGGAAAATGGAACTGATACTTAATTATAGCAGCACTAATCAACCCAACCACGTGCATTATGATCAGAGGAAAAATATTCAAAAGCAATTGAATCATTAGCTAAAATTAACAACAATTAAAGCTTAAAAGGGTAAGAAATTTGCTTACCCTCTATAAGGATGCCAATCACACTCTATCAAGAAAAGGCGTAAAATGGAATACACAAAAACCCGCCACATGCGAGTTGCAATCCACCCATGCTAAATAAATAATTCGTCATGCTAGAATATATCGGCCCTACAAATCCATTCTAATTATCCCATCAAGCATAATAAAAAGCATGCCAAGCTATGTGCCATGCCAAGCGATATGTCATGCCATGCCAAGCTTACATGTCATGCCATGCTGTTTATACATACGTCATGCCATGCCAAGCAGAAATCATTATTACACACCCAACCACGCCACAAGCCTTAAGGCCCCAAGCCACTCGAATGCCCGAGGCTTGCTTGAGTGGGTTGTGGTATGGATGGTAATAAATCAACATGAGGCCCATTGATGGGCCGAGAAATGGAAAGTCTAGGTTACTTGGGAGCCTCGAGACTAATCCCATTTCTTAGCCCAAACATGTGGGTGAGCACAAGAGGAAAAGAAATAGCCCAAATAGCCCAAATAGCCCCAAATAACCTATTGACTCAAAAGCCCAATATTTAACAAAATAGCCCATTTGCTTTGGAAACCACCTTGGCCCTTATAAAATCCTAAAACAGCCCACAAAAGCTTCAGTTCTTTTGAAAACAGAAAACACGTGAAGGAGAGATTGGCGGACTCGAAGCAAAGCTTGGGAGCAAGTTTCAAGCCGAGACGCCTAAAGAACCAAGGAATGCTGGCCTGCACTGCTGTTAAAAGCACCCTTGGACCAGCATATATTTTCAATTCCTTTCCTTCATCGAGATTTAGCCAAGGCGGGGAGGGAAAGAAGAAATTGATAAAAAGGGAAACTCCCACTGCACACCGGAAGGGGACATTCAGCTCCCAAATCTCTGAATTCGAGCAAATAAACAGAGGTAATTTTTGCCAAGATAGGGAAGTCAGAGAAGAGGAGGAGAGAGGAGGAAAAAGCTTAACCAAAATAAGTAGAAGCCATTAGGGTTTCTTGAAGAATGGTGATTTCAGCGCTTATAAAATGAGGCCTCTTCTACCCAACAAAAACAACCGACATTGAGAGCAAGCTTTCTCAGCGACTTGCAAAACCAGCAGTCTCGCTTCACCATCTTCTCCATTCTTCTCTTCTGCAAGCAGTATCTGTCAAGCTGCGAAGAGCATTGTTCTTCATTTCTCTCTTCCTAGCCAAATCTCCTACAAAATCTCTCTTTTCTCACCTTAACACTTCCCTTTTTCCCTCTAAGAAAGCCTAAATTTCCTCTTAGTGCTAAACTCATGTTGCTTTTGGTCTCATGCCACATGCCTCTCATGCCAAGCTTAAAATTTTATCTGTAAGCATGCACAAATTATCTGTAAGCTCGCCATTATTTTGGTTGGTGAAGGTAACCAAAATACTTCCTAAGGCTCTACTGCCCTTTCGAGGTATTTTGTGGATTAATTTTCGAACTCGGCAGGGGACAATTTCATCGACCGCTTTTTTACAGCAGCCAGACCCATTTGCAGCTGGAGGAAAAGGACGAGCTGGACTACGATGACTCAGAATCAAGGCAAAATGCCTCTCCTAGAGAAGAAGAATATGCAAGTGAGGGAGCTCTTACCATTTCAGCACCTCATTGCAGCCATCCATGCTATGGGAAAACCCAGAGGAGATGGCAGACATAATCAAAGAGCTAAAAAGCTCACTCAAGCCAAGAGAAGAAAACGAAAGACCTCCCCATGAGGAGTCTGCGCATTGCCAGAGGAAGGTCCGAACAAAGGAGCCTTCTTTGTCACTCCCAAAGATGTCATTGCCATCTGGAGAAGAAATTACGCCGAAGCCATGGGGATTGGAAGTATTTCCTACCACCATATCCATCAAGCCTACTCCAGCAGCCATACCCCAATGGCTATAAAGCACCAAGTTTTGTCTTTTTCGAAATGAAGGAATGGAAGCCCGAAGGAGCATGCCAACCGCTTCATTGATGCTTTGGGACCACCACGGTGGTGATTATAATCTGTCTCAGGAGTTTTCAAAAAGCCTTACCGTCATCGTGCTTATATGTGGTACACAACATTAGCACCAGGCTTTATTTGCTCTTGGGAGGATTTGGCAAGCAGGTTCTGTAAGAAATACTTCCACCATTTGGAAAGAGTTACTACCACTCAACTCAACAACACCCGCCAAAAACATGGTGAGGATCCCCTGGACTTCATGTGCAGGTTCCGGGACCTAGCTCTAGACTGCTATGACGAGAAGGATGAGGAAGCGCTTGTTGAAATTTGCATCAGCAATATTGTGGCAGATCATAGAGTTTATTTGGAGAATATTGGCATCACCAATTTTCTCATGCTGAAGCAATAAAGAGGAAAACAAGCATTTCGCTTAAGCTAAGCTGGCGTGAAGCTTGAAGGAGTGAAGAAGAAGAACGCCACTGGGGGCTTCATTTGGTCAGCAAGATTATCAAAAGACAGCTGTCGTAACCTCTCACAAGAGCCGCAAATCACTCTCGATTAATTGGGTTATGAGTCGCATGAAAGTAAAGCAGCAGCTGTAGCTCTGTAAATATTTCTACAGAGTAAGGCAGCCTAGTGCAACACATGCCAAATACATGCCAACCTAAGCCACAAGCTTTCATGCTATTGCAAGTCATGCACACTCCTTGGCCCTTTCATACTTGGGGGCTTAATTTGATGAGGGTATTTATCAATGCAAAATGGCTCAAAGCCTTACTACTGAGTTGCTTTTACACCTATCCTTTTGTCTTTGGCTTTTCAAATTTATTTCAAAGATGAACTCCTTTTGTGTTTTCACCATATGCTTTCACAACTTTTGTAGAATGCACCACCATTATGGCATGCCAAGGTGTAAGATGATATTTGCAATGAGAATGGAGTATTTTGGAGAAAAAAAAGCTCTAGAATTCTTTCCTTGGTGGTATCTTCTTCTGTTTTGCAAATCATGTTTTAAAAAAGAGAAAATAGATAAGCAAACTTTTCTTTACAAAAGTACGCCACTTAGCAGTAAGACATGCCAAGCAAAGTCACTTGGATGGGGTTGGGGCCATCAACAAGCAGCATGCCTAAGCAAAATAATATGGGGCATGCATTCTTGAGCTGCTGGAACAACGAAACCATTGTCCCCTTTTTGATAAGCAATCGAAACATGCAAAACATCTGGGAATTTTACAAAGACCATGCATATACTAGTCTGCCCCTTTTAGGGTATGACAAGAGGGCGTTTTCAGGCATAGTGGTCAGACAAAATTTTGGCAGCATATACCTTGCTTTTAAGGATATCCAACCTGTCAAAGAATCTCCAGTAGTTCATAAGAACAAATTTTGTCAACCAAGCAATATATATATGTATATATATATATAAGACATGCATATTACAACATGCCTCAAGCATTCATAAATTAATACAAGCTCTAGTGATTCAACACTACATTACAAAGTCATAACGACATGGCCGTTAGAGTGTCCAAAAGAGAAAGAAAAAAAAAATACAGTCAAAGCAAAACTACACATGCTAAAGACCCATGCAGCCTATGGTCTCCAAGGGAATAGAACCACGCCCCAAGATAATTGATCACCAAGCCAAGAAAAGACAACCTGCAAGAAGAAAGGAGAATGTGTGTCAAGACCGTTGATCTTTGGAAGAGGTAGCGTGAAAAAAAGAAAAAAAGAGAAATTATATACCTTGAAGCTATGAAGAATGCCCAAAAAGAACGGAAGAAGCTCATCGATAGATCGGAGGATCTTAGCACCACCATCAAAGAAGGCTTTGAAAGCCATAAAGGAATTTCCTCAATCTTGCCAAGACATGCTTTTCTCCGATAAATGCCCCACCAAGGTGGAAACATCATCGTCCTTATGGCTGTCATCAATAACCTCACCACGAGGCGGCACTGCTGGAAGTTGCGGAGAGGTGCCGGTAGTTGTGTCGGATGTGCTTAGGAAAGGAGGAGTAGGAGGCAGCACTACTGGAAGCTATGGAGAGGTGCCGGCAGTTGTGTCGGATGTGCTTAGGAAAGAAAGAGCGGGAGGTTCGGGCTGGAAGGCACAGGCCAGTGTTGGAGCTCGCTGGACATCCCTATAGGAGCGGAAGTGTATCCTCCGTGATTTGTGAGATGCTCTCAGCCTAAAAAAAAAAAGGAAGGTCATGCTATGAAGGAAAACCATCCCAACCCTTGCAATATTTGAGGAGAGTGTATGTGTTGGGATTCTGTGAAAAGAAAAACAACGTTGAAGCAATGGGGGCGGATACTTTTGTGATCCAAAAAGATTGGCAGCATGTACCTTGCGCCTACCACAACCCAACCTGTTAAACTCTCAAGCAACTCATGCATTTCAACCAAGCAAAATGTATAGAACAAGCTGAAAATCATTATCTCAATGCATTCCAAATCTCAAGCAACTCATGCAGTTCATTATTTCCAACCAAGCAAAGTGTACAAAATAAGCTGAATCATTATCTCAATGCAATCAACTTTAACAATTCATGCATTTCATTACTACCAATCAAGCAAAGCATACAAAACAGGCCGAAGCTTAATATCTCAAGCATTCTGCATCAAAAGTTCTGACAGAAAATATGCAACAATGCTGTGTTTCAAGTTTCCAACAACATGGGCTTTAGGCTCTCCCAAAAAAAAAAAAAAAACGAGGGGTACAACTCAAGCTCAAATGCAGCCAACTATGCTGCAGATCAATACATCCTGCGGTTTCAAAAGGAAAAGCTACTCGCTTTTATTCAAATTCAGCCCTTCACAACAAAGAAATGCGACCTGAAAGGCGAAGTAAGGACATATGTTATAGAAGGATGGTACTGGAAGAACAGAAGAAGTGCGGAAAGATGATCCTTTCGATGTTTCTACCACGGGCCAAGTGCCATGCTCAGTCGCTCATTTGTCAAGAAGAAGGTCTCGTAGCTTACAACTGGCTCTCAAATTCATGTTCCTGAAGGCTTAACGCATTAACGACAATTCTTGCTTAAGGGGATCATGCATACATCTTCATGCTACAAGCAGCTCGTGCTCTAAAAATAGTGTGTGCTATAACTTCTTCTAAATATTCAGCGGGAAGTCCACGCAAAATCCTAATAAGACACACGCTTAAGCCCTTTCAGACGTCTTTGTAAGGTCAAAACGATGTTTCCTTTTCAAGCTTTAATCATTCGCAGAACATCTTTGGTAGTTGGGTCTGTCAACTCACGATCAAACCACTTTGGCAAGCCCTTAGTGATGTTGCAAAGGTATTGAAAAAATCAAAGGGCCGCCGGAAACATGCATTTTTTCTATACAACACCTGGAAATGAGAGTAGCCTCAAAGCTTACCCAGTGCCTATGATCAAGTCCTGGCAAGTGTTTCTAAGTGATGAAGGTAGTCGTCTCTTCTGCAGCTCATCGTGTAAGGGGAAATAGGTCCGTCACTCATCATAGAGGTCAATATGACTTATAACATGAATCCCTGCAAGAATTGCCAACAAAGAATATCTTTGTAAAGGGCAGAGTAAGTTCTGTGTGTTAAAGCCAAGCAATCTCCACACTAGCATGCAAGCAATATGAACTTCACAAGCCAAGCAAAGCAAGCTATCTCATGCCAAGCGAAATGCATAAACAAATTTTTTGAAGCATCATGCAATCTATTACTCGAGCTTATGACAAGCAAAGTTCCCATTTCATGCTCAATCAATCGTTCTAGCAGACACTTTCACAAAGCAAGTGTTACAAACTGAACATCACTTACCTTATAGTAACCTTTTTCACAAAAACAAAAAAAATCCCTATGAGTTAAACTACATTCTTGCCGACCCATCATACACATGTTTATATCTATCCCTATAAAGCAAAAAAAAAAAAAAAAATAGTTATCCATGTCCAAGCTCTAAGCTCATAAAAAGAAACCAATGGTGCTTTCCTCAAACTTTCAACAGCCTCTAATCTTATGTATTAATCACGCGGTTACAAGCATACGCTAATGATGCATATAGTTCAACGACAATTAGAAAGGTGGTCAAGAATGTAGCACAGGCAAAATATACACCAAACATGGCAAGTCAAGCTCACGCCAAAGAAAATGCTTAAGCAAATATCAAAGCAGCATGCAATTTATCCATGGCAAGCAAAATTCTCAAGCCTTCCCATGACAAGCAAATTCTCCCGATTAAAGCATTGCAGAGCATGCATTCTGTCAATTTCTATTTCCACAAGATCGAGAAAAGTCCAGATTTAATCAAGCATGTGTTCACAAGAAAAACAAGCCTAGGCCAAGCACCAGTCTATGTCTATTCCTACAAAGCCAAAAGAAAGACTCACGATTCCAGTGAAGGAATAGAACTATTTACTGAGAAATCGAGATAGAAATCCAAATTGCTAAGTTGCAAAATCGGTACACTCAGAGCTTCCAGAGCAGGATATGATCGGGCTTACGCCACCTTCCTACTTGTGCGGGCGTATGCACCTACATATAAAAAGCGCATCATGCAAAGTTCAGCCTTTCACCAGGCACAAAAGGGCCACCACATGATGAAAGGGGAAGAAAATGGAAAATAGAAGGATGCAGATCTACACCAACGATTTTTCTCTACAACGCTCGCACTCTTCCAAAGAATTGTCTAAATAAAATAAAAGGGGTAACCCAGCGATGCAAACTCTTCCTTGCTAACGATTACTCCAACAAAAAATGGATGGGTCAAAAGGAGTGGATGCTTGGCTAGCAAAACAAAGAGCAAAACCCATGGGTATGAAGAACCCAACAAACCCCTCAATAGATGCAAGAAATTGCAGGAGAAAAGAGCATACCTTGTTAATCCCTCAAAGGATAACCTCAGATGCACCAAGAATAAAGGAATTAGGGATTTTGGAAGAAAATTCTGCATAGAGACAATCTCTTCCAGCAATGGCAAGCAAATTTCTTCAGATCGGGGAATGACGGAGTCGGGTTTGGCTCGAACTCCATTCCATGTATGTAGAGAAATGCGATTCTTCTTGATCTCAGTCACTCTTTCTCTCGCTCTGAGTTCGTTTGAGGAAGAAAAGGAAAAAGAAGATGAAGGTGATGGAGAGAGAGTTACTCTAGGTGCGCGTGGGAGGAAGGAGAAGAAGGAAGAAATAGTAAATGAAAAAGGAGGAAGTTGGTATTTGGGAAACGACAAAATCTGTTGGAGCTTATAAATTTGATTTTTTTAGGTCAGGTTTAATTATTCGGCCCATTCTAGCACCTATCCATGGCCCTAATAATTAAGGGGGCTAATGTTGAGGCCCAAAAAATCCACAGTCGGGCCCAAATAAATTATCGGCCCAAAATGACACTCTATCAAGAAAAGGCGTAAAGCGGAATACACAAAAACCCGCCACATGCGAGTTGCAATGCACATGCCATGCTAAATAAATAATTCGTCATGCTAGAATATATCGGCCCTACAAATCCATGCTAATTATCCCATCAAGCATAATAAAAAGCATGTCAAGCGATGTACCATGCCAAGCGTTTACATGCCATGCCATGCCAAGCAGGAAATCATTATTACACACCCAACTACGCTACAAGTCTAAGTGCCCAAGCCACTCGAATGCCCGGGGCTTGCTTGAGTGGGTTGTGGTATGCATGGTAATAAATCAACATGAGGCCCATTGATGGGCCGAGAAATGGAAAGTCTCGACTTACTTGGGAGCCTCGAGACTCAAGCCCATTTCTTAGGCCCAAACATGTGGGTGAGCACAAGAGGAAAAGAAATAGCCCAAATAACCCAAATAGCCCCAAATAACCTATTGACTCAAAAGCCCAATATTTAACAAAATAGCCCATTTGCTTTGGAAACCACCTTGGCCCTTATAAAATCCTAGAACAGCCCACAAAAGCTTCAGTTCTTTTGAAAAACAGAAAACACGTGAAGGAGAGGTTGGCAGGACTCAAGGTAAGCAAAGCTGCTTTGGGAGCAAGTTCAAGCGAGACGCCCAAGAACCAAGGAATGCTGCATGTTAAAAAGCACCCTTGGACCAGCATATATTTTCAATTCCTTTCCTTCCTCAGTTTAGCCAAAGGCGGGGAGGAAAGAAGAAAAGATAACCAACTGTAAGAAACTCCCTTTGCAGTGCGGGAAAGGGGGACATTGAGCTCCCAAATCTCTGAATTCGAGTAAATAAGCAGAGTAATTTTGCCAAGATAGGAAGTCGAGAAGAGGAGGAGAAAGGAGGAAAAGCAACCAAAATAAGTTGAAGCCATTAGGGTTTCTTGAAGAATGGTGATTTCAGGCGCCTATAAAATGAGGCCTCTTTTACCCAACAAAAACAACCGAATTTGGAGAGCAAGCTTTCTCTCTAACTTGCAAAACAGTGAGTTTCTTGCACTTGTTCACCATCTTCTCCATTCTTCTCTTACGTGAATAAGCAACAGTATCATGGCTGTCGGAAGAGCATTGTTCTTCATTTCTCTCTTCCTAGCCAAATCTCCTACAAAATCTCTCTTTTCTCACCTTAACACTTCCCTTTTTCCCTCTAAGAAAGCCTAAATTTCCTCTTAGTGCTAAACTCATGTTGCTTTTGGTCCCATGCCACATGCCTTTCATGCCAAGCTTAAAATTTTATCTGTAAGCATGCACAAATTATCTGTAAGCTGCCATTATTTTGGTTGGTGAAGGTAACCAAAATACTTCCCTAAGGTTCTACTGCCCTTCGAGGTATTTTGAGGCTTAATTTTCGAACTTCAGGCAAAGGGGACAATTTCATCATCCGCTCCTTTTATAAGCTCCAGCCCATTTATCTGGTACAGGCTTCTGGAGAGAAAAAGTCCCCTACAACTCGGTGGATTATTAGCACCTTCAATTGATCGGTTTCAGCTAGAAGTCGATACCAAAGTTTGAATTTGGCTGTAGCTTTAACTGTTTCAAGCTCTGGAAGGCTTGTTGGATGGGTAGAATTGAGGCTCTTGGTGCACGGGATAAAGTGGCTCGGATTGATGATTGCTGGCCGAGCTGAGCTATAGTACCAGATTCTGCTTGATCAAGACCTCTTTATATATTTGTTAAGGCTTTCATATTGTAAAAATCCGAATCCTACTTGATTTGGTCTGTGTTGACCCAAATTTGTAACAAGAGAAAAACTTGTTCTCTTTGTGAATTGTTTCTTTGAATTGAATAATGACCTAAGTTTTGGCTGTTTTTGCTTGAGGGTTGAATGATTTTTTCAAGATTGAATTTGAGATCTAGATGACTTTATTCTTTTGAATTTTGTTAGTATAACTTGAGAGTTTTGTTTTGATTGATTTCTTGGCTGTCTCAAATCTGTTCACCTCCTCTCATATTTATAGAAAACTTTGGAATAAGGGTTTTTATTTTAATCTTTTAATTCTAGGCGGCAGATCTTTCAAAAAGATTTTCCTTTTCTAATGCCACAAAAAGGGGGAGTTATTATTTTGGCAAAGAAGAACCATCAACAATTGGTTTCTATGGTGGTCTTTTCCTTGCTTTTTTGGCGAACAAACTCTCCTAATCCTTTATTTCTTGAAAAACACATCATGTTCCAATGTAGAGCCATTTATGGATATTGAAGGGCAACTTAGCTGTCCTTTCCTTCTGGTCATTTTGAATGGTTTATGGAGAGTGTTCTTAGTGGTTAACCTGTTTCCATTAACTCCCCATCAACTCCTCAGTTGAAAATTTTGACTTTCAACGTCACATGGGCCTCCTCTTTTGGAAAAAATATCTTCCAACATATTTGCCTTGATTTGACTGGAGATCAACAGTGAAGATCAAATTCTTTGGGCTTTTGGAGATCTTTGAAGCTGAGTCCATTTTTGCTAATTGGTCTTCAAGGTCCAGGCTTCTAAAACCATCTAGGCTGATCTTTGTCTTTTTTTTAAAACAAAGCCCAAAAATTCCTTCTTCTGATACGAGCCAATTTTACTTGGGTTGGTGTGTGGAATTTTAGGCCCAAACAATGCCCCCTAAGTCTGAATCGTTTTGAAAAACGGTTTCAGACTTAATGATTGGCCAATTAATGATGCACACCATTTCCTACGTTGCTCTAGCCCAAATGCCTTATTCACTTAGACTTGAAATGGGCAATTTAACCTCTATTTTAATCATGGTAACTCCTCTCCTCCCATGATATTTTCTGAGCTTTTATAAGAGATTTCAGCACTTTGTTCCTGTTCATCCAAAAACTTGACTCCTTTCCTCTTTCAATACCCATCAGAATCCTTTGTTTCTTTTGATCATCCTTCAATTCTTCTCTATCCTTGCTTGGAATCGAAAATGTCTTCCCCAAAAACTTGCTCCAACAGCTCTTCCTCTTCTCTTCCTCCTCCCTATATTTCTAGAGCAGGCGTTGATCAACACGCCATTGAAGTTCGCAGAAAGCTTCACTGTACACCCAGAAAAATCTAGATGAAAACGTTCTCTAACTGTTCAAGAACACTCTCGTTCTGGGCCCTCACTGGTTTGGCGCATCCCTGAAGATATGGTGGAATTGTTCAAGGAAGATGCTGAGGCTCATCTGTGCTTCCAGAGTTCTTTTGCTCGTGCTTCTCACACAGGTTAGTAAAATTTGAGCTGCTCTATCCCACAATCAAGTGAGAAATAGGAATGTGAAGTGGTCAGATTGGATTGACAGACTTTTTCCAAGGTATGGAAACCATTGGAAAAAGGCTGGAATTTATGATGCCATCCTCTTGTCCAAGCAGTCTATGAACATAGATGAGAATTTGCTGGCTGTTGCTCTCTGCTTATGGAATTCTCCAGCAACACTTTTGACTTCGTGTGGGTCCAATGACTCCAACTTTTTTTAGGTATGACTCAGATCTTTGGGTTTAGACCTCATGGGAGGCATGCTGATGCAGTTGGTGACTATCATAGAGGGAAGAATTATAAGAAGCTGGCAAAGAAGTTCACTATCTCTCTGCCATGATCAACCATAACGCTGCCCTTCTCCAACTACAGAAGAGATTGATCTTTGAGAGGATAGGGATCAACAACATATGTTGTTTAGCATCTTGGTTGAAAGAGTTTGTCTTCCTAAACTGTTCTTGACAATTCTTCTTGAGTATCGACATATGGCGAAACTGCATAATCATACTTGATGTAGGGCTTGGTCCTCTGTTACTGGCTTACTTGTACAAGAACCTTCATCGCACTACTTTGGAGAACCCGAATATCTCTGCCTCGAGTCCATTATGGATGATTTAGATATGACTGTAGGTGTATTTCCCAGGTTGAGGTTTCCAGGATATAGTTCTTCCTAAGGATCAGAGTCATGGCACTCCTTGATGTCGTGAAGTGCCTAAGCTCTCATTGCAGTATTTGGCGTTTTTTAGGCCTTTGCACCAAGAGGTATGCTGCCCAATGACAAGTTGTGCTTAGAAGAACCTATCATTGGTTCCAACCTATATGCAGATTGTTCGAGAAGGAGCTGAAGATGAAGAGGCCAGTAACTAACTTTAGGAAGAAGTTCTTGAGTGTGATGTTGATTCGAGACTCGTTTTTTGGAGGTGGTAAGCCTCATAATTATCATCTGGGTGGAGAAGATAGTCACCCGAACTTTGTGCTAGGCGCTTGGCTACCCTAGCTCATTCCAACAAGTTCTCTGAGATCGCAACAGAGGTTCTTCCTAGAGAGATGTAGACGACTTGGATCTGCACAAGGATTACAGGTGTGTAGTGAACAATATAAAGAATGCAGGTGCTCTCTATCCCTCATGAGAGCCTAATTCCTATAGTTGTGGCGAATTTGATGCCTGGTGGAGGGCTAGATTTGCTGGTCTACCTGATTCGAGTTTTGCCACAAAGGTGATTTTTGCCGGCTACAGGAGGTGCTGACTATTCAAATTTTTGTGTGGATTTAATCGTGTAATGGTCAGTTAGCCGAAATTGCCACCCCTAATAGGGAGGCACCTTATGTAGATCCCACAAAATGAGGATAGTTACAATTTTGGTCACCTCACTTGTCAATTTTCTAATTTTGGTCACTGTATATGTAACTGTTTGTAAATCAAGTTAATGTTTCAATTTTGTTACTTTCGTATATGCACCTGACCACTTTTTTGCATTTAGTTTAATATTTTCATTTCACGAAACATTTAGATTAAATAATGTAAATCATTTCATATGCGGATTGGCAATGACATCCCCAATGCAAAAGATTCAAATCCTAGATTTTGGTCAAAATATAGGGCATGTAGAACCTTTGTAGAAGTTTTTCTTTTGGTCACTGCACTTTCAATTTTCCGATTTTCATCATTGTATTTACAACTGTTAGTAAATTATGTCAAATATTTCAATTACCTTAGTTTTATTAATATAATTTTTTTTATGAAATTAAAAATAAATCAAATTTAATGATTAGGAAAATTTTCAATTTCTAAATCCTCATCTTTCTCTCTTTACCCAACCTCCTCCTGATAGCCATAACAACTTTCCTGAAGCCACCCATTTCCCACCCTCCCTCGCAACTGCCCACCCCATGTCTCGCAACCCTAGCCCCAGCCCAGCCCATCAACCCAAGCTGCCACCACCAAAACAACCACGTTTGCCAGTCTCCTGTGAACCACCACGCAGCCACCACCCTTCTCACTGTCATGCACCGAGCCTAGATCCGGCATAGCCACTGCCCAATAATTAAATTTGATTTATTTTTTAATTTAATATTATAAATAAATAAATTAATGAAATTAACGGAATTGAAACATTTGACATAATTTAACAGTTGCAGATACAATAACCAAAATCGGAAAATTGAAAGTGCAGTGACCAAAAGAAAAACTTCTACAAAGCTTCTACATGCCTCGACCCATATTTTGACCAAAATCTAGGATTTCAGTTTTTTGCATTGGGGATTGCATTGCCAATCTGCATATGAACTGATTTACATTATTTAATTTTCATAAAATGAAAATATGAAACTTAATACAAAAAAGTGGTTAAGTGCCGCCAAGGTTTGCAAATAGACAAAATGAAAAAGAAAAAAGAAAACTAATATAATACGACAAAACTTGAAATGGCCAATCTTATTTTCGTGAATACAAAGCTCACATTCTATTCCACCCCAAGTCTCCAAGTCTCCTTCCTGAGCTACTTTCCTCTTCCTGAAGTTGAGTTAAAATCCTGACCAAAAAAGAAAAGAAAAGAAAAGAAAAACTAACCATAGTTGAGCAATGCTGGAGAAAGACTGTTTTATGTTGATCATGTCATCACTCATCACTCATCACTCACACAAAGCTAGTGTGTGTGAGAGAGAGAGAGAGTGAGGAGAGAGAAAGAGAGAGAATCCAATTCTTTGTATAAAGACATCTGATGTGTTTTGTTGTCGGACGTAAAAGGAAATGGTGGTCTGAATAAATTTCTTTTTTTAACAAATTGAAAGCGAAAGAAGTGGCCTTTTTCTCCAAATGCAAATTGTCACAAACAGAGAGTTTAAGAGAGAGAATCTTTGGTGTCTCAGTTAGCACCGTCGGCTCTTCCTCTAGTGTCTGACTCCAAGGCAAAGGTGGGTTTTCTTACTCCAATCTGAAATGATTGTTTAAAGCCTCCTTTTTATGGTTGGTATTCTCCTCTTTCAAGTTGCATGCGACTTTTTGGTACTTCTGTTCACTTTTCCATTTGGGTTTTGAGTAGTGCTGCTGCTGCTTTTATTCACTTGCTTAGTTGACTCTCTCTGTCAATATTATTTTTTTACTTTGATTAATGGAACATGGGTTGAATATGCATTTTGATTTTTTCCGCTACTTTCATGGATTTTGCCCGTGGAGATAAACTCTTTTGAAGATTCTTGTTTTTCTGGGTTGCTGCTTTACTGGACTCTGAAGGTAAATTACTTGAAAGTGCTAGATGTAATTTCTTCAGATTTAGCTTCTGGGTGACTCCAAATCTGTTGGTAGATTCTTAATTTTTCTGCGTTTGTTCAGAGTAGCTTTTGAGCGTCCAGATTTTAATATTTGGCTATTTGTTACATTTAAATGTTCTTGTTCTGCATCATCTGGATGTCTGTTGAGAACTTGAGAGGAAAGCTAAAGTAGCTTTCTGCTAAATTTTCTTTGTTTGTAAAGCATCTCTCTGTGTTGTAAGGGCTTGTATGCAGCTTTAGTGGGTTTTTGTTAACGATTTCATTTTCAATGAGATTTCAACTATTTCTTGCTTTCTGTGTTCTGATTATATTTGTTCAGCAGGAATTCTTTGTAGAAGTTGACTGAGACAAATCAACATAATCCTCTTTCACCTCCAAGTTGACCAAAAGTTCCACAATGGTTTCAAGGTCTTATTCCAACTTACTTGACCTTACTTCTGGTGATTCCCCAACTTTTGGCCGTGAGAAAAAGAGGTTCCCCCGAGTGGCAACTGTTGCTGGAGTATTGTCTGAGCTTGATGATGATAACAGTAATAGTGTTGGATCTGATGCTCCGTCATCCATTGCTCAAGAACGGATGATCATAGTGGGAAATCAGCTTCCAATTCGAGCCCATCGAAGAGACGATGGGGAGTGGTACTTTAGCTGGGATGAGGATTCGCTTCTTTTGCAACTCAAAGATGGCCTTGGAGAAGATGTAGAAGTAGTCTATATTGGTTGTCTTAAAGAAGAAATTGACCTGAGTGAGCAAGATGATGTAGCCCAAACTTTGCTTGATACTTTCAAATGTGTCCCGGCATTTCTTCCTCCTGAGCTTTTTAGTAAATTTTATCATGGTTTCTGTAAACAACATTTGTGGCCTTTATTTCATTACATGCTTCCTCTATCACCAGATCTTGGTGGCAGGTTTGATCGGTCTCTATGGCAAGCTTATGTTTCTGTGAACAAGATATTTGCAGATAAAGTAATGGAAGTGATTAGCCCCGATGATGATTTTGTGTGGGTTCATGATTACCATTTGATGGTTTTGCCAACATTTTTGAGGAAGAGGTTTAATAGGTTGAAGCTTGGATTCTTTCTCCACAGTCCATTCCCTTCATCGGAGATATACCGGACACTTCCTGTAAGAGATGAGCTTCTAAGAGCACTTTTGAATTCTGACCTTATTGGCTTCCATACTTTTGATTATGCTAGGCACTTCCTATCTTGTTGTAGTAGAATGCTTGGCCTCTCATATCAGTCTAAGCGAGGATACATTGGGCTTGAGTATTATGGTCGGACTGTAAGCATTAAGATTCTTCCCGTTGGGATACACATACGCCAACTGCAATGTGTGTTGAATCTTCCAGAGACTGAATCAAAAGTTGCTGAGTTGAAAGATCAGTTTAGGGGGCAAACTGTTTTGCTTGGGGTTGATGACATGGACATCTTTAAGGGAATTAGTTTGAAACTTTTGGCCATGGAACAATTGCTTATACAACATCCTGATAAGAGGGGTAAGGTTGTTTTGGTTCAAGTTGCTAACCCTGCAAGAGGCCGGGGGAAAGATGTCCGGGAGGTCCAGGTAGAAACTGATGCCACAGTGAAGAGGATCAATGAGACTTTTGGAAGGGAAGGATACAATCCCGTGGTTTTGATTGATACCCCACTTCAGTTTTATGAGCGAATTGCTTATTATGTAATTGCTGAGTGTTGTCTTGTTACAGCAGTGAGGGATGGGATGAATCTCATACCCTATGAATATATAATATGCCGCCAAGGAAATGAGAAGCTAGATGAGACTTTAGGACTAAACCCAACAGCCCCTAAAAAAAGCATGCTAGTGGTATCTGAGTTTATTGGGTGCTCTCCATCACTAAGCGGGGCAATTAGAGTTAACCCGTGGAACATTGATGCTGTTGCTGAAGCTATGGACTCTGCCCTGATGGTCCCTGAGGCAGAAAAACAGTTGCGGCACGAGAAGCATTATAGGTATGTTACTACACATGATGTTGCATATTGGGCGCGTAGCTTCTTGCAGGATCTTGAAAGGGCATGTAGGGACCATATGAGGAGGAGGTGCTGGGGTATTGGTTTTGGGTTAGGATTCAGGGTGATTGCTTTGGATCCAAATTTCAGAAAGCTCTCAGTTGAACATATTGTTTCAGCTTATAAGAGGACCAAAAATCGAGCGATTCTTTTGGATTATGATGGTGCTATGATGCTGCCGGGTTCGATTATTACCACTCCTAATACAGAGGCTGTTGGAATCTTGAACAATTTGTGCAATGATCCAAGGAACGTTGTCTTTCTTGTTAGTGGGAAAGACAGAAAGACTTTAACTGAATGGTTTTCTTCTTGTGCAAAGCTTGGGATCGCAGCAGAGCATGGTTATTTTGTGAGGTACGTTTCTCTTTGTTGTTGTTATTGGCCCTACTCCCCCCTTGCTTCCCCATTAAGGGGCTCTATGGCCTTGCACATGTTGTTCCTTTTTGAGTACAAGCTATAGTCTAAACTAGAGGGGATAAACATGTTGTTCCTTGTTATAAATGAGACATAGATAAGGTACGAAAAGAAAGGGGAAGAAGAAAAAGAGCTTAAGATGGAAGAAAAGATAAAAAAAGAGAAAAAAAGGCACTCACTTACTAATATAGCTCACCCTTTGGATATTTTTTCCTTTCTTTCTGGTTGACTGTCTATGCCAGTTGTTAGGGCTGTCCCGTACACTTATGCATGCAACCTTAGTTAGTCATCTTCTATCAGAAACTAAGTTCTAGTTGTTGTCTTGTTTATAGTGTACTCTCCATTTTGTTTGACTATTCTTAAAACATCAGTGAAACATTTTCCCAGTATGTAACCGTTGGTAGCTTTCTCCTTGCAAAATGGAATTAATAATTACTGCAAGCATATTGATGTTGAACTAGGCTTGGATCTGGCTCATTTTTGTTTCCAAAAGGGACAGGCAAGTCCTGTTTCTAGTTGTACGAAGAACTGATGAACTGTGCAATCTCACTTGTTTAGTTTTCTAACAGCTTTTGTAGACAATTAAAATTTAGATTTCAAATGATAAATAAGTGTCTTGCACAAAATAGAAGGGTGAAAAGGAACACGTTAAATTAGGATAGCTATTGCATGTGTTGAATTATTTACCTTAAATAGGAAAAGAACCCTAGTTCGACGGGTTCAATTTACATGATATCCAGATGCCCCTTAAAACTGAAACATGAAAATTTATAATTATTATATGACAGTTGATAAAACTTTAATCTTTATGGTACAGAGATCGACAGTGGAGCCCAATTGATTCATTCTCACATGCTTTCTTGGGTTATCATGCTCTGCTCTCAATAATAGACTTGTGCTGCTTTCTATGCTGAATATTTTTTTTTCGAAATGCAAATGGTAGTCAATTCGGCATTTCTTTTGCCTCCAGTACTAACTGGTAGGCCTTTCTTCTTGCTTTTGTGAAGAGTACTAAAGTGCAACCTTCATATCAGCT
The DNA here is from genome assembly GCF_029339155.1 of Prunus mume. Taxonomy (NCBI): domain Eukaryota; kingdom Viridiplantae; phylum Streptophyta; class Magnoliopsida; order Rosales; family Rosaceae; genus Prunus; species Prunus mume. The sequence goes on from NC_142704.1 coordinate 14,655,289, forward strand.
CCAATTGGTTTGATGGTTCTTTGAGCAAGTTTTTGTGACCATTATTCTTGGAGATGGGTTATTAGCTTTAGAAGGCAGAATCGGCAGAAAAAAAATCTACATGAATTTTGAAATTTTTTCCCTACTGCTACTCTTTGTGATTTTGTATTGGTTGTATTTAAACATTGGGGAAAAAGAAAAAGGTAGAGCAGTATTCATTGTATATCATAGTCAGAATCAGTAATTGACCCAAAGAAAAAGGGAAAAGGAGTCACAGTATCCAACATTGTGATGCAGTTTCTTTTTGTAGAGTTTTGAAAGGAGAAACATGTCTGAATATTCATTTGTCTATTTGGGGTGTGATTTAAGTTTAGTGTTATCTTCTTTTCAGGTCAAATCATAATGCCGAATGGGAAACTTGTGTCTCCATTCCAGATTTTGATTGGAAACAGATTGCTGAACCAGTAATGCAGTTATACACTGAAACAACTGATGGTTCTACGATAGAGACCAAAGAAAGTGCTCTTGTTTGGAATTACCAATATGCGGATCCGGATTTTGGCTTCTGTCAGGCTAAGGAGCTTCTGGATCACCTGGAAAGTGTTCTTGCCAATGAGCCAGTTTCTGTCAAGAGTGGCCAGCACATTGTAGAAGTTAAACCTCAGGTTGGTGGCTCTTTTTCTCCTTTCCACTGCCAACTTTATAGACATTCCTAACTCTAGGAACAGATATAAATTAAATGAGTTCTTGCTATCCATTGCCATAAGTAATCCAGAACATTTAGGGCTAGCTTTTTATGGCAAACACTAAGTACAAAAAAGTTAAGCCCTGTCACATATCTCACATCCTAGAAGAAATCCCAATGTGCAAATAATTATGTTCTGTGGGGACCTGCATTACCTATAAGAAGTTAAAACATTTCAAGGAAAAGGCACCTATTGGTTTATATATCGTATATACTAGAGGTACCCAATCAATGTGTGACTATGCTAACACTCCCTCTCGGCGCCAGCACTGGAGACATTTGGCTCTCTTCCTCCAAACAGGGTAGGAGCTACAAACTGTTGCTTGTAGTATACCTGTGCTCTGTTACCATGTTAAGCCTATGGTTACAATTCATCTTTAAAAACCGGCTTTCAAGGAAAGGCTGCTCATGTGTTTATACATGGCATATCCCAAAAGGTACTAAAGCGATGTGGGACTATTGTAACACTCTCCATCAGTGTCATGATGGGAAACACTGGGTGTAACATGGTTTCATAGCAGGTGTACCATAAGGATGGGTCAAGTTCGTATTTCTTGCCCTACGTGGGGTGAACCATGTGTCTCCAACCCTGGTGCTGAAGGGGAGTGTTACTAAGGTCCCACATCCCCTAGATATCTTTTGGGATATGCAATGTTTAAACACATGGCCACGCTTTGGAAAGAAATGTATGGCCACCCTTTGCTTTCCCTTAGAACCAACTTTAAGGATGAGTTCTACCCCATTTAACATGTCGAACAAATTTGAGAGAGCATCAACTGACCTTAAGCCAATTGAGTTGGTAGAATTCAAGAGGATTCAAATGGTATTATTGAGCATAACCTGAAGAAGGTGGCAAATTTGAGAAATAAATGCTCTTAAACCTCCATAGTCGTTGAGCCTTATTTGACTGTTGAGGAGGAAAACCTATCTTTGGTTCTTCAGGTTTTCCCACATTAGGTTTTTCATTCATCTCAAGGAAGAAAACGTCTCATGGTGATTCTCATTTATTGGACTGTTTAGAATTGATAAAACTTATTATTAGGCTCATCATGACTGCTTAAATAAAATTTAAATAAGGTTGATTGTGCATTTCAGTGACTGCTCAAGTATGGATCTTGAATTTTCTGTTCACTCTTTATGATTCCCCTATATATTTTAGGGGTCACTATGTTGTTTGTCATATTTGCTTTTAAGATTTTGAAGCATGAAAAATAAAAATTTAATGCAAACTCTTTCTGAGCTTGTGAATTTGTGATAATATATATCTTTCACGCTGAAGCTTATCCCCAATATTAGAAGTTTCACTTGTTGTCTGACCATTCCATAGGGTGTCAACAAAGGCCTTGTAGCAGAACGTCTCCTCTTAACAATGAAACAGAAAACAATGCTTCCAGATTTTGTTCTCTGTATTGGGGATGACAGGTCTGACGAAGACATGTTTGAGGTAATAATGAGTGCAAGGGACTCTCTCTCTCCGGTGGCTGAAGTGTTTGCTTGCACTGTTGGCCAGAAACCCAGTAAGGCCAAGTACTACTTGGAAGACACAACTGAGATTCTGAGAATGTTACAGGGCCTTGCCAATGCTTCGGAGAAGGCAGCCAAAAGTGCTCCACAACCTTCTCAGAGAGTGGTTATTTTAGAATAAATAGAGTATTCATTGAAACCTCCACCAGGCCTGGGGTTCTTTTCATGAGCATAGGCAATATTGGTTCGGTGTGGTTGGAATTATGGAGGGGTCTTTCTTAAGCAACAGATATACATAATCTTATTTGACTGTTTTTGCAAAGCTTATGCATTGAGCTGCTGAATTGTAACATTTGCTCATGTCTCGCTGTGGCCTTGTTTACTTGGTGTGTTTCTGACTCTTTCACAGTTGAATGTGCTGCCTTTTCGTATCCCACCTGAGAATTTTGCTAGGTAAATCAGCCACACCTCAATGAGTAATTTGGGAGGGCTCTTCTTACAGGGGGTAGGCTCACTTTTGGGGTTGTAAATGGAACTCTTTGGAAACATATATAAAATGGTTCCTTCCACAGCCCATGGTGTCATGCCTTATTAACCATGTAAAACAGATCAATGCTTGAAGGTGCATATCAAGATATACCACGTGACCGTACTGCCCAAAATCTAGATTGCTTCCCTTGGCCAGTAAACATAAATGGCCCCTGTGCACCTAACTATGCATGTAAGGTTTTCAACTCATGTATCTGGTGGATTGTTACTAGTCCAAAAAATAAGTTCAATTATTTTTGAAATTGACCTAAGTTGATCATTTTCTTTAAAAAGGCAAGTTAAATAGGACACAGAGACTAAATTTAGTGTTAATTTGATTTGATTTCTCAATTCCATGACTCCTCAACCTTTTTGTATGAGAATTATTCGTATGTTAGGTCCTTATTTTGGAGAAATTATAGAATATTACAGTAGTACGGTCACGTGGTATATCTTGTACGAGTGTTATAATATGGGTGGACGACAAAGTTTATTTTCCCCCCTTTTAAGGAATAGTATCAATGAACATGCACTGTTATTATAACACATGTATAATATGTGTTATGTGACCGTACTATCATAGTATTCTAAAATACAAAATTTCTCTTTTAGCATCAAATTTATCAACATGAATTCGTTCATTCATTAAGCATAATGCAATGTCTGGTTTTGTCTCTAGTCACCTAAAATATAAACATCTGGTTACCTAAACAAGGGATTTAAAGGAAATTCATGCGCATTAAAAAAGAAAAGAAAAAGAAGATAAGTAGCATGATATATTTTTCTTTCCCACCAGAAAGTACCAATGCAACTTTCTTCCTCAATTAAGCTCTTCCCAGCAGCACTGATTCTTTAGGAGCTTCACTTGCATTTGGATCTTCAGTATCCGACTTACAACGATCGTCAAGGTAGTGCTGATAGACATAGGAAACGAAACCCCAAAGAGCCACAACTATTGCTATCACCTTCAAGCCATGCATCCTGTCATGGAAAACAATCACAGCCAAAATTTGAATGACAGGCAAACCCAGAGCACTTATGACATTGGAGAACAGAGAAGACACCTCAAAAATCAACCCAACCGCACCAATCACAAAAACCTGCCAAACAATACTTGTCCAAACCAAGATCATAACAAAAGAAGCCTTCCCTATTTCAAACTCATCCATCTCTCTCTTTAGGCCCTTCCACTCTCCACTTGCAAAAAGTCCAACCAAGGCAGCACATGTTGCTACCAATGACTGATAGATTATCACATCCATGACAACTATGTATGTTTTCTTTCTGATGACCTTGTTGAAGGCAAACTGTGTCAAGGCAAGCGCTGATCCGTCCCGGCAGAAGCACCAACAGTGCATATGAATCCAGCTGCATACTTCCCTTGAGAGACTCTTCCTGTATTAGGAGTATCTTCCGAGTTGTCATTAGCTTGAAACACAAGAAGAATGGAGGAGATGGTGACAAGAACTATAAAATTGATGATAAAGAAGGAGAAGAGGGCTGTAAATCCCAATTGGGAGGCACAGATGAGTGAGAAGGTAGAAACAGGAAGATATAAAAGCCCAAATGAAGTCAAGAAACAGCTTCCTGCTATGAGTAGGCCAAGGGTCACACAGACCATTGCAAGGATTAATACAGATGGTCCTTCTGTGGTGGGATTAATTTTCTTGGATTTTAAGAAAAAACAGAAAGGAAGGAGGATTGGAAACTCTACAAGTTGAACAAGTGCTCCTATCCATTTGCTTTTTCCACCTCCTTCAAAGTATAGTCTTCCCAAAAGTGTTCCTGCTGACTGGCCAGAGAGGGCAAAGAATGTTGATGCTCTTTTTCGGAGAAGGTCAACTTAGAGAAAAGGGGGATTGCCTTTAGCAGGGAAAGGGTCTGGACCTTCAACAAAGGCTAGCCTGTAGAAGACAAAATAGGGAAAGCGTCGTTAAGCTTTGGACACCGGTGTGGTGCGGCCGAAGGCTCTCCGATGCTTAAGTCAGCTAAGAAGGGTAACTTTTGCAGAGTAATAGTAAAATGTAGAAAAGTAGTTACCCTTTTTACTAGGGTATTGTGCCCTCTTTATAGGAAAGTGAAAGTGGGAGGTTGGTGTAGATTTTCGATGTGGGACTTTGTGCAAGTCGCTGCGGTGGTGACACGTGTCATGGGAATTAGGTTTAGCAGTTTGTGAGCTTTGGCAGTCGGGAGTTTCGGCAAGTGCTTGGCACCTCGGAAGAGTGTCTTCCTTCGGCAGGAGAGAAGGCCTGTGTGCCTTTGGAGCTAGTCGCTTTTGAGGCTGGATATGCTCGGTTGATTATGGTGTAAACAGTAGTCCCTCAAGTTCGCGGTCAAGAAGTAATTTCTGGGTTGGGAACTTGTTAGATTTTTGTGTAATCATGACCGAGCATTCCAGGTTCAGTGGGAGCCGTAGGGCAGTCCCTAGTTCCCCAAGTTGGCAAGCTAGAAATTGCGGCAACACTTGATAGCTGTGTGAGCTTCTAGGACTATTTGGTAGCTGGTACCCGAGTGTTTGGCAAGGAAGCCGAGTTTGGGCTCTATGGAGCTAGGCCACAAGGGGTTGGGGCCTTGAATGATGAGCCCTTATTCTTCTTGCATAATGCATGCCGTTCGGCAGGTTCTTTTTTCCTTTTTTTTTTTTGGGTAGCCGGAGGTCTCTAGTAAAGCTGGCATGGCCCTTGCCATTCGGCAAGGGACCAAGATGGTCCTGGGCTAAATGTTGAGCTTCAGAAAGGTTTGGAAAAACAAGAATTTTGGGGTTTAGGCCGTAATTCAGCAAGGGTGTTTAAATGAGGAAAAGTGGCCCAGGCAGACTCAGCGTGGCATGGGAGATGGAGTGGGGCTGAGCCCAAGTTGGAGCTAGGGTTTTGAATTGAGAGGGGTTTAAATAAGTTGCTATGGCTCCTGCCGTTCGGCAAGAGAGCTAGCTCCTTATGCATTTCCTTTTGTTTGTTTTGGGTCCAGCCATTTCCAGCTTCGCAAGAGACTTTGTTGTTCTTGGTGGCTGGGTTCGAAGGAAAAGGCCAGTGAAGGTGTCGAACGGTAGGGGTTACCCGAGGTTTGCGAGGCCACGCTGTGTGTTGTTGTTTTAGGTGAGTTTTTTGGAGATTGGGCGCAGGTCCACAGCAGGGGATCGTGTTAGGGCTGCCGTTTGGCAAGTCCCGAGAAGGGCGCGAGAGCTTCGGAGGAGAGTACTGAGCTGGTTGGTGATCCGTCCGTGAGCCGGGTCTCTCAGTGTTGGCAAGGAGTCCGGACGTGACTTGAGATGGGTTCTCCGTGCGATCGGGCTGTTCGAGTGTAGGAGGCCTCATTATTCAAACATAGCCCCGCTTCGCAGGGGTGATTGGAAATTTTGGAGTCTTCGTCCTTTTATGCAAAATCTGGTTTTGGACGCTTCGGTGAGAGTGAGTTTCAAATCCCAACTCGTAAGGCTTTCGTGAGTCCTCCCTTTGTTTCTCCACGGGTCCCGCTGCTCGTAGGGCTCCTCCGCCAAAATATTCATACACATATATATATATTTTATTTTTATTATTATTATTAATTTTTTATTATATAAATATGCCCTTTTGCTCAGGTTTGGTTCGAATCGATATATTCTTGGGCCTTTGGTTAATGGAGTCTGGATGTGAGTTTTAGCAATAGCAGGTGTTGTGCTTGAGGTTGTTAGAGAAGGGAGGAGGTTTCAACAACAGCTGGGATTTGGAGCTGGCCTCGTTCTCATCTCCCTGCAGACAAGGTTGTCCTTGAGTACGCCCTCCGCTTCAAATTCCACGCCTCCAACAATGAGGCTGAATACGAAGCATTCTTAGCCGGCCTTCGGCTAGCCAAGGAGATGGGTGCCAAGCAAATCCAAATATTCAGCAACTCGTAGCTTGTTGTCCACCAAGTCAACCAGGACTTCACGGCCAAGGACGTCTCCATGACAGCCTACCTCCAACATACCCGTCATCCGCTTACAACTTTCAATACTTATCTCATAGGCCAGGTGCCACGCTCTGAGAACAGCCATGCCGATGCATTGGCAAGGCTAGCCTCGGCGATGGAGCAGGGCATAGGTCGCAACATCCACATTGAGTTCTTAGACCAACCCAGCACATGGGCACCACTCATTTGTGTCATCGATCACAGCCCTACATGGATAGACCCTATCACTCAGTTCTTGCATAACCAGACATTACCTGCTGATCTTGCTGAAGCGCAGCGTGTTCGCTTATCGTTCCGCTCGATACTTGATCATCAATGGCGCCTATACAAGCGCGGCCAGCCTCCCTACCTTCGGTGCCTGACCCAGAGGAAGGTACCTACGTCCCTAAGGGAGATTCATGAGGGCATCTGTGACAACCACTCAGGCGCCGCTCCCTAGCACACAAGGTCATTCGGCAGGGATACTTTTAGCCATCACTTCACACCGATGTCCAGGACTTTCACCCGAAGTGCGATAAGTGTCGCGATTTGCCAATATCCCTCAACTCCCAACTGAGCCATTGACAGCCATGGTTAGTCCTTGGCCATTCGCACAATGGGGACTTGACCTCATTGGACCTATGCTGAGGGCAAGGGCCAGGTCAAGTACGCCGTCGTGGCCGTCCGACTACTTCACTAAGTGGGCTGAAGCAGAGGCCTTAGCCACCATCACTGCAGCTCGCATTGAGACGTTTGTCTGGCAAAATATCGTATGTCTCTTCGGCATCCCCAACACAATCGTCACGGACAACGGCTGACAATTTGACAATGCCAAGTTCAAGCAATTTTGTTCCAACCTCAAGATAAAGCTTTGCTTCGCCTCCCCAGCCCATCCTCAATCTAATGGCCAAGTGGAAGCCGTGAACAAGATCATCAAGAAAACTCTAAAAACCAAGCTTGACAAAGCTAAGGGTTGCTGGCCAGAGCTACTCCCAGAGGTTCTCTGGTCCTATCGCACCACCTTCCAGTACCTCAACGGAGAAACACCGTTCTCCCTTTCCTTTGGTACTGAAGCTGTGGCAACAGTGGAGATTGACCAGCCCACATACCGAATCTCCATTTATGAGGCTGAAGCTAATGACGAGCAACGCCCTGAACATCGACTTCATTAATGAGCTTCGTGACCAATCCAACATGCGCAATGTCGCGTACAAACAGCGCATCGCTAAGTACTACGACTCCTGAGTCAAGCCCCGTGCTTTCAAACTTGGAGACTGGGTGCGCAAGGTTTCCTTGGCCACTAAGAATCCCACTGAAGGTACCTTGGGCCCAACATGGGAAGGTCCTTATGAGGTTACCAAAGTCTGTCCGCCTCGGCACTTATCAGCTTCGTGATACCAAGGGCAAGACCTTGCCTCATCCTTGGAATGCTATCACCTCAAGTACTACTATAAGTAAATATACCTAGATCCTAGGACATTATGTTTTCTTAGACTTTGGTCTCGAGCCTTGACTCAACCAATTCTTGTACTCTTTGCCTTCCAGCACATATTAAATGAACGCCCGACCCTGGCTCATTCTCATCAATCACATGGTTCTCATTTTGCTAAGCACAATTGATATCAAATGACAACAAGTCTAATATCATAGCAAATCAAGGTAACCTTGCCCCAGGCAAGGCAAAATGTTCATACATAAGCAAATAAACATCAAGTGTTTAAACTAAAAAGCTAGAATACATAAAGAAGGCAACGCCTTCAGGACTCGGTAGATGGAGCATCCGTGGTGGCTGGCTCGCTCGCTCGGAGCGGCATCGTGGTAGGACTAGATGAGGGAGGCTCGCCACTCGTGTCAAAGTTAATCTCCACCGAAGGGTTGAACATCGCCACCCTTTCCTCCCAACGCATCTGCATCGCCACCATCCGATCCATGATGTAGCTCCTCAGCTCCTCCGAACCCGAACGACTCGATCGCCGACTCGGGCAGCAGCTACCTCCTCGGCTCTCGACCGCTTCAGCTCTTCCATTTCCTTGGCCATCACCACTTTCTGCAGCACCAGGGTGTTCTTTTCTTGGATCTCCTTATCTGCCTTGGCCATCTCATTGCGCCTCCGCTATCTTATCCTTGGCTATCTCATTGCGTCTCTTCAACCTCTGGATCTTCTTATCTGCCTTGGCCATATTCACGTACATCTCGCCATAAGCCTGCAACACAAAGCATGATCAGTCAAAGGCAAATTCGAATTATATGAACAAATTCTTAAAGTAGGACAACTTACACAGGCCAGGTAAGGAGCGTCTTCGGGCCCGACCAGATAGGAGGTAGCCGGTCTTCGCCAAAACTTCGATCACTCTTCACGCCTTCCAGAAGACGCGTCATCAAGGGACCTCCTGCGATGCATGGCCAGGTTCACCTCCTTCTTCTACCGACGCAGCCCAGAAAAGTCCACCTTCTCCACCCCCTCGGCGTAAACATCATCCATACCAAAAGGAGCTTCGGCGCTGCAGTCAAGAGGATGAAGCCTCGGCCCTGTCCCCATCATGCTCCGGTGAGCTTCCTCCTGCGCTCTCTTCTTTCCAAGCACATCGACAACCAAGCCTTCACCATCTTTGGGACGCTTCCCAGCCGCTTTTGAGCACCTCCCTTCTCCACCCTCTGGCCCTAGACTCCCTCAGCCGTTTCTGCATCTCGGGATAATCCAGATCTATGGCCACCTTCGTGCTTCCTTTATGATACCTGCCACTGCACATCAAAAGCTAAGTTAGTCTCAACTACAAAAAGAATCATAGGACAAACAACAATGACCCAGGTACTTACTCCCTTGCAAAAGTCCGGACTCGTACAAGTTCTTCTGGGTGACTATATAGGCGGCTATAAGAAACCACCACTTGAAGTTTTTGCCTTGAGCCATTTTTGATTCATTGTTGACTCGTGTGTTCACTTGAGTTTCCCCCTTTGTCATCTTCAACTGCTAGAAATTCAAATTGTACAATGATGATTGATGAGACCATTAGGATTAGTGAAACATTTAAAATCCCAAAAAATACCCTTAAATGAGGATATCATATTAATTTGAAAAACAAAAAACCTGAAAATGAGACATGTTCTACATCCACTCTAATATAAAAATACAAGGCTTTTTTAAAAGATATATCCTTCAAATTAAATTGTTTGAGGCACACTTTTGTAGGATCCACTTCGCATTGTATTTCACTAATCCAAACTATCTATATTTTAGATAATCATTCAAAGATCATCTCTATAAAAAATCACATGAATCCAATATCGTTTGACCATTCAATTGTGTTATTGAAATTTTAGTACTTTCTTGAAGCACCATGTTCATCGATTTTGTAGGATACAATTGGATGTCGAAACGTTTACTGATTTGTCTAAATTTTTGCAAAGATGATCTATGAACTTAGACTTAAAAAATAGATGGTTTAGATTGTTGGAAAAAAAATCGTAGGGTACCGTAAAGGGTGTCCTCAAAAGAACTCTATATATATATATATATATATATACACAATGGCGGAGCCAGGAATCCTACCACAAGGGATCTTAGTGTAAAAGTCCTAAAAAAATTTAGGATGGAAAAAAATATTGAAAGTGAAATTTCACAATAACAAAGAGCAAAAACAAAGAGAGTAGTTGGTGGCACCACCACACGGGAATGACAACGGCAGCACAGAGGCACCCCAATGGTGGCAGCAAGGGAAGAGATGGAGTTGAGGGTTTGGGGAGGGGGGGATTGAGTTTGGAACTTAGGGTTGGAGGATAAAACAAAAAAAAATTGGGGGTTTTAGAATGGATGAATCGGGTCTGTAGAGAGAAGCAGTGGCTAGAGAAGGATACACTGGTCTTTTTCTTATTTTCTTTTGTTTCAGACTGGCCCAAAATGACTTCATTTTGGCCAAGTCATTTTAAAAATTCGGGGCCAAAACGACGTCATTTTACCCAAGTTGTTTTAAAAAAAAGAAGTCCAGAGCACAGCCTTCTTCTTCATGCTGCAAACCCTTCGTTCTTTGAGTCATTTCGTCGACCACTTGGTGTGCAGCTCCAAGGGACCTCTAAGCTTATTTTCATGGCTTCCAAGAGGTCGTACGACCCCACTGACCCCACTGTGGCTTTGCCACTATATATACTAAAATAGAAAGGAACTATATATACGTGAAACATTCAAAATCCCCAGAAGCCTTTGGTTAATATAAATACTAAAATAGTTGACACTTTATTGAGTAGGGATAAATATATATAAAATCATTAAGAAAAACCCAAATGGCGTTAGTTTCTATTTTAAAAAAATAAAAAGTTTTCTAAGTTTCAGCAAATTACCATGAAAATAAAGAGAATTTCTCAGTAATAAAATAAAATAAAATCAGGCGATGCCTAGAAGTGAAGTATTAGTATACACCTAAAATCCAATAATTTGTTGATGCTTCATAAGAAACAATTGATTTCAAGGATTTGTGCAAGAATTAAAACTCCAAAAGTGATTGGAATTAATGCATATACTTGAGTAGGGAGCTGCATCTGTTGGTAAAGTATAGCATGATGATAAGTTCTAGACATAACTGATTTTATTACTCAAGGGGGGAAAACAGATAAAGTGAGTTCCTTACCCATGATGTGAAGCTGCAGTTGTTGCTGAACTTGTGCCATGCCAAAGGTGAACAAGTTCCAGGGACATACGCAAAGGGGTTTTGGAGGGGTATGTAGAAAGCTTAATGCAAATGGAGATGAAATCTTGTAAATGGTTTTGTAGTTTTCCTTTTAGGTTTAACACGTATATATGATTATAAGATCCATCGAGTATTTTCTTTGTAAGTTTTTTCTTTTCTAGGAGAGTTTTCCTTCAACAACAAAGCAAGAAAAGGCTAGAAGCTACCAAAGTTACTTAGATATTGGACACTCCCTTCTCTTTGGTTTAATGTGGATTTTCGGAACGGACACGAACACCTGCTGCTTTGACTTTAGCTTGCTTATGTTTTTCTTTGCCTCTCAATAATTTTAGGCCCAAAACAGCACGATTTTCATGTTTGAAAGGTATATCAGAAGAAGAAGACAAAAAGGAAAAATGCTTTGGAACTAAAGTGCCATATAATTTGGAGGACTAGAATTCTAAATTTCAATGTGTTGGCGTGAGTTAACCTACTAAATTAAAGAGATTTATTTTTTAAGTTAATTAGGTGATTTACTTCCTTGTTTTATATAGTTGACACATCCTTGTATAATTATGAGTTATTCTCCTAATTAATTACTGTATCTATTTAATCAGGCATTATTGGAGCGATGCTTTAAGCTATCACCACAAACATCCAAAGCTTACATGGATTATTGACTCGGGTGCTATAGATCAGATGACATTTGATCCTGGCCAACTTATTAGTCGCTAACCATCCACTTAGTCGATAGTGTCTAATGCTAATGGTACTCCCTCCCCTGTGGTCGAGAGGCTCTCTATCTCTCTCTAATTCCATACATCTGGATTCTGTATTGATTGTTCCATTATGGGACCATAACTTGTTGTTTGTTGCACAACTTACTATTACTTTGAGCAAGACATTGAGACATATGAGCATGATCAGGGAGATTCTTCCAACAACGGTGGATCTAGAAGAGGTCCTTAAAGACCACTATGACAGCAAAACCAGATATCTGGAGCTTACTGAAGTGACAGAGGACATTCTGGACAAACTTGAGGAATTAGAGGGGGAAGAAGAAGAGTTGAGAGTCAACATTGCTGCTTTGATATTCAGGCAAAGCTGGAGGAGAAGTTGGAAGAGAGTCGAGCCCGAATTGCTGCTAGTGAGCCTGCCATCCAAGACCTGACTTCTCGTACTTTTTAGGCAAGATTGGCTAACAAAAGGCAGCCACAATGCACAAGGACCTTAGTTTAGAATTAGACAATGTAACAAACCTCATATCTACGGTTTTAGAATTCATTTCTTGAACCAAGTCCTTACCCTTTTTTGGGCTGAAAAATACTCATTCATGTTTGTATGAATTCTAACAATTTGGCTTTGAGACCCATATTTTTGGTTGTCGATTTTTCAATTTAGTATGTTATATTTAAACTAACCATTAATTGGTCTATTAAATACATCTGAGACACACTTAAGATGACCCGACTATTAATTTTTAACGAGAATTAAATGAACCAAAAACATAAATTCGTTTAAGGAATAAGATGTGTGTCTTAAAGCTCTTAAAGTTTTTGTTTAGGCTTATCTTTATAAAGTAAGCTTTTCCCACGTCATTCGAGGCACCTTTGTTTATGGATTTGTAAAAGGTCATGGTTTGGCCACTTGGGAAAAACTATATGACAAACGACTCCCTCGAAAAGAAGCACTAAGCTTTAAATTCTTCATTTGTGACCTTCTCCATTTTCACCTTTCTGAATTCTAACTGTCGCGTCAAGAGAACCAAAGTTCTTCAGAGAAAACCATGACCTCCGATTTTCAAACTTCGAACTTTCAAACAAAGATAACCATTTGATCAGATGGCACCAAAGAGAGATTTTGTCACTACTCCCGATTCTTCATCGTCAGAGGTTGTACCTAAGAGTCTTCCCTTCATCTTAAGGGTTGGAGTGAATGAATTTGCCGTCGTCTTTGATGGCTTGGTCGAAAGATTTGCTAATGGTCGAGCTTAATCTCATCAGCTTCTTAAATAATAATTGCATCTTGGGCCCTAAGTATCTAGAGAAGAAATCTGATTAGCTCTGCAAGTATGAACCTCACTCAATCAGGGCTTCTATCCCTGTTTGTCGATTTGAAGGAATCGACTGGACGAATTGGAATAAGATGTTGTCGAGGTTCTTCCCGAAAATAGACGTGTCAAGTATGGACTTCTATTGGGTGGATTGGGTAAAAAGGATGGAACCTCGGTAAAAGAATTCTTGGCTTGATAATGGTATCTATCATGCCATTGTGTATTCGACTGTTGTACTTCAGGCTGACTCTCCACTTCTGGGTTCAGCTGTGATGTTCTGGAACAGTGCCTTTAACACCTTTGACTTTGGCGTTGGTTTGATGTTAATCTTCATCCTTGAACTCGACGTGATTTTTGGGTTTCAGCCTCATGGAAGAAGTGCCGATTGGTTTGGAGTTTTCCAAGATGATCCTTCAAAGGATAGAGAGGAGAAAGAACCTTGAAATTTTTTCTGGTATAATCGACTCTAGTAGAGCTTATGGGTCTTCATGGGGATTTTTATGAATGAAAAGGTTGATTACCCTCATGGCGAGCATATTATGTTCCTGTTGCATTGGCTAAATAGGTTCATATTTCCCAGAGCCTCTAACTGTGGCAGGACTCGCCCCAAAATTCCTTGGAACCTGGGACTAATCCTGTGGAATATTCGACATCGCACTGATGCCGAGCCCACTCACTAAATGGGACGAGACTTTCTGCTGAAATTTCGGCAGAGCCTTCCTTGGAAAATGGACATTCCCAAATTTCTCAACCTGTTAAAAACACAATTATATAACTCAACAGGCAGTATGCACAAGATAAATTCATGCAGTTTACATATTAGGCCTCCGGCCTTACAATCAATCCTAACATGGGCAATAAAGTTCAACTTAAGAGAAATGGTTTGAAAGTTTATCCTGCATAAGCTCGTCTTGAGGTTCACAACTTGCTACGGCCATTCGATTTCAAGACAACCTACTACCTTTTTTTGGGGGTGGGGGGTAGGGCGGCAAAACAGAAAATCTGTGAGTGGTCAAAAACAAAGTTTCATTAGTTGAAAACAACATATAGTAACCCTACCGTTTGGAAAACGATGCATAAAACATGCACTGAAAGCCATCATAGATAGATAGATAGATAGATAGATAGATATATATATAGCCACGTCAAAACCACAATGAAATCCATATCTATTAAAGATATCCAAATATCCATCCTATACAAAACCATTTCCCTAAACCACTCTCTCAAAACGCGTGTCCATTGGCACGACGAGTGAGGACCAAGTTTGTATTGGGGAAACAATCAAACTGGGGGATTGTTTGACTAGTCCACATGGAAGAATCCTCAATTGACCATGTGGCTAGGGAACGAGCTGTCTAACTGGGACTAAGCTCACCAACACGTATAACAGAATCCTCAATACTGGTAGGCCTGTGACAAGTCCTACGCGTGCAGACTAACCCTGCTAAGGGTCTATGAAACACCCCGTCAAAGGTGCCTGGGTTCCAACATATCCAATATCCATAGTTCCCAACTTCCAATCCATAATTTCCAAATTCGGGGAGGTACATAAGGTAGTGCTTATAGCACTTGAAATTGACACAAACTATAATCCACTCTCTTTCCATAATCTCATTACCAACACCCCACGTACCCCATACATAACGAAGCATAGATAGGAATTCTCAAAAATAATATATATCAACTCAAGATATTCGGAATATGCCAAAACCCAAATATATTGCAATTACTTTACGAAAATATCAAGTTTCAACTATTAATTATATAATAAATTCAATAAACCAATAAATCATTGTGCATAGTTTTTATGTCATAAAATAATCTCATTATTTGAAAACAATGTCCACTCACAAGTAGTCTCCTTTTTCATTCAGTTTTTGGTTTCATCGCTTGGAATCATGGCTAGATATGGGTATGTATGGAAAGAGGGGAGATAGACGAAGAGTTCGGAAGTTGTAGCATTGGTTTTGGTGGTCATTTAGCGGAGATATCTCTGTCTGAAATCTGTTGTTCGTGGAGGATGAGAGAGAGGCAGATCGTGGGGAGAGAGAGAGAGAGAGAGAGGAATCTGATATTTTAAAAACTGAACTTTGAAATATTTACGGTTGTGTCACTGGCCGTTGATCATAAGTTCTTTGTTACAACTTCGATTTGAGCCCATTAATTGTCTACGGACTCATCTCGACACGATCTACGTCATGGTGCCATTCATTTTCTCAAAATCTTCCCATATTAGAAAGTGAACAAAATATCCCTATCCCCGAGGGTAAAATTGTAATATCATACTTTATTAAATTAATTAAATTAAATGAATATTTAAATTTGGGTCGGGATTTTACAAACTGCATTACCATGGAGTGGCTTCAGTTGGCAGGGGGTTTGGCCACTCACAGAGACATTGCTACTGCGCCTTTGATCTTAGCCTCCATCTACAGAGGTCTAAGAGAAGCGACCATTGAGCCCATCAACCTCAATGTAAAAGGACCTTTATGATAGTTCGAGTTTGGCTCCAATGGTCGTTTCCAAAGTTGATGGGACGAAAACTATAGACATCCCATGAGGTGGTGCCTTTGAGGGACTTGGTTTTGAGCCGATTTCTGGGAAGACAACTGAAGAGTGCTTCACATTCTTCATGGGCAGAAAGACCAGACATGTTGCTCAATGGCTGATGAGCCTGAAGAAAGGCTGCTTTTGGTTTTAAGAATAAGCTTATTTATCAGGGCCCTAAAGATGCTAATAGGCCATGAATTTTGAGAATATGGAGATATTCTGGTGTCTTCAATCACAGGATTTGCCCTGCAGTGGAAAAATGGACACCAGAAATTCCCAATATGGTGTAGAGGCTTATAACCCCCAGTTTTTCAACAAACAACTTGGATGCCCCTAAGTAATCCCAGAGTTGAATTATTTTCTAGTCAACAAGGGTTCATCTTATAGATTCCCCAAGTTGAGCCGAGACAATCTCTTGGGAATTAGGGCTAAGTATGCGGATTCTGCCCAGGCTTTGGAGTTAAAGTCCTATTAGCTTGATTCTTGTTGTATCGAGGCCTTTAAGGCTTGGTGGGATCACTACCAAGGCCGATTCGGGGCCATAGATGCTGCATATAAAAACGTGTTCGAAGGTTGCCCTTTTTGCCCTGAGCTTGGCAAGAGAGAAAAACAAGCACTTCTAACTCAAATAGCAAAGGATAACAAATTGCCAATGATTGGTAAGGAAAGTTCTTAGTTGGGTTAGACTTGAACTTGTCTTTTATTTTTAGTTGGCTTTTGTTTACTGTTTGTTGTTGGCACTAGTTACCAGACTTTCTGTCCAGCCAGCATGCTGGCGACTGAGAAGGGAAAAGCTGCTAGTGAAGGTTCAAGGTCTGTTGGGCCAAAAGCTCCGATTTTTGTTCAGATAAAGCAAAATTTGGTGAAGATAGTGCCTTCTGTTTTTGCGGTTGCCAAGGCTGCTAGCCCTTCAAAGGCTAGCATGCCCGATTCTATTGTACCTTTTTTTCTTTCCTCTTCAGGTAGAGGCAAAAGAAACCATATTCATGATCTTTAGGAATTTCTCTTCCTAATTGCATGGATTCTGAATCGTTCCTTTGTTTGATGCAGTTGAAAAACTGGGTACCAAAAAGAGGTCTTTACCTGAATAGTCTATAAGTGGTGGCGATGTGGGCCAGGTTTAGCCTGAGATTACTCAAAGCAAGCGGGCGAGGACTTCACATGCAAAGACTCCAGAGTCAACCACTGCTGTCCCCAGGTATTCCTTTAAGGCTAGTTATCTGTTGGTTAGTAGAAACCATGGAATTGTCGTTGCTAATCTTAATTTATTTGTCTGTAGATTCCTTCCCCTCCTTCCCCTCCATTAGCTCCAGTGGCATCTTCAAGCCCAATTCCTAATGTTGGAGAAGTTCTTCCAAAGGAAACAGCTGGAGCAGGCGAAGTGGAGCCTCATTCTGAAAAGGGCTCAGACATGGATTTTGCCTCAGTAGTACTGAGGTAAGAAATAACCTTATTTTGTGATCAGTGCATAATTGTATATAATTTTGTACCCTTCTAGCTTATGATTTCGTTATTTTTTTTGAGCTTGTGCTTTTAATTTCTTTTGTGTTTGTTTCAGTGTATTAAATTTTAGGACTCATTTATGGCATGTTTACTAATATGTAATTGGATTATGAGGAATTGAATTGAGGAGGAGTTAGATTGAGGAGAATTAGATTCCGAATTCCTATTGAACTTGTTTACTAAACCATATGGATTGAGAGGAGTTAGATTACGAAATCCTATTAAGGTGTTTACTAAACCATATGGAATTGGTGTAGGAGTGGTACTAACTACTAAAATGTCCTCGTTGTTGGGTAAAGTAGATGACAAATTTTAAAATTTTAAAATTGTGTGAGGATATATTGGGTAAAAAAGATGAATTCCTAATGGGTTAGTTCTCTCGGAATTAGAATATCACATCCCACCCAAGAATTGAATTCAAAATCAGAATTCAATTCCCTCGATAACCCATCTTCAAACCCTCACATGAGTCAATAGGTAACAGTTACCTATTTTCTTAACTTTAGTGTGGACCAAAGCTAGGACCTTTACGTACTACGGGCTTTTGAGAGGGTTTTGCCCATTGCTGGCCCAAGTCCAAAAAGCCATTTTCTTTGTTTATGAAAGAAAGAGGTTGTGCTTGGGTTTAATGTAATCTTGTTTGAGAAATAAAACCATCTTTGACCCATTTTCCAAATATGGTACAAACAATTTCTTAGTTTATGCACACAACCTTAACTCTTAATCACCCCCAAACAATAATTAGCACATATATCAAGTGATTGTCACATTTATTAGGTGCTTGTAATAGGCCTCGTTTGATGGGTAGAACAAAAATAGGATTGGGACTTGTTCCAGCAAGGCCATCTCCAAGTGAGGCCTATATCCTCAAATACAGCCCAAAATCCCCAAAACTCATCTCCAAGAGTGGGATAAATGAAGGGCTACAAAAAAAGAGAGGGCTATACAAAATTTTGACAATATCTCCATCATTTTACATATTATCTATAAGAAAGATGCCAAAAAAGCCTTTAAACTTCATCATTGGTGGGAAATTTTTAAAGGAGTATTTTGACTTTAAAAAGAGAGAAATTTGGGACCGACATCGTGCATGGGAGTTGTTTCAACATCCAACTATCATCCTACAATTCCTGGAGAAGATGATTTTTTTTTTTTAATTGTTAAGTTGTTGTTTCTAAATTAATATTTAAGTTGTTGTTTTTAATTTAATGTTTAAGTTGTTGTTTTTAAATTGATGTTTGTTGTTTTTAAATGAATTTTTAAGGTTTTTATTTATTTATAAATAGTAGTTTAATTAAATTAACTAATAAATTTACAAAATATACTAAAAACTATTAAAAGATTAATTTTAGCCCTTTGTTGTTGGAGACGGTTAAAATGTAGCCTAACACTATTTCTTATAAAATTATTTTTTAGAGAGCTAAATATAGCCCTCCCCATCAGGAAATTGCCTAAAGTCCTAATCCTGTTGGACCAAATCCCAATCTTGTTCCATAAAATCCAAATAAAAATTATTTGGACCATGTATCCAAATGATTTTTTTTTTTTTTTGGGTACCCAACTTTCCACTTCCACCTCTCTTGCACCTATTGATGCTCCGACGTTAACTTGTAATCACCTCCAAACAATAATTAGCATATATATATATATAGTGATTGTCGCATTTATTAAGTGTTTCTAATAGACCGAAAATAGGATTGATACTTGGTCCAGTAAAGTCCTAATCCTGTTGGACCACATCCCAATCTTGTTGCATAAAATCCAAATGAAAATTATTTTTGACCCTGTATCCTGACATAAGCATACAAGTAATGAGAAATCCTGAACTCAACTGTAATGAGATGTAATAAGGTGTGGAATGTCGATGGAGTGAGACAAATCAAAATTGAAGCATGTGTGTGAGGTGGCAAAGACTAGAGAGGGCATAGGCTATTGTGTAGTGTAGCCAAGCATTGAATTACCCCAACTAGTTGTTGGTCCTTCACAGCATTTAAATTCCTTCCAACTACTATGACCACCTCTCCACCTCTCAACTGTTATTTCTTGCTGCATTACTCTCTCATATAAAATATAATTAAATAAAAATAAAAATGTTAAGAAATGAAACTGCTCATTAATCATTGGATAATATAGCAAATTAATAATTTTTCATATTAGAAAAATTAAAATGAAAAGCAAAATCAATTGACACACACTCACAAAAGCTATTCTTTTCATGATTCGGATTCACATACAACAACAACATCAGCAGGCACCCTTGGAACTGGGAAGTTTCTGAGATACAGCCACAAGTTTTTGTTCCATGGTTGAGTGGTGAAAGTTCGCGGATATATATGACCATGTCGTATTAAATAATTCTCTAACTTTTGTAATCCTTCCATCCGAATGGAGCCTAGCGAAGCAATTTCCTTCTCCCATTATGATGTGTGATACGATAGAAAATGATAAATAGGGATGTGCTCTTGGCACCTACTTTATTTCTCTAATTTTATCTTTCTAGGGAACAAATTCAATGAAGGAGACTATGATGCAAAATACGACAAGCCGATGGAAGTAAATTGATGATTTAGATCAAGTTGCTGAGATACCATGTGAATGAAGACAGGAAGTGGAAGAGAAAGAGTTGATAATGCATCCAGATGATGACATATCACTATTTGTACATGTAAGTGAGCATATTTGTAACCACCCCGCCTCAAACCTACAATATTGAGATAAGGTTTGCAAACAGTGTTGTCTATTATTCAGATTAGATAAGATAATGGGATTTGCAATTTCTAATGAACAACTAACTTCATAAAAGCGTTTTGATTTTAATTGTCAAGATGAAAATTCCACAAACCCAAATAGCATAAATCATTGTTTTGATTGATATGACAAAAAAAAAAAAACCTTATTTGAGGGACATTGTTAAATTTTAGGGAGACTGTTAGCGGCCTATTACTAGAATACTGATATTGTTTCAACTTAACCACCTACAAAGTCCAATGGTGTGAGGTTTTATCACAAAAGGCCTCAGTGATATTAGTAGGGAACCATTCATTATACTTGTATTTTATTTAGTCAAACATATGATGTGAGACTTATATTCTTCAACAAATATCTCTATAAAAAATCGCTTGAATTCCTCAAATGATTTGAACTCAAATAAATTATTGTTATTTTAATAAATTTTTGAAGCACCGTGTTCGTCTATTTCGTTAATCATAACTAAATTTCTTTTAATTTGTCTTTTATTGTTTTAGATGTGGTGTTAAGCTAGTTCGTCAGGGCAGTGAGCCTACTCACTTCCTGACACCCAAATTTGAAAGCTATTTTTTGTAAATTTAATTAATTTAGAATAATTTAGACAATCACTTATATATGTGCTCTTCAATAAGGCACACATGTTTCATGGGATTCTATGTCCATGTTTTGCTGGGATTTAATCCTCAAATCGAAAGTCAAAACGAATGTTGATTAATTTTTATTTTTTTATGGCTTCAAAATATGCATGCAGTTGGGATATGCCAGCATTTACAACAACATAGTTTGATTTGAAAGAGGAGGTTGAAGCCAATCCAAGCTCAAAAGTCATTACAATTAAGGGCACGACGTGTACAACCTGATTGCAGTTGCGAGGGCACCGTCTCTCTCATATGAGCCTGTTTTGTCAACACATCTTCATCAGTCCCGTTACCCGTAGAGCTCAGAACTTGAAATAAATTTAATGCCAGCCGCAACTACTTGTTTTGCATGAATCTCTATTTCTAATTCGACGTATAAAAAGAGATATATATATATATATATATATATAATTGAATATAATTAATAGATGGTGAACAAGACTAAAGGAAGTTAAAGTTACACCCAAAACTAATTGGTAATAAAAAATATATAATCGTCCGTCCCTTAACTTTTTGATATAGAACAACTCTTCAAATAGACAGTGTCGAGAAATGACGTTTTCTTTGTAGATCTTATTATGTGTTTGTTTTTAAGAAGTTTATTGGTTTGAGGCTTATTTGGTGCTTAGGATTGGATTGGATCTTATGTGTTTGTTTCATTTCCTCCTTCAACATACCGTAAATTTCCAATCCAATCCTAGCTAAAACCAAACAAGCCCTTGGTGCATTGACGTAGGAATGATCAAAGCGGCATGCTCCGTAAATTTCCTCCGCCAACAACCAACCTTTCTCCAGCCACCAAGGCCTCACTAAGTGCAGGGAAAAATACATTATCAAAGAGTCATGCTCCGTTCAGGTCTGAGGAATATTTTACTTGATTACTTACATCAGTTTAGGATGGTTAATAAAAATATTAAAAAATAAAAACAATAAAATATTTTTTTAGGTATAAGCGATTGAGAGAAGGGGGTTTACACAAATATTCATTGGGTGCTTGAATGTTTTAAACTTCTGCTCACATGGGTGAAGGTGAAAGAGCTTAACCAACTTCTGCTCACATTTCCTAATAAGAAACATTTTTCTTTGTTTTCATTTTGTTTTTTGTTTTTTGTTTTCATCTTTTCTTATTTCTGGTTATATATATTGATTTTAAATAATATTTATACGGACCAATATTGATTGGATTTGGCAACACAAGATGCCATGTCAAACTACTAAATTTGATCAAAGATTAAGACTTTGACAACAACAAGAAAAGATTAAGACTTTGCCAACATAATATAAGCTAGATAGATATTTGACAAGAAAATATATCACCATATAAAAAGCCCCTGTTTTTAGGGTTTAAGCAAGATGAGTGATGATAATGATCCCTACGTACCCACCAATAATTACAACTTTAACGGTTGAGATGAGCAGAACTACCCATGTACCTGGATGCCATCTCATACTTTTAATACACAGGTTCATTGTGGGCCTAAAGAAATCGATGTTATTATGACAGCTCCAAAGTTGGGAGAAGAAGAGAATTTACCAGCAATATACTCCACTGCATATAACATACGATAAAACTTGGCCAGCTAAGCTTTTCCGATCAGTAATGCCTCACGTGGCTTGCTTTTGGTATCTATTCACAATTGGGTTATCTTTGCATTTATACTATTTCTCAAGCGGTAGGGCATATGACATCAACGCCGAAGGGGTGGCCCCTAACCCTAAGCTCACATAGAACTACCTCATCCAAATTAAATTCGTTATAGAGAGAGAGTTGTCGCCCATCTATGTTATAACACATAGACGAATTATATCACTTGACGGTGTTTTAATATCATATAATAATTTAGAGCGAACTTCTGTTCATCCATATTATTCCAATACCATACAATAATTTTTTCACATAAGTAAAGTAATATCTCAGAGCAATCTCCAATATCCCTTCGATTTAGTTTTTGGACCCCAAAAAGATAAAAAAAGAGAGAGAGAGAGAGAGAGAATTGAATTGAAGTGTCTGATTTCAGCGCAGTTATTATAGGGTGGAGAAAGGTGCGTAATAACCACAACTGCCACTGGCTCATCTCGCCCACAGTGATGCTGTAACATAACATAGTCAACCACCCAAGATGGTTATGACTAGCTCTTAATGACTCATCCAACTTTTTTCTCTCTTTATTTTAAATTTTTGGGGTTCTTTTTTGTTTGTATTTCAATGAACCCATCCTCCCATCCATATGCTGTAATTTCATAAACACCTTCACATGTGCGCAACCTCATCTTCTTCTTCCTCAGCTGTCATACACACATTGCTCATTCAGTTTTATCAAACACTCTCTTGACAGAGTTTAGGCAAATAAATGGCGCGGCCGGACACATTTTCCGGCAATGGTACTACTCATGAGGCAGAAGGTATCATGTTGAAGGAGATGAAGAAGATGAAAGAAGAAGAAGAAGAAGAAGGAAATGCTAAAAATAATAGTAAAGATAAGCAGCGCAAGGTTTCATTGTTGAAGCTATTCTCATTTGCTGATTCTTATGACTACTTTCTAATGGCTGTCGGATCTGTTGGCGCATGTATTCATGGTGCTTCTGTCCCTGTCTTCTTTATCTTCTTTGGCAAGTTGATCAATATTATTGGCATGGCTTATCTCTTTCCCAAGGAAGCTTCTTCCAAAGTTGCTAAGGTATATTAATTATATATATACATGTATGTGTGTTTATATTCGACTTGAATTTCATCTTATATATTCTTCTTCTTGCAGTACTCCTTGGATTTTGTATATCTCAGTGTGGCTATATTGTTTTCTTCATGGACGGGTACGATTGGATTTTGTAAATCAACCATTAGAGAATTTGGTTTATTTTAATTTATTTTTTAAAATAATGTTGCAAATATATATTTATATTTCTGTAGAGGTGGCTTGTTGGATGCATACTGGGGAAAGGCAAGCGGCCAAAATGAGGATGGCATATTTGAGGGCAATGCTTAATCAAGATATAAGTCTTTTCGACACTGAAGCTTCCACAGGAGAGGTGATATCTGCAATTACAAGTGACATTATTGTTGTTCAAGATGCCCTTTCTGAGAAGGTGAGGCTCTCATGTTAATTAATTTTCATTATTAGTAACCTACTACCTACTACCTACTAGTTACAATCATAAGCATAAATATTTAGCTAATTAATGCATGAATGCATTATTTATCATAAGGTAGGTCCAACCTTATTAATAAGACTAATGGACCATTTGTTTCCCAACTATTTTTATTTTTAATATTTGTTTTCAAAACTTTCTTTTTTGAGAAAAGGCGACGAATTGCATTCGTAATTCAAGTCTAAAACAGTCAGTCACAAAGATCTTAATGACAAAATACCCTCTTAATGTTTGGGATTATTCTCAAGATGGGCTCCTGGCGTTCAATTTCATCAATTTACACGCCATAATTTTCACATATAATCAATTTAAGCCTTGCGTAAAGAAAAAAGGTTGATGAAGTAATGAAAGAAGTGGGATTTATGAGAGTCAAAATAGTTGTTGTTATCTAGGGTTTTTAATTCTATTTTCGTGTGGAAATCAGCGTGAGCTCTATCTAATTTCTAGGGCTCTCTCTCTGGAGACGGAGAGGGAGCCGGTGCAGAAGTAAATGCAAGGCTATCAGCATTTATAAGTCGGTTGAGGGGGTTGGTTGGCTTTCGAGTGTTTCATTGTCTTTAATTGCCGGCTGGATAGGCTTCTCTTTTCGGAAATAATTTAAGAGGAGAAAGTATTTAGGGCATCTAGAGCAACATTAATTATGTTTCTATCAGATTAGATCCTTAATAAACTTTTTTTTTTTCGTAAGATAGATCCTTAATAATCGATCCAATCTTCTGTCACTGCACTCCGTCATGGGCTATTTTGAAGCATGGCAGACCAGCATGTAATGTGACCATGTTTTTGTTTTGTTTTTTTCCAAAACATTACGAAAATCGAGAATAAGAATAAAAAGTAAAAAGGTGACAATTTACTGATTTAATAATCGATCACAATTAAGGAAACAATTATAGAGAGAGACCCTTGAATGATGAGGGTGGATGATGATGCAGGTAGGGAACAAATTCATGCACTACATAAGCCGATTTCTAGCAGGATTCATAATAGGGTTTGTTAGGGTATGGCAAATTAGTCTGGTCACTCTCTCCATTGTTCCATTAATTGCCCTTGCTGGTGGTCTCTATGCATATGTCACAATTGGTCTCATTGCAAGGGTTCGCAAATCTTATGTCAAGGCTGGAGAAATTGCTGAAGAGGTCACCTCTCTCTCTCTCTCTCTCTCTCTCTCTCTCACACACAATTGGTCTCATTGCTAGGCCTCTCTCTTCCGGAAAGGGATCCCTTATACTGCTTTGTTTGATATATATATTTTCTTTTTGTGATTATTTGATCAGGTGATAGGAAATGTGAGGACAGTGCAAGCATTTGCAGCAGAAGAGAAGGCAGTAAGAGAGTACAAGACAGCTCTTTTGAATACATACAAGTATGGGAGAAAAGCAGGACTAGCGAAGGGTCTTGGGCTTGGCTCCATGCACTGCTCCCTTTTCCTTTCATGGTCATTGCTAGTTTGGTTCACCAGCATTGTTGTTCACAAGGGTATCGCCAATGGCGGCGAGTCCTTCACCACCATGCTTAATGTTGTCATTGCTGGCCTGTAAGTTTTATTTTCTACTATCTTAAGTTGTTCTTACCAATATGTGTACTGGAAGTCCAGAACATATATTAAGTAGTTAAGCATTAGTTAATGATAAGGTCACGCAAGGTGGGATGAAACTGACTGTTTGATCAGAATCTTTGAGTCAATAATTTCAGATTTTTAGATTAGCAAAATTCAGTCTACGAGTTGGAAGTGAAGACAATGAAAATCACATATCAGTACACCTTACGACGCATTTCTGATTCACCAGTTCTTATCTCTTTTGAATTTGAGTGGAGGCAGTATAAGGTAGCTATGTAGAAGCAAATGTTGCACTTCATCAACTTTATGTTGTTAATGGAAACTTCTCTGAAGTACATTGCCAACTTTGGTGAATAATCAGGTTGTCATTTATAAAATATGAACAAAATTTTACTGGTATTCATAGAACTTGGTTTTGTATAGAAACAGTAAGCTACTGGAGCGTGGAGGGCAAGGCATAATGCTTCAGTTAGATTTCACTATATAAAATGTGGAAAGCTGTAGAAAACCTCAAGATGTTTATATGACATTTGACTGAGTTGGTTTATAGTTGTGATGAATGTATTGTGGCTTAGAAAATTTCGATTTACACAACGTCAAACTCAATGATACTATTTGCTTTTTAATTGGAAGGTCTCTGGGGCAGGCAGCACCTGACATCTCTGCATTCATTCGAGCTAAGGCAGCCGCCTATCCCATATTTGAAATGATAGAGAGGAACACAATAAGCCGATCCAGCAGCAAGAATGGCAAGAAGCTGGACAAAATTGAGGGGCACATCCAATTTAAGGACATATGTTTTAGTTACCCGTCTCGTCCCGATGTTACTATATTCAACAAGCTCAATCTTGATATCCCTGCTGGAAAGATTGTAGCCCTTGTGGGAGGAAGTGGGTCTGGAAAGAGTACTGTTATATCTTTGATTGAACGCTTCTATGAGCCACTTGCGGGCCAGATATTATTAGATGGAAATAATATTGGGGAGATTGACCTTAAGTGGCTTAGGCAACAGATTGGGCTGGTAAACCAGGAGCCTGCACTTTTTGCAACAAGCATTAAGGAAAATATTCTTTATGGAAAATCCGATGCTACATTCGATGAGATCACACATGCAGCTAAACTCTCAGAGGCTCTCTCTTTCATAAATAACCTCCCAGAGAGATTCGAAACGCAGGTAATGATATGTTATTTCTCTAAAAAACTTGCGTTTTTCCTTGTGCATAAATCGGATTCTGATGTGGAAACAACTGCAGATATCTATTACTTGGATCCAGTTTCATATGGTGCATAATTTCTGTAGAAACATATAGCTTGAGGAAACAAAAGGACTTTTTATACAATGAAAAGTAGTCTCTGTGCCACTTCAACACTAACTTTACAAGAGCATGCTTGGTGAAGACCAAGAATTAATCATGATATATATGGATATTGCCTGCAGACATAGTAGAGAAGTAGATGGGACCTTAGAGACTTTTTCTTTTTTTGCTTTTCATGGATTGATGCTTAAATGTTATTTTCCAGGTTGGTGAGAGAGGAATACAACTCTCAGGAGGACAAAAGCAAAGAATTGCAATAGCACGTGCAATAGTGAAGAATCCATCCATTCTTCTATTGGATGAAGCAACAAGTGCATTGGATGCAGAGTCTGAGAAGAGTGTCCAGGAGGCTCTTGATCGCGCCATGGTGGGACGAACAACAGTAGTAGTAGCCCATCGTCTTTCTACCGTTAGGAATGCAGATGTAATTGCTGTTGTTCAAGAGGGGAAAATAGTGGAAACTGGGAGTCACGAGGAGCTCATTTCTAACCCGAATGGTGTCTATGCAGTACTAGTACAATTACAAGAAACAGCTTCTTCGCAACGACACCCCTCACTTGATCCTCACTTGGGTCGGCCACTAAGGTACTTGGTTGAAAGTGTTACATCCAGGAAACTTCATATGAAATATTCTGATGCCTAGAGCAACTTCAACTATTTGAAATGAGTAGAATAATTTCCGAAAAGTATTATAATGAGTTTGTTAGAGGCTAATTATAGAAAATCTTTACTTTGAAATATTAATGCTCTACTTAAAAGCGAGGATAATGGGAAGCCTTGAATGTGTTTAGCTTGTAAATTCGTCTCTGACATTCATGTATTCATAATATCTATTTTCTGTTGCAGTATAAGGTATTCACGAGAATTATCCCGCACTACAACAAGTTTCGGAGCCAGCTTCCGTTCTGATAAAGAATCTCTTGGCCGTGCTGGTGCTGATGGAATAGAGACTGTAAAGTCAAGACATGTTTCAGCAGGGAGACTGTATTCCATGGTTGGACCAGACTGGTATTATGGGGTGATTGGCACCATTGGTGCCCTTATTGCCGGAGCTCAGATGCCTCTTTTTGCTCTTGGGGTCTCTCAGGCTCTTGTTTCCTTTTACATGGACTGGGACACAACATGTCGTGAGATTAAAAAAATCTCTTTACTCTTCTGCGGGGCTGCAGTTTTAACTGTCATTGTTCATGCCATAGAGCATCTTTGTTTTGGAATTATGGGAGAGCGACTCACTCTTCGTGTTAGAGAAAAGATGTTTTCTGGTATGTCACAATCAAATACTGTATTATTCCAGTTGCATCTATAGGGTGTTAATTGAAGTTTTGTTCTTCCCTTTGAAAGCTGTTTGTATGATCTCTTCAAGGCTTGAGGTCCAATCAGTCCAAATATTTATATATATTTTTCATGTTTCATTGGTGTCCTTCCTTCATCTTGAGAATGCATTGTCCCTCATATATTTCCAAAAACAGATCACAACACGTTGTTATGTCTTGTCTGATGGCACTAATATATGCGTACGTGTGGGAACATATTTGTATTATACATATGTAGAGTTTTCCTTCGTTGAGCTTAGAATAAGATGGTATGATATTGATTACTCTTTTTTAATTTTCTCTTATAATTGATTGCAGCTATTTTGAGGAATGAGATCGGATGGTTTGATGATACAAACAACACTAGTTCTATGCTTTCGTCGCGTCTAGAAAGTGATGCAACTTTGTTAAGAACTATTGTTGTTGATCGGTCAACAATTCTTTTACAGAATGTGGGTTTGGTTGTTGCCTCATTTATCATTGCCTTCATCTTGAACTGGAGAATCACACTCGTCGTCTTAGCCACGTATCCGTTGATCATCAGTGGTCACATCAGCGAGGTCCTACTTTCTTCTGTAGCTTTAAAGAGATAAGGAAGACATTTATTTATAGTATGCTAACAGTTTTTATCTTTTGTTGCAGAAACTTTTCATGCAAGGCTATGGTGGAAACTTGAGCAAAGCATATCTAAGAGCTAACATGCTGGCTGGGGAGGCTGTGAGTAACATGCGCACTGTTGCTGCATTTTGTTCTGAGGAGAAAGTCATCGACCTTTATTCTCGTGAGCTAGTTGAGCCTTCTAGACGTTCATTTACTCGTGGTCAAATTGCTGGCATATTCTACGGTGTATCCCAGTTCTTCATATTCTCATCCTATGGCCTTGCCTTGTGGTATGTTCACTCCACGTTTGCCATAAAAAATGCAAGTTGGATAATGAATAGTTTTCTATTAGGGTTATGGTATTTGAGTATTCTAGTATCCTTACTTTATTTCACATGTTCGAAGAGCTTCATGTGAATTGATAGCTTCTTTCTTCTCCCTCGTCTTGCTGTTCAGGTATGGTTCTGTTTTGATGGGAAAGGAGCTTGCAAGCTTTAAATCTGTCATGAAATCATTCATGGTGTTGATTGTGACGGCATTAGCAATGGGTGAGACTTTAGCATTAGCCCCCGACCTTTTGAAAGGGAACCAAATGGCGGCATCAGTCTTTGAAGTTTTGGATCGTAGAACCGAGGTCCTGGGGGACATAGGCGAAGAGCTTACGAAATTGGAAGGCACAATTGAGCTTAGGAGTGTTCACTTTAGCTATCCCTCAAGACCAGACGTATTGCTTTTCAGGGACTTCAGTTTGAAAGTCAGGTCAGGCAAGAGCATGGCATTAGTGGGGCAAAGTGGTTCTGGTAAAAGCTCTGTGCTTTCTCTAATACTCCGATTTTACGATCCAACAACTGGGAAAGTCATGATTGATGGTAAGTCTTGTGCATAAAACTTTGCTCTATTCCTCTGACAAGGAACAAGTAAATTTGAACATAAAAGAAAATACTTGATGCAATTTTTGAAGGAAATCCATTTTAAACATAGAAGAAAAATACTTGGTGCAATTTTAAAAGGAAATCCATGTTAACTTTGAAAAAGCAAGATCAAAACAGATTCCGGAGCAAATTTCTGAAATAATTCAACGATCTGCGGAAGTTTAAATAGTTTATCACCCTAGGACCTTGGTGTTCTGCATCGTAAAACTTATAGGAATCTGTTCTCTGATGTTGAAAACATATGATTATTCAGTCAACTTCTCTTTTGGTAGGTTTATCTAAATGTTGATACACCATGCAGGGAAAGACATCAAGAAACTCAAGATCAGGTCTCTTCGAAAGCACATTGGCCTGGTTCAACAAGAACCGGCTCTGTTTGCCACATCAATATATGAAAACATTCTTTATGGAAAAGATGGATCTTCTGAAGCAGAAGTTATTGAAGCGGCGAAGCTTGCTAATGCCCACAGTTTTATCAGTGCCCTTCCTGAAGGCTATTCCACTAAAGTCGGAGAGCGAGGGGTGCAACTATCTGGTGGTCAAAGGCAAAGGGTTGCCATTGCCCGTGCGGTTTTAAAGAATCCGGAAATTTTGTTATTAGATGAGGCCACCAGTGCTCTAGATGTGGAGTCTGAGCGTGTGGTGCAACAAGCTCTTGACAGATTGATGAAGAACCGTACAACCGTGTTGGTGGCACATAGGCTGTCCACAATACAAAATGCAGATGAAATTTCAGTTATACAAGACGGGAAGATTGTAGAGCAAGGAAGTCATTCGAGTCTTATAGAGAACAGAAATGGAGCATATTTCAAGTTAATAAACATTCAGCAACAGAACACACAACAGTATCAAGATTGAGAACAGGTTTACTCAAATTTATGTAAGGGGCTCTGTTCATCACTGTATCTTTGTAATTCTTTTCATTTTCAATTTTTTTTCTCTTTTACCATATATATATGATATAAGCTTATCAGATGGAGAGATTGCAATTGTCTGAGAATAATGATAATATACACATGTTGGGGATTGCTGTACAAATATGAAGTGCTATTTTTTATGGCATCCAAATGTGTCAATATAGCCTTTCCTTTGTATTTGAGGAAGTGGGGGAAAAGGAAAAACACATTGGAAATTCATAAAACTAATGAAAGAAATAACCAATTGTGCATTTTTGTTTTTGGTATTGTTGTTCTAGATTTAAGATTTTTGTTGTCTAGCGAGAACCAAATGCAACCTCCCCAGTGGATTTCAGATTTATATGTTGTCTTTGTTCAGGCTAATTGTGCCGTAAATCTGTTGTATTATGGTGTTGGATGCCAAAATTTGGACCAGGATCCAACTAAGAAAAATAAGAGTAACATTCATAGGACGCGAACAGATTTACATGATAGGGAATCTAGTAAAAAACCCCAAACAGATAGCCAACTCTCAAACAAACCCAAAATATTTTTAAAAAGACAAGAAAACCCCTTCTCTTTAGCACCAAAGACATGCAAGTCCTAGGGCTCTTTCCTCCACCGAAGACCAATATCAACATGTGAAGAGACTAGACCAACATGTGAAGATTTTATCATAAAGACACCAGAACCAACATGTGAAGATTTTGTCTTTGTCCAACAGTTGTTACTACGCAATGACAATGCCAACAATAATGTTTTGTTTGTTTGTACATATTTTTTAGTGCATTTTGTCTTAAAATGCATGTGAATTCATTTATTTTGCATCAGTTTGCATGTGAAGTGTGTGTGAAGTGTGTATGCAAGTACAAAGAGATAAAGAGAAGAGATGCTCCTCTTCTCATCCTTAGCCATCCTTAGTAAAGTCAGTTAATGATGTGTATAGTGTAGAACTCATGAAGAGAGAAGTACAATACCAGAGAAGAAGAAATCTCAGTACTCTTCTTCAACTCCATTTGTTCATATACTTTCTCTTATCACACTCTCTTACTTCAACCATGTTAATATCTTCAACCACCGTTAATTCCGGGTGATAACAATTCCAGCAACAAAAGAAATTAAGTAAGTATTTTTCTCTTTTATTTTTGGTTTTCTTAGTAGACTTCTTATCCAAAACAGGGAAACGCTTTTATAATTATGTTATTATCTTGCTAAACTGATGATCAATACTTTGTTTGAGTACTTGGTCATGTTTGATATTTGCCATAACAATAACAGGATGTCTATCAAGGAACCTTTGAGTTCTGCTCCATAACCCTTTAAGTTGGTGTCTTTGCAGTTCCATGTTCTAGGTATGGTGTCTAGTTGTTATTTTGACCCTTAGAAATCTTGACTGAGCACGCAGAAAATTATGGTATTTGAACATTAGAAGAAGTTGGTAAACTAGATAATGAACTAGCAGGCCATACAGAATTTACAACATTTGTTGTAAGTAGTGTTGAGATTATTTAAAAAAAAATCAGAGTAAATTAGATTCATTTCTAAAGAAAAAAAATATTGTTAAATGCAAGCCAACATGTGTTCCCAAAATTTTGGGATATATGTTGTGTTTCAAAATGGTGGATATAAAAGATAATAGGCCAAAAAATTAGGTGGAATCCTATTAGCACTTATTTGAAATTCAAACGTGTTGATTGCTTAAGGGAGGCTTATTGAGTTGGCTTAGAAAAAGGCTAAAAAGAAAAAGGAAAAAAAAAATGAAGTGGAGAATTAAAAGACGGTTGGTGAAATTATAGCAGTACAAAGAAGAAGAAAAAATTGCTACAGGTATACTGTAACCTCCTTTTTCTTTTTTGTGTTAGGCATGGCATGCCACAAAGCCATTGATGAGAAACCATAAATCATTTGGATGCAAATCCATGGGTGAGAAATTCCCGAAATTGTTTGGGTGCAAATCCATGGGTGAGTAACCCCGAAATTATTTGGATGTAAAAATCCATATGGGTGAGAAATCTAGAACCTCTACAAATGAAAAAATTCTAGGCATGTCCCGGAAAAATGGATTTAGAGACTTATGCAGTTAGCAAACAAAACAAAAGGGGTCTTTACTTTTGTCCTGTTGCTTCTTCTTCTCTCTATTCGAACAAGCTACAAATGAAAAAATGGGAAGTTAATTCTCTACCATCAATTGCAGCAAAAAAAAAATAATAATAAAGGAAAAATAATGGGGTCTAATCCGGTAGCAGATACAAAGAAGAAATGGGTTATACCTCTGCCGTTGAACAATTTGATCAACTCTCTCCCTCTTTGTTTTTTTTTTAAAAAAAAAACACTAATTCTTCTGTTCCTGAGTATGCTACCCCAAAACAGAAAAAAGAAATTAGTTATTAGCATATAGACAAAATAAGAAGAGAAATCAGCAAAAAAGAAAAAAAGAAAAAAAGAGGACAATTAGAAGGAGGAGGCCATGTTGTCTGGCCCACTCTTGGATAAATTCCTCACATTGCGTTTGTGTACAAACAACCAAAGCAAAAGAATGTGTGTTTGTGTGCAAACCTGATAGTCAAAACAAAAGGAAAATGAGCCAACAAAAATAAGAAAAAGAAAGAGCGAGGTTGACGCCTCTTTCTTGTGCGATTTGTCAAAGTGTAAAGTATGAAAATACCATTTATTGGAGTAACAAGGATGCTCTCCGGGAGGGGTTCGACTGCAAAGCAAAAGAAAGAGAATAAAATAGTAGAGGGCTTGACAAGATAAAAGAGTTTGCTTTAAATAGAGGAAAGTCTAGTGCAATTATTCTCCAAGATTATATATAAAGGCTACAATTCCTTCACATCTCCAATTCCTTAAGTCCCATTTGGGTATGATTAATTCAGCTAGAAGATGAGTCTCACGCTGGTTGGTGATGTTTCACGAAGGCCACTAATCAGTCCTTACTTGTGGGACAGCTGATTAAATGACGAGTGGGCTGTCCAAAATCTCCCATTGATTCTCAAAAGCCCAAAATGTTTGATTGGATTGTTCTAATTGCCCATTAAAATTACATAGGCCCAAATTGTTTAATGGATCAATTTTAAAATCCTCAAACCATATTTAGGTCCAAATGTTGTCGATTGTAGAAAATTAGTAGGTTCATCAAAATTGCTAATTATTTTTCTTGGACATTGACAATAAGAAAATGGTACAAAATCATCCAATTTTTCCCATGGGTCATCTATCTATGAAAATTTCAAAATTATTTATAAATTATAAATATAAATAAAAAACTAACATAGAAAACACTTATAAATTATTTTGAAAGAATTTATTGATAATGATATAGTTATAAGTAGGAATAAAATAGAGCTTGAAAAACAAGACATAGAATTTTTAGGTATGTATATTAAGTCAAGAACTATAGAATTACAAGAACACAGATAAAAAACAATTACAAACATTTTTAGGAAATTATTAAATTTTGCTAGAAGTTTTATCCTAGGTTTATGAAGAAAGATTGCAGCATTGCATAGTAAAACCAGTAAAACATGTCAAAAATATTTTGATAGTGAAGATATTAAATTAGTTCAAAATATCAAACAAGACATAACTCAACTTAAGCCTCTAGCATTACCATTAGATAATAAAAATAGTTGAGACAGACGGATCATCAATAGGATGGGCAAGAATTTTATATCAGAAGAAACGAAAAGAAGAACCTAAATCTGAAGAAAAAGTTTTAAAAAATGCATCATGTAAATTTAATGATATACAAGCTAGACTTCCAGCTACTGACTTAGAAATTTTAGGAGTTATTAACTCCCTTGAAACATTTTCATTGTTCTTACATAATGAGATATTTACTATTAGAACAGATTGTCAGAATATTGTTTCTCATTATAATAAAATTACTACTAATGAACAAGTAGCCCGATGATGGGTCAATTTTGTTGATTCTATTATAGGAAATGGATTTAGAACAATATTTGATCATATTAAAGGTATGTATAATACTTTAGCAGACACCTTATCTTGTATTATTCATTAACAAGTATGCAATATTTTGGAGCATCATCTCTAGCAGCAAAAATAATGGTACACCATCACAGGGTGGTAATCCATTAAGCATGAGTAGTCAAGCAAGACTAGTAGTAAATACTTATTATTATAATAGAATTCCAGTACAAGAAGTTGGAATCCTGCTTTAAAATATCGTATTCAAGCATCATTAGCAAATAAACAAAAAGTTATTTTAGACAATTTTTAGAATATTAGAGCTAATAATGAAAGCATGAGAAAATGGCATGAAAATCTTATTAAAGCCCTTGAGCAAGAGTTTTTAGCATATAATTATGATTATAAAAGAGCAAAACAACAAATTTCTTTTTTGCAGGAAAAACATGAATATCGAAAGAAAGAGTATAATACAATAGTAAAAAAATTTAGAATTATTAATTTAAGCATGATTTTACAAGAAAAAGTGGCTAATAAGCCCAATTTACATGAGCATAATAGAGAATTTTCTCTTGAGGAAAAAACTAAACACCCATATTTTCTTCAAACCCTAGCTATAGACAGATATAGATTTTTACCAGAAGATATTAAGAGTCGTATGATTAGATTAAAATATAAGCAAAATACATCTATTCAATTATACATTCAAGCTTTTCTTTTCAATTTAGACCAAATGATGGAAGCATAACTCCATATGACGATCTCATGATAGAAGAAGCATCATCAACTTCATTTAACATGAAAGATCATCCCAACATATGAAGTATAAGTTTCAACCTTTTTGGCTCCATACAGCAATCAAGAAGCAAAACTCCCTTGGCATCATCTGAAAAGAAGAAACAGACTCCTTAGGCAATATAAAAATAAATAAAGACATTATTGTCCAAACACTATAATTTTGTCCTCCTTATAAATACTTCACTCATTTTTTGTGCTGAATCAAAAGTCCCCTTACATGATTCACTATTAATAGGGTCACGGGGTTCTTTTGCGGTAATTGTATGGCGTTTTGAGTTGTATGTACAGCGTTTCGGGTTGTACGCATGCAAACCAAAATCATATCAAGGGATTAAAAATAAACTTTAAATTGGTTGTTGACCTGAAATTATTCCTCCCCATTATCCGGATCAATCATACACTTGAAATGAGCATATTAATACATGAAAATATGTTTTTTTTTTTCCAGTGAAATATGCATCTTATATGAGAGGAAAAGGTTAAAACGGACAATAAGAAAAAGATTTGAAAAGGAAGGCTATTCTGGCCTATGAATAAGTACCCTATTAAGATAATAGAGCTCGTGACACAAAATGGATTCCAATGTAAATTTCAAACCAGTTAGAGACGTCCGGAGAAACATAAAATTAATCATTAGTCTTTTAATTTAATATAATCAGAACCCAGGAAAACAAACAAACATTTGTCAAACAATAACTAATTAGATGCTGTTTTAAATTTCTTGTACTACTGAAAAATTAGCTGTGCTGCAAATACAAATGGTCCCTCTCTTTAGAAGAAACAAGGAACCTTCTGTGTAGTTTCACACAAAGTGACAGTGATTTTTTCTTCTGTCTCCCCCCACTATTATTTTAATCAAAAGAAATACGTGGAGTAATCTCAATCATACATCTGTCCAAGATTTCTTTCTAAGTGGAGGAAACCAAGTTTATTAAGTAAATCCCAGTTGGAAGATTTTGCAAATGATCCATGCAAAAAGGTCAACATATATAGGAGGATGCTTAATTAATTGTTCTTTTCAAACGCTGTCAATATTTTCCAGAGTTTTCTTTCTTCAAGGAAGGCAATGAGGTAAGAAAGGTTGAGAAAGCCTCTGGCTTTATCTTGGTGTCCTTTTTGTTGCCCCTTTTGACCAATGAGAAGCATTATGTCACACTTTGAAAATTACAAAATACCTTGAGCTACCAAGCAGGAGGTCAAAACCAACTCAGATCTTCTACCAAATGTCAAACATTTGTGGGAATGTCAAACATATTACACATCCTTTACATTGAGTCCAAGCTATTTTATCTTTTATTTGGAGTTGAGCAAGGACTAAGTGCACTGAATTCTATTTTAGTACACAATGATATCTTATGGCTTTTAGTATCACCAGAAAATAACTAACATGTAAAACTTTTGTTTTTCTGCATACAAATATTTCTTCCACTTGGTTGGGTTGATATTGTCATGCTATTGTCATTCAAAATTTGTAATACAATTACAATCACATCTTCTGCAAATATTTAACAATGGCTTTCTGCTTTAGCATGTAAATTTGCTTTTAAATTAATTCATCCTCTATATATAGAAATTCTCCTATACAGACATCCGGACGTTATTATCAGTTCTGTGGGCATTATATATACAACTCTCATAATCAGTTCTGCTAACAAGTTTTTAGAGTTATCTTTAATAATTGTTGGGTAAGGAAAAAAATTGAAATTTAGTCCTTGCAGTTCTGACTGTACGTAAATGCTTTCCAAGGGGTGAAAATTTGACATTTCTGTTGCAGTAGCATGCTGATGAAAATTATGCATAAGAAGATTTTGCCTTAAGTTCATCAAGGCAGAAAAACCAATGTGATAGAGTCAAATGTTGAATAGGAACAAGAGAAGGGTAAATGTGTTCACTTTTTAATCATTTTGGCCAAGCAGTTGTGATAAAAGTATAACATTTGACCAGATTAGTATACACTGAAATTACAACTACAAGAACTAAATTTATTAAATCGAGCTAATACTGCATGGATCAAGGTGTAATTTAATAATTAATTGACTAAAATTATTTGACCAGTTAACTTGTCTGGTGTAAAAGATAAGCTAATTTGCAGGAGCCTTAGCAGCCTAGTTTCAACTTGTCTTGGCCATCTGAAAAGACAGAGAAGATAATATTTTCTCATAACCAAACATTAAATGTCATAAACCTCTATAGGAACCTCTATAGGCCGGGGGCATAACTAAAAATGAATTTTCAATCTATATTACTGTCAATTTGGTTCACTCTTCAGCTAAACTGTATGAATGTCTAATGTCTTTAATCTATTATATTACTTAAGGTTTCATTAGAAGTCAATGTTTTAAACGTGCGCATTGGACGTGTCGAATTTTGAACAAGTGAAAATTCAAAAGTTTGTGTGGTAAACTGAAGGGGGATCAATCCACTTTTTGGTTTCAGGAAGAAGGAGGAGAATGTTTGGTAAATGGGTGATCAACTATGCAATGGCAAGATTTGAAAGAGCAGTTGGAGACTGCTGCATATTTTAGAACACAACTTTGAATCATTATATGTTAAACCAGAAAAATGACAAAAATGATGACCGCTAGGATGAGGCATGAAGATTAGCATAATTAAATTGAAGAGGATATGTCAACATCCCTAGAATCCCCCACAGAAGAAGATAAGTCAGAGACTACATCAACAACACATGACAAATAGAACCATCATCATATTTTAGGCTGTCAAATAATGAATTCTGAGCAATTGAATAATAATTCATCTGCCATGAAACCCTTTAAGAAGCAGCATATCAATCAATGACCTAAATTGAATCTAGGAAAAGAACAATAAGATCAATGTATTTAATACCATGGAAGACTCAAGAATTGGCACCAGTGATGCAAATTGAAAACAGGTAGATATATCTTTATTAAAAACTACAAACTAAACTGAAATTACCAGAGCTGCCTATGTTATGGTAGCCTCCGGTAATACTAGACGCTGATGCTGCATAGCTAGACTCAGGAATTCCTTACTGGTTGATAGCATTCAGTATTACTTTGATGACATATAAATCATGAACAATTTGTTTGGTGCAAAAGAAAATGCATCATCATTTAAAGACTTTGTAATGAATCGTGCTCAATATCGTTCATCTTCATTGGTTTTTCAAATCAGGGCTTGTTTTTTATTTATATTTTTCATTAACTAGGAATGACATCAAAGCCATCCAGCTAAAAATCCAAGCACAACATGGAAAACTTATGGATGCTGCTTTATCTTCCTTGGGTAGACCTATTGAGAACCCCATATGGTGGCATAACTTCTCAATAACAAAAATAAACATTACAATTCCGTGAAATAAATGACAAATTATCAGATATATCTTTGGCATCTCAATCGAAATACTTGTTCACTATGTGACCAACAACAGCCAAGGACAGCACATCCTCTGCAGTAGCACACAATCTGCAATAGTTCATATCTTTTACTTTCGTCACGTTGCGTTTTAGTTTTGTTCAGACAAAAGAAAAACATAATCCAAACCTTAAATCCTAGGAACGCCACCTTATGGCAATGGCATTCTATATCGAATAGAAATCTGACCGGTGGCTTTAGAGCATTTTACAATAATTTATCTATGATATTACTGTCTCCATTCGACGACGACACTTGCACTACCTAATCCTGATTTTGGTGCCAATTTATTTCAAAATGGTTGCTAACTTGCTAGGTTATTTCCTGGTCAGTCGTCATTGCTTGTTCTAGGGAACTAAGAAATAAATCATAATGATAAAAAAAGAATGAAATGACATCATCACCGTTTGAATTACATCTTCCTTGCACCTATAAAACCAGCATGTCTCAGCAATATGTCCAAAACCAATCCTACAATCAAACAATCCTCTTACCTTTTCCCCGGTCTCACTTTCCATCTCCAATTTGGATATTGTTTTGTGTGTATTAGCACAATGGGCAGATCCCCTTCTTGCGATGAACAGAGTGGTTTGAAGAAAGGTCCATGGACTACAGAGGAAGATGAGAAATTGATGGATTATATTGCCAGACATGGCCATGGAAGCTGGAGAGCTCTCCCCAAGCTTGCAGGCCTGAACCGGTGCGGCAAGAGTTGCAGACTAAGGTGGACAAATTACCTCAGGCCAGATATTAAGAGGGGAAAATTCTCTGAAGACGAAGAACGAGTTATCATCAATCTTCACTCAGTTGTTGGAAACAAGTATGTTAACTTTTCTTCATTTGTACAGTTATTTGTTGAAAATTTTGCAAAACTATAATTTGCTTGAAATTAGAGCTCAACTAAATTGAAGGTGGTGTTAATTTTTTCTTTTTCTTTTAGGTGGTCAAAGATTGCAACTCATCTTCCGGGGAGAACGGATAATGAAATCAAGAACTACTGGAACACCCACCTGAGAAAGAAGCTGCTACACATGGGGATTGATCCAAACACCCACAAGCCAAGGACTGACCTCAATAACCTTCTGAATCTTTCACAGTTGCTCAGAGCAGCAAATGTTGGGCAGATGAATATGAGTTCTTGGGACAATGCCCTGAGCCTGAGGCTACAAGCAGGAGCAGCCCAACTAGCCAAAATGCAGCTACTGCAACATTTATGCATGCAGGTTGTGAACTCATCAAATTCTGCTGCTGCTCCTCCTCCTCCACTTCCTAATATTGACATGATGAGCACTTTTGGTTATCAAAATCTCAACCAATTGGGAGGGCAAGCCAACTCATTGGAAGGCTTTGAAGGACATAATAATAGCAATAATAATAATAATAATATTCCTACTTTTGACAACAACATGAGAAGTTACTATGAAGATATGCTGCAGACCAAGAACCCATTTCCTGCATTAGTTTCCGCGTCTTCTGGGACTTCTTGCAACACCAACACCAACCAAATGGAAAATAGCATGAGTGGTGATCCTGCAGCAGATTGCTTCTCCACCCACTCTCCCACCACCATCTTTGAGGATTGGGAGAAGCTCATGGATGATGAAACCAGTGAATCCTACTGGAAAGATATTCTAGAGTAGG
This sequence comes from Prunus mume, assembly GCF_029339155.1. NCBI lineage: Eukaryota > Viridiplantae > Streptophyta > Magnoliopsida > Rosales > Rosaceae > Prunus > Prunus mume. The sequence continues at coordinate 14,695,594 of NC_142704.1, forward strand.
TTTTCATTATAATTATTCCCCCCAAATACTTCATTTTTATTTCTTCTTTATGTTTGGTGTAAACATTCTTAATAATCAATTCTACACGAAATTTTCACTCCTTTTTACACAACATTAACATTTTTCTTTCTGTTTTGCAGATCAATATCATAAATGCCCTCGTCACGATCTATAGCCGCACCCTTATAAATTTGAAGAACTTTTGAAGTTCCTACACAAAATTTACTGCATTCATTATTCGTTAATAAGGTTTATTTTTATTAAAGTTATAATTATTGTTTGATGCAGCTTCTGAACTGATAATACATATATGTAGCTATACCTATGTGAAAAGATATATACCTCCGAATTCTTGTAAACTTTTAGCTAAAGAATTGTCCATTTTCCATTTTCACTGCAGAATTGTTCAATGCTATTTCATAATATCAGATAATTCATTACAAATTGAACTTATGCATAATATCAGATAATTAATTAAGCTTTTGACCATATTATTGCACGTCAAAGTCAACCATGCATGCATGTCACCGCCATTTCCACCTTATTCGACGATACATACATACACATAATATATTTCTCTTGATGGGTCTCCGAGTGTCAACATCAGCTGATGAGTGAAATTAGAAAAAAGTTGATCCCCTCGATGTTATTAATGATTCATTTATGTATAAGTCTAGTCACTAAAAGTCAGATTAGTAGTTACATTTGCAACTGATTAGGTAAGACCAAGATTATTTCCGTTTAACACAAGTTATTGACTGGTGTGCTAAGGAGTAGCCCTTTACCAAGTTCCAACCAAACCACCTAATTAAGTTGAGTTCAGCTTCGATATTGCCTCATTGGGATAACGACTTAGTTTAGTTACTTAGTATATTAGATATAGTTGTAATGATCAGTGAGGATGAACACTTTCAAGACAGCCAGTTTGCTATGAATTGTATGAGAATGAGTCACTTTCAAGACACTTTTATTTTTTGTTGTTCGGTCATTTCACCATAAAAACCCTTTTCAATGCTTTAGGCTGGCTGAGTTTGCTTTATTATTTGTATATATGCTATTTTAGAAAGAAGAAAAAAAAGAGTTGTTCGAGAAGAACAAAACCAACAATTGAGAAATGAGTTGCTGAAGAAAATTGCAAATGCTATTCACCTTTTTGTTGCAAACGCTATTATTCTCATTCGATAGGAAATATAGGAAAACTAAACAACTCTATTAAAAAAGAAAAAGGAAACAAAAAAAGTGTAAAAGTTTAATGAGAGATGAAATAAGGAAAAAAGTAAGACCAGTTTGGTATCTTACTCAAAAAATTAAAATAAAAAATTATGATTCTTTTTATCAAAAAAGGGCTTCTTAGATCTAGGTCCAAAACGATTAGTTGTCATTGGGTTTAGTCCTTACGTTTTTTGTTTTAGATGTAGGTCCGTTGACATTTATTACTTTTTTTGTTGTGCCGATTTTACCCTTTGAGGTAAATAAGGAAAACACATTGAAAATCTAAATTTAATGCATTATTTCCTTGTAATTGAATTCCAAAATTTGAAATTTGAAATTTTTCCTTGATAATATTCCTAATATATGGATAAAATACAATTTAATCAATAAAAATTTAAGACCCACATATTATACCAATCGATCAGACAGGCACCCACATTAAATTATGTACCTGACATAAAGGTAAATAGTGCTATTATTAGCAACGAAAAATACTTAGTGATAAATCATGTTACCTATAAGTTAGGAACATAAATTAGAAGACTACCTACAAGTCAGATACAAAAATAGGCAAAATAAAATTGTATGTCACCTATAAAAATAAATAAATAATAAAAAAAAAGGTACTATTACACATTGTCAAAAATATGAAACAGCATATATATACCTATGCAATAGGCAATAGGCAATATGACATAAATGATTATTACCCGACTCAAGTCATAAGGGGCAACATTGGAACAAAAAATAATTTTAAAAATAAAATAATAAAAAGACTACATCAAAAAATATTTAAAAAAGAAAGTAATTCTATGTGGCATAAAAATCAAAGAACTTGGATCAAAGTCACCAAATCTGATGATTAAACCCAACTCCTTAATAGAAATTTGAATCTATATCACCTTTTCTATTTTGTTTATGGTGATGGTCAAGACATTGCCAAAAGAGTTGAAGCCTTTGGCTCAAATACATGCTTGAAGCGACCAGCAAAAGGATTCATATTTTTCGCCTTGGGAATATGAATTGACCACCACAACAATAATGCAGTCCTGTTATCTCTTTGATGTGTTTCCCCAAAAACAGTCTTAATCAGAAGAGTTAATTAGAATGTTTAGGTGAGAAGGGACCCTCTCGCGATGGCGTCTGGTTTGGGTTTTCATCTTTTTTGTTTTATCTTCTTTTGTTTTATGTTTTTTTTAATAACTTCTGACTTTTAATTAATTAGAATGTTCATTAATTTCCAAAAGCCTGTGATATATATTTTTTTTAATTCCATGCTTAAACTTGTGTTTTTTTTATAATAGTAGAGATACTAGAATAAGTTATTATTATAAATTTCTAAATTTTTTTGGGCTTTTCACAAATAAGCTCATTCTAACATGACATATTATACAAAACTCCATATAGAGCCTATTTGGAAAGAACAAACCAAAATTGTCATTTGTCATTTGCTAATTGATTCTTATAAAATTTTAATACACTAAGAACCAATTAGAAATGACAAGTGGTAGATTTGAGGGCTTTATAAGTGAAACAACTATAGTCATAGGAATATATAAGAACTATGTAATGAGATTGCACACATTGATACTTATCATAATTCATAATTCATAATCCTAAATATGTTCATGGTCATAGGAGTATCAATTGGGCGTTGATATTCCCCCAAGACTAGTACATACAATATCTTCTCTATATATAGAGATGTTCACCCGTTTTGCATTTACTCCTGTGATGGAAGGGCAAAGTTCCCCACTGCCTTATGAACCATTGACTAGTCAATAAGTCAGCTTTCTTTGGTGTGCGAGCGTGCCACTGCTAGCAATGAAGATTCTAGCAGACTTAGTTTAGAATGGATAACTTGCGCCCCAAGTTACTAATTTCTGCAAACAAACGATTGTGAATTTGGGTGAGGAATATCTCTCAAGTAAGTTCTTTTCTTGCCTCAGACTGGTGAGGACTTTAACAATTTATCTCAGTATAAAGAGGTTGTTCTGGCCAGAATGGTTGATGGAATTTAAACTGTCTCGCAGAACGCCTTTTACAGAACTATAAAAATAAATATCCATGCTAGAAAGATGAAAAGACAGATGGAAATTCATTTTTGTCTAGATAAGAGGCTCTGATCCGGGCTGGGCTAGAAATGCCTGAGTGGATGGATGTTGACAACTTCAACTGCTAAGCTTCAGCTGTAAATCGATACCAAAGGTTAATTCTGGCAGCGAGCTTTAATGTACTTCAAGCTTTGGTGAGGCTTTTGAGTGGGCGAACTGCGGTTTCTTGATCTACAAGGGCGTAAGTGGTGTTCTCGAGGACTTCAATGGGCTAGAGACTGCACTGTGAAATTTGTTGAGGTTTTCATGTTTGAGAAAAGCTCAAGCTCTACCTGTTTTGATTTTTTGCTGAACCAAATTTGTGACAAGAGAAATCTTGTTTTTGATTGACTTTTTTCTAAGTCTGAACCTTAGGAATTCTGATCTGAAGCTGGTTTCACTTGGAATTCAAGTGGGCTTTTTGGTTGATTTTGAGTTGTTTGTTTGTTTGATCGTTTTTGATTGATTGTTGTTGAATCTGTTCACCCTCTCCTTTATTTATAAGAGATGTTTAGGTTTAGGGTTTCTTTCTTAAAATAATGGGCGGCAAATCTTTTAAAAAATCTAGAAAGAAATACAAGAGAGAAGAGTTTTAAAATTTTGTCAGATAGGCTCTCATCAATCAATCCTTAAGATCACCTCTCTGTTTTTTTTTTTAAAGAAAACCTAATCTCCTTTCCCAATTTTAACTGCCCCTTGTGAGATTTCATCCGTGATGGTTAGTTTGATTTCTTCAGTTTGAACAATTCCCTGCTTTCCTGCTTATCTCTTTATGAGATTGTAGCTTGCTTATCTCTTGGGAGATCACCTTCTCTGTAAAGTAGAAAAAATCTGAATATATATATGAGTAAGAGGGATTTGATCTTCAGATTTTCAGCGGTGTCTTTTCCAGTTTGCCAGCCACTGACTCTTCCATTTATCAATTCTGTGCTAGTTGGTTTTGTTAACTTTTCGAAACCTGATAATATAAAGATGTCACGTGGGTTCTAGGATGGGTTCCTTTCTTTATCCAAATCGTGTTGGGCTTATTTTCTTTGGAGCCCAAGAGGTGATTTTCAAGGCCCGAGTCTATTGGTCTGGTTTGGGCTAGGCCTTTCTAGATCTTGGGTTTCCTCTTGTTGGGTTGGGCGTGCTAATTTAGGCCCAAACAATGCCCCCTAAGTCTGGATCATTTTTGGAACGGTTTCGGACTTAAATGAGATGGCCATTAAATTGGCGCGTGCTAGTTTCTTTCGTTATCCCACGTCTGCCACGTCTTCCCACTAAGCTAGTATCCGTGGGAAACTGCTCAGTTACTAGCTCTTTACTAGCTAGTCAATATCAGATGACGCCTTGTCTTCTCCACGTCTCTGTCTTCTCTTTCCCACGTTTTCGAGCTTCTTTAAAAGAAATTCAAAACCCACTATTCTTGTTCATCCGAAAACCTAGTACTCCAGACTTCACTCTTTTGAGCTTCTCTTTGACAAATCTCTCTTTGCTAGAACCTGCCTTGCCTTTCCTATCAACTTTCCCTTTTCTAAAACAAGAACAATCCTAAGAAATGTCTTCCCCGAAATCTCGTGCCCAGTCTTCCTCTGTTCCAGTTCCTCCAGATTATATTACCGGGATCTGGAATTGACAACCACGCAATAGAGGTTAGGAGCAAACTCCATCCTTTTGCTCAGAAAAACCTAGATGAGAATGTCCTACATTTGTTCGAGAATACTTTGGTGTTGGGGCCTCACTGGTTCGGTCCTGTCCCTCCTGAGATGTCAGAATGATGAAGAAGGATCTTTGCTGAAGCTCCTCTATGTTTTGAGAATACTACATTACGGCTCCTCATTCTTGGGTTAGCAAGAATTTGAGCCGATCTTTCCCGTCTAGCGAGGTGAGGAATAGTTCAGTGAAATGGGTAGACTGGATTGACAGACTCCTTCCAAGATATGGACCTCACCGAAGCGGGCTAGTATTTATGATGCCATACTTGTCCAAGCAATCATCAGAGATGAGAACATGCTTGCTGCTGGTTTGTGTTTCGAATTCGCGAATACTTTCGACTTTCGCATAGGCCCCATGGCTCCAACTCTGTTGGACATGGCTCAGATATTTGGGTTTAGGCCCCATGGGAGACCTGTTGATGTTGTTGGTGATTATCACAGGAAGAAAAACCAACATAAGCTAGCCAAGCCATTCACCATCTCTCCACCGATCAACGTAATTGCTCTTTCTCCAATTATCTCGAGAAAATTCATGCTAAGTAAGACAAGGACCAGGCAGCATATGTTGTTCCTTCAGCTAAGCAGTTCATTCTCGCCCCGCTCTCTGCATTGTGCTTGAGTATAGACACCGCGAAGCTTTGCACAACCACACCGATGTCGGACTCGGGCCTTGATTACGCCTCGTAAAAGAATCCGCTAAATCTATCTCGCTCCCGGTGCCTTCGGATTATCCAAATCTGCGGTCTATTTCGAATTGAGGTTCCCGGACATAGTTCTCGCCGAGGATCGTTACGCTCACCATTGATGTCGCGAAGTGCCCAAGCGTTCTATTGAAGAATACGATGTTCTTGAGCACTTTGTATGAAGAGATCAGCACTCAATGGCAAGTGGTGATTAAGAGAACCTATCCTTGGTTCCAATGGATACCCTCTGTTTGAGAAGGAGCCGGAAGAAGAAGCGTAATTGATTTCAGGAAGAAGTTCCCGAGTGTGACCCTCCCAAGAGACCTGCCCCATGGAGGTGGGAAGCCTCCCAATTATCATCTGGGGGCAGAAGTATATCATCCCAACTTTTGTGCAAGGTAACTTGGCTACCCACCGCTTATTCCACTTAAATCCTATAGGAGTTGCAATCGGGCTTCTTCTTGGAGGGATACGGATGAATTGGAGGTGCATAAGGATGCCAGGTGTGCAATCAACAAGATAAACAATAGTGCAAACACCCTATATCCGTCCTGGGAACCCAACTTCTTCAGTTCTATCGATTTTGACGCCTGGTGGAAGGCTCGATTTTGAAATATGCCGCTTCATCATCGCACCGCTGCTTTTGATGGTCGGGATGGCTGGGTCATTCGTACAAGAGAAGAGACTCACAAGTTTATGGTGTAGACCATAAAGGACATTAATGCCCAAGTTCTGGAATGTAGTGTCTTAATTCTGTGTTCTATTTATTTTGTAATGGTGATATCTAACACTTTGTTCATGCGCAATAAATCCCCTTTGACACAACGCGTTGGTGGGCATCCGCCCAGCCGAGAAGTGTTTGGTAATTTTCTATTCTTGCCTCTTCTACCTTTTCCTGCTGGATTGGTTTCGATTTTGTCATTTCTTGTGCAGCTACCTCTGTCATAATCTGCTGAGGACTCGGAGCTTCTTTCGGAGAGGAAGAAGAAGAAGAAGAAGAAGATCAAGCAAATTAGACTCCGTCGAGGCCATTCCTCGCCTATAAGGAAAAGGAAAGAAACTGCCAACCCAGTAATCTTGTGAATTTTGATTCAGCCTCGGTTTTTATATTTGTTCTGTCTGCTCGCTTATGTTCTCTTGGCCCATTTATTGTCATTGCGGTGAAGGCCCTTCCTCCTCCTACTAAGTCAAAGAGGCTTAGAAAGAGGATGATGGAATATATGGCCACAGAGGAAATCGCAGCGATTCCCACCGCCACTTCGACACGGATGAAGAGCCGAGAAAGGCTTTTGAGGTGTGGACCAAGAAAAGGAGGTGGAAGAGCTGGAAGAAGTAGGAGAGGGGCCTCGGAGAAGGCCAAGATAGTGGAAGAAGAGGTGAGTCTTGTTTCTTTAGCGTATTAGTTTCTGCTGCCTTTTTATTCCCGTCCCGACTTCGCCTATTTTTAGGAGGAGATCCTGCCGAGGTGATAGCAGAGAGCATCGCTTTGGCTCGAAACAGGAGCAACAGGAAGACATAGGGCGGTGACTAGCTCGAGTTGGCCCGGTTTAAGCATCCAGAGGCGTAACAATCTGCTTTTCCAACACTGGGAACAATCGAGCAATTTGCATCCGAGCTGTGGAGCGGGTAGAATTACCTATTGCAGTTCCAAAATGTGTAGTGAAACCGCTGCACTGCCTCAAGTGATGGTAATTTTCTTCTTACTCGCTCTTTATTTTCTGAAATTCATTCTAGTTCGCTTTTTAATCTGCTTTATTTTTCTAGGTAGAAGTGCCCAGTCTGCTAGCCTTCTAGCAGTGATGACCAGTCCTTTAAAGCCTTCAATTGTTGTTGTAAGTGTTTATTGCATTTTTTGGGTTTTTCTCTTCATTTTCGCCTTTTTACTTATGCTTCCTTCTGCAGATGCCTATTTATTCCTTTCCAGTTCATCTGCCACGGCCTCCTTTGCTGATCCAGAATCGCAGAGTTTGAAGCTATGGACTTAGATGCCCAGCTAGACAGATTGGAGATGCTCAGCCTCTTGTAGGCAAGGCAAAATCCAAGGCAGTGGAGGAGGCTATGGAGAGGTCAAGATCCGCGATCTCGAATCGAGCTGGATGAGGATAGGGAAACCATTGACCACCGGTGATGAAGGATCTGGACCTGCTGCACAAATGAACATGGCCCCAAAGCCTATTCTTGAAATGAGCCTTGGTTTGGCAAGGGATGTGCTCAACCTTCACGACCGTTATGAGGATCTCAAGCCCACTTTCAAAACCTCTGAGTTCTGCAAGGCTACTCATGAAGCCAACTTGGCTTATTTTGCAAAGCGTATGCGAATCGGATCGGATGGTGGCGGGGTATAAGGAAGCCAAAGCCACTGCACAAATTGAGAAGCAGATTGCGAGCTTCAAAAGCGGTGGCAGAGTGCAGGAAGTGCAGAATAGGCTCGGCTGGACTGAGCTCCAAGACTAAGGCTACCTTCCTTGTGCAGAGCATGGTTGCAGCTTCTAGGCCAGCCTTGGAGATTGCAGAGGCTTCAATCCATCAGGGGGTGCTGCTTCAAAAAAAACTTTCCATTAAAAAGACCAACTTGCAAGAAACTCTCAAGAAATTAGGGTTTTGATTTTGTTAGTTTATTTATGCTTTTAGTTTTTGCGTTATGATGAACAATTTGCTATGGGGAAGGCCCCATGGCTATTTATTTTAAATAAAGTTTATTTTTGTTGCAATTTTGGTTTTCAATTTCTTTTGACGAAATAAACAGCAGTGGTAAAAAAAACGAAAGGAAAATAAACTGTAAACAACTTGGATTAGAAATAAATTCTGGATAGAATCAAATAAACAGTTTTCAGTGTTGTTCCTTCTCTATCCCGGGATCTGTCTGTATGGCTTGTGAGTCCCACATAGTTGGGAAAAACTTTTTCAACCATTTGCCATTGATTGGGGCAGCGTGAACTTCCCCCTCTCGATCCTACAACCTGTATGCCCCCATTCCAAGGATCTGATTGATTATGAAAGGGTCTTCCCATGTGAGTGACCATTTTCCATAACCAGCCACATGTGTTCCAAGGGGTAGAACCGCTTTCCAGACTATCTCTCCCTCTTCAAAACTCTTGTTCTTGACTCTTTTGTTATAAGCCCTTGACACAGCTTACTTTCCTGCTAGGAGTTTATTAAGGGTGTCAATTCTGCTTGCATCCAATTCTTCCAGTTCTAGCAGCATGGTTTGAGAGTAGTTTTCTCCTACCAGATCATGTTGGTGAGCAATTCTGAAGAACTAAACAGCTATCTCCATAGGCAGAATTGCATCATGACCATAGGTTAATGCATAGGGGGTCATGCCAGTTGCTTCTCTTTTTGAAGTTCTATATGCCCATAGAGTTTCTGACAACTTCTCATGCCACTACTTTGGATTCTTCTCAAGCATTTTTCTGATAATGTTGATGATTACCTTGTTGCTTGATTCTTCCTGCCCGTTAGCTTGAGCATAATAGGGAGTGGATTGAAGCAGCCTGAATTTGAATGCCTATGCCATATCCAGCATTTCTCCAGATATGAAAGAAGATCCTCTGTCAGTTGTGATTGATTCTGGGATGCCAAATCTCTATATAATATGTTCTTCTATGAAAGTGATGATCTCTTGAGATGTAGTGGTTTTAACAGGCTTGGCTTCTGCCCACTTAGTGAAATAGTATGTGGCAACAATGATAAAACAGTGCTGCTAGCTGCTGGCTGGATAGATCTTGCCAATGAGGTCCATTGCCCATCCTCTAAAGGGCCATGGCTTTACCACTTGATTCATGGGAACTGAAGGAGCCTGTTGGATTGGGCCGTGTCTTTGACAAGACTTACACCCCTTGGAATAGTTAATGCAATCTTTCATCATGGTTGGCCAGAAGTAGCCATACCTTCTAATTAACCAGCACATTTTCCTCCCACTTTGATGAGCTCCACAGATTCCTTCATGAGTTTCCCCCATGCCTTTCATGTATTCTTTCTTTCCGAGGCACCTTAAAAGTACCTCATCCTTACTCTTTCGGACCAAATCTTCATTCCACATAAGGTAGTTCAAAGCCATGATTCTGACTCTCTTCTCAGAGGGCAGAGTTGGATATCGTAAGTAAGTCATGATATGATTTCTCCAATCATCTTCAGTGATTGCGTGAATTGACATCTATTTCCATCCCTCTGGTCAGAACAGATGGTAGGCTTTTCTTCCCTATCTTGATGATTCTTTGTACACAATCTTCAGGCATTTATATTCCTGTTGCTACCTGAGCCAATTCATTGGCTGCAAAGTTTTCTTCCCTTGGGATATGCTCCCAAGTAACTTCTCTGAATTCTGTCAGAAGATTCCTAGCTGCCACCAAGTAGACGGCTAGAGAAGGACTTAGGCACTTGTATTCCCCAGCAATCTGTTTCAAAACAAGCATGGAATCTCCCAAAATTTCCACAGATTGGATTCCTAGTTCTACCAGCATTTCTAAGCCTATGATTAGAGCCTCATATTCTGCTCTGTTGTTGGTGCACTGGAAATCCAATTGAAAAGAGTAATATTGTCTGATTCCAAGCAGTTTTCCAAAACAATTCCTACCCCAGAAGCTATATCAGTTTTTGATCCATCAAAGTATAACTTCCAAGGTGTGAGATGGACTGAATAGATAGGAATTTAGAGACAGGTGTGAGCTCTGGTCAATAGATCTGCATTTGCTATGTCCAATGAGTCCATGTTTTCAATCTCTTCCCCAGGATGATCTGCTAGGAAGTCTGCACAGCTTGTCCTTTGACAGCTTTTTGAGGAACATATCTGAAGGCAAATTCTGTCAAGGCCAAGGTCCATTTTCCAATTTTGCCTCTCAGCATTGGTCTTGTTAGCATGTATTTGATCAGATCTGTTTTGGCAATGATGTAGGTGGTGTATGGCAGCATGTAGTGTCTGAGTTTCACAGCAGTGAAGTACAAGGCTAGGCAAAGTCTTTCAATCGCAGAATATTTTCTTTCCACCTCTGTCAGAGTTATGCTCAGGTAGTAGACTGCATGTTCCTTCCCTTCCTTGTTATCTTGAACCAACAGACTCCCAATGGATACTTCTGATGCAGATACATAGAGCTTGAGTGGTCTGCCTCTCTTTGGTGGGGACAAAACTAGTAGATTTGAGAGGTAATGCTTGATTTCCTCAAAAGCTTGTTGGTGCTGTTCTTCCCACTTGAAGGTCTGTTCCTGTTTTAATCTTAACAAAGAGGAGAAAGGCTGGATCTTTCCTGCAGAATTGGATATGATGGAGACTTTGCAATTCTTTCTTGTTCCTTGGTGGCAGAGCTTTTATGATGGACTTTGCTTTGTTTCTGTCGATTTCTATGCTTCTCTGGTGGACCAAGAATCCTAGGAAATTTCCTGCTTGAACTCCAAAAACCCACTTCTTTGGGTTCATCTTCAGTTTATGTTGCCTCGTTATTAGGAATGCCCTACTTAGATTTGACATGTGGTTTCCCTCCTCTGGGGATTTAATCACTATATCATTGATATAAACTTCCAAAGAATGCCCTATCATATCATGGAAGACAAAATTCATTGCCCTTTGATAAGTGGCTCCTGCATTTCTCAAACCAAAAGGCATTACAGTGTACTCAAAAGCACCTATATGTCCTGGACACATGAAGGCTGTCTTATGGATGTCTTCTTCTGCCACCATGATCTAATTGTGACCTGCATTGCCATCCATAAAAGATAGCATCTTGTTGTGGGCAGCTTCATCTATTAGCATGTCTGCCATTGGCATAGGGTACTCATCCTTGGGAGAAGCTTCATCTTCATTTAGATTTCTGTAGTCCACACAGATTCGACCGCCCGGTTTTCCTTTTCAGAACTGGTACAATATTAGCTAACCAATCAGCATAGATGGCTGGCCTGATGAATCCTGCCTTGAGCAACATTTCTACTTCTTCCTTGACCTTTAGTTTTGTGTCCTTAGACATTCTTCTTCTGACCTGTTTGACTTGGAAGGTATCCCTCTTTGATTGGCAGCTTGTGCTCTACTAATTTCTTGTCTAGTCCTGGCATTTCATGATAATGCCAAGCAAAACAATCTTTGAACTCCTACAAAAGTGCAATGAGCTCAGTCTTAAGTGGTTCTTTCAATAGTGCGCTGATAAAAGCAGGTCTTGGATCATCTTCTGTCCCTAAGTTTATTTCAGTAAAGGATCTTCCACTGCAGAGAGTCATCCAGTCTTCTGGCACAAAATCTAACACTTCCTCCTATAATTCTTCTTCCTCCTTGTCTTCCGTGCTTTCATGGGTGAATTCTGCCATATTGATGGCTGGATCCTGCATGAAGAGCTTCCTTTCCTCCCAATATATCAACAATCTTTTCGTAATGGATCGGATTGTTGCGGCTCGATCCTTCTCCTGTTGATTGGGACTAAACATCAGAGTTCTGGAAGTTTAGAACAAAAGGTCTATTCCAGTCCTCTAAGGAATTGGTTAGACCATCTTCAAGGAGCCTCTGGGACGTGACATCATGGGGGCGGCCGTTCTAGTTGACTCCAAGGAAGGTGAAAGGACCAAGGTCATCATGATAGTACCTTGCTTCGAAACACATGGCAGAAGGCAGAAATGGCTGTGGATTAGCCTCTACTATCTCCATGTAACCTTCTTGATTCCATAAAGCTAACTGTTAATGAATAGTGGAAGGAACACATAGACTCTGATGAATCCAGTCTCTGCCAAGTAGTGCATTGTAAGTGGTAGAAGTAGTATCCACCACAAAGAATGCAATCTTCAGCTTCTTGCTTCCTACTATAACATCCACATCTAAGATCCCATGAGTCTTGGTGATGCCCCCTGCGAAATTGGTGACAGTCAAGCGGGTTGGAATCAAATCCCTTTACTGTTCGCCCATCTTGCTCAACATTCTGTGAGGCAGAAGGTTGATGGCTGCACCTCCATCTACCATGATTTTGGGAATAGAAACACCCCTAAAGTTTGCTGTTATAAACAAGGGTCTGAGGTGGTTTGCCATCTCTTTGGTTAGTTTGGAAAAGCAAAGCTAGTCTGCTGCCTTGTTGTCGTTCCTTCCGTCCCTAGGATTGCACCTTGCTATTCTAGCGTCTCTTACGCCTCTGCCAACCTGCATTCAAAACTTTCCTAGGAAAATACATCTCCCTCCAGAGTGCTTTCCTATCCCTCTGTAGCCCAGAACTTTTCTGATGAATAAACACCATGTTGATGCCTAGGTCACCTTGTAACAAGTCCTCCAATTCTGCACCAAAGGCCTCAGTTTCTGCATCCAATTCTCCGCCATAATCCATCTTTTCCTCACCGTATTCCTCCGTCCATTCTCCCTGTTCTCCTATTCTAAGGAGTGCATCCTCGTCATCTGCAGATGGCTTATAATCCAGCTGCTCCTCTTCATATTCCTCAGTCCAGTCCTCTTGTCCTTCTATTGGAATACGGTCGGATTTTCCTTCTAGTTGTGGAGTTTTAAGTAGATTTCCTGAGGTGGAGGCAGGATGGATAGAAGGTTTCCCTGAAGATTCTGCGTTCATTAGCTTTTGTGGCTGGGAGATTGCTTGTTCTGTCTGGGAAAGCATTTATGGCTTTTACCCTTTTCTGGCAAAATTGGTTTCGGAAGCATCTGCACATTGGTCTTGTTATTGAGGAATGTGCAGTACTATCTCTGAACCCTCCTCTTTTGAGTCCTTGTTAGCTCCATTGTTGGTTTGCCATTCTTCCCGACAGAATATCACCTGCCTTCAATGATAGCTGCCAGAGGTTTCTCATTTCTGGACATTTTTATTGATATTTCCTCCTTGGGCTGTTTAGTCATTCTCCTGCTGGGTCGGACAGGCCCGGGGTAGTCTCTCTGTCTGGCTCTATCATGGGATGTGATTCCAATCCGGTCAAAAACACTCGGAATGGGCAGTTCTGTCTGTCGGGACCACTTCCACGACCTCACATTTGCACTTGCTGCATAGCACTACCCTGAGATGGTTGCCTTTGGTCTCTCAATAGTCTCTTTTGAGACTATTCGCTCTCTTGGAGCTGGTCTCTATCTGGTCCGCCTCTCTCTGTTCGCCAATTTAAGTTGACAATGTTGACTTGTGGTGGGGAAAAGGATCTGTTGTGACAGATGGAGGCTTCTTTGCCACTTCACCTTCTTGCTGTTATTCCTTCCTGTATGACATCTCTGAAAACAACACAACTATTGGTAGAATGATTCCAAGAATTGTGCCATCTGCAATACTATCTGCCCTTGAGTTCTTCTGGCTTGGGCATTCTGTGGGGTGTCTCTATTGCTTTTTGCAGCAACATTTCATCAAACAAGGCATCCACCTTGGTCAGATAAAGGAATACACCTTGTTCTGTGTCGGTTTGTTTAGAACAAACCCTCCTGTGAATGGTGGTGGCTTATAATCTCTTGGAGACTTTGTAAGAGCCTTACAACTGATGGGGTGCTTTAATTTTGCCATTTTTGCCACGGCAATCTCTCTCTCCTCTAGGCCTTCTATGTCTTCTTCTGACTCTACTTCAATCATATGTATTGAAGAAGAAGGGGACTTGTAATATGTGCCTTTGGAAGAGTTCCTCTTCTGCTTGTTCTTCCCTGAGCAGCTCCTCGTATGGATGTTTTGTCTGCGGTTTTGCGGATCTCCAAACAGTATCCCATCAAATCTTTTTCTCAAAGAGATCTTGAGGGCAGCCTGAGTCATCTGGATAAAGTGTCTTTCTTCCATAGGGATCCGACACTTCATTTTGGGCTTCCTGAACCTGGTTATAAAGTCTTGAGTAGGTTTATCTTCACTCTGCTTGAGGGCAGCAAGGTCACTGATGGTGACCTCTGGCTGAATCCTATAATAGTAATCATGGAAGACACTCTCCATCTGCTCCCAAGTTTGAACATAATTTGCTGATAGATTGGTGTACGAAGTAAAAGCTTGTCCATAGAGAGAATTCCCGAAAAGCCTTAGCTTTAACAACGGGCTATTCTCTATGGCTATACACTGGACAGAAAATCTGCCTATGTGCTCGACTAATGAAGCATGGGGATCCTCTCTGTTAAACAAAGTGAAGTTTGGTACTTTGAAACCTGGGGATAAGGGTATCTGATCAATGTAAGCTGGATATGGCTTTCTGTAAGTGGGTCTTTCTCCTCTTCTGGCTTCAGGCTCTATCATTTCTTTGATCATTCTTTGCAATGCCCCTACGTCATTTAAAGCATTAATAGGGAGGAGATTCTGCCCTTGTTCTGGTTGGGCGTAATCAATCTTGGGTTTTGCCCTATATGGCCTAGGCAGAACTTCTTCCCTGTGTTCCTCATGTTCTTCCAGATCTAGGTGGTTCCTCCAATTTGCCCCTATGCATTCTGTCATTATTAGCAAAGGTAGTTTCCCCTCTGCCACTCCTTCCTCTTGCGGTGGAGGGAATAGATTGGGATCCATCCTACAGGTGCTGTAGGGCAACAACCGCTTGCTGTTCGGGAGAATTGCCAAAGGGTGATCTGTAGGGCCAACCTGTTGTGGAACAGTTGAGGCTCGTTGATTCTCTGAATCTGTCCCGTGCAGGGCCTTCTAGCGGATTAGGGCGGACGTTCTTAGACGGAAGAGCTCATCCCTTTGTCCGGCTTGAATTTCCTCACGTTACGCATCCCACTATCTGCGCAATAAGAGGATTCTCTAGATATGGTCATGTTAATCTGGTGGGGACCATAGGAAGGTCTAGGCTGGACTACAAGATCCGGTTTGGAATTACAGCCATGGCGACCTCATGGTCCTTTAATCGCCTATTGACTGCCATTGCATCATGGTGTCATATTATTTAGAGTGTCTGGCTCCTTTGTGTTGTGACCTCTTGTCATAATACAAATTCTGTATCGAGTTCATCCTTCTAGAGCCTGGATCTTACGCTCCTGTCTTGCCATGTGCTAAGTGTCGGGCATCATCCTCGACTCGACCCTTCCTAAGAGCCACTGTTTATCTCCATGTCGTGGTGTGGGTTACGGCTAGAGCTTCCAATATTCATAAACTTGAGAAGAATTCTGTGAGAATATGTATCTTGAGAAGTCCCATCAAGGGCGTGCCAAATTGTTCACCCGTTTTGCGTTTACTCTCGTGGTAGAAGGGCAAAGTTCCCCCGCCTTGTGAACCATTGGTGGTCAACAAGTCAGCTTTCTTTGGTGTGCGAGCGTGGTTAGCAATGAAGATTCTAGCCGACTTAGTTTAGAATGGATAACTTGCGCCCCAAGTTACTGATTTATGCAAACAAACGATTGTGAATTTGGGTGAGGAATATCTCCCAGTAAGTTCTTTTCTTGCCTCAGACTAGTGAGGATTTTAACAATTTATCTTAGTATAAAGAGGTTGTTCGGCCAGAATAGTTGATGGAATTTAAATTGTCTCAGTGCAGAACGCCTTTTACAGAATTATAAAAATAAATATCCATGCTAGAAAGATGAAAGGATAGCTGGAAATTCATTTCGTCTGGATATGAGGCTCGATCCGGGCTGAAAATGCCTGGGTGACTTGACAACTTTAGCTGCTAAGCTTCATGTAAATCGATACCAAAGGTTAATTCTGCAGAGCTTTAATGTACTTCAAGCTTTGGTGAGGCTTTTGAGTGGGCAGAATCTGCGGTTTCTTCATCTACAAGGGCAGAAATGGCTATTCTCGAGGACTTCAATGGGCTAGAGACTGTACTGTGAAATTTGTTGAGGTTTTCATGTTTGGGAAAAGCTCAAGCTCTACCTGTCTTGATTCTTTGCTGAACCAAATTTGTAACGAGAGAAATCTCGTTTTTGATTGACTTTTTTCTAAGTCTGAACCTTGGGAATTTTGATCTGAAGCTGGTTTCACTTGGAATTCAAGTGGGCTTTTTGGTTGATTTTTGAGTTGTTTGTTTGTTTGATCGTTTTTGATTGATTGTTGTTGAATTGAGTGTTGTTGAATCTGTTCACCTTCTCCTATATTTATAAGAGATGTTTAAGTTTAGGGTTTTTTTCTTAAAATAATGGGCGGCAAATCTTTTAAAAAATCTAGAAAGAAATACAAGAGAGAAGAGTTTTAAAATTTTGTCAGATAGGCTCTCATCAATCAATCCTTAAGATAACCTCTCTGTTTTTTTAAAGAAAACCTAATCTCCTTTCCCAATTTTAACTGCCCTTTGTGAGATTTCATCCGTGATGGTTAGTTTGATTTCTTCAGTTTGAACAACTCCCTGATTTCCTGCTATCTCTTTATGAGATTGGAGCTTGCTTATCTCTTGGGAGAATCACATTCTCTGTAAAGTAGAAAAAATCTCTTCCAGTTTCTTCAGATTTTCAGAGGTGTCTCTTCCAGTTTGCCAGCCACTGACCCTTCCATTTATCAACTCTGTGCTAGTTGGTTTTGTTGACTTTTCCAAACCTGATAATACAAAGATGTCACGTGAGTTCTAGGATGGGTCCCTTTCTTTATCCAAATCGTGTTGGGCTTATTTTGTTTGGAGCCCAAGAGGCGATTTTCAAGGCCCGAGTCTATTGGTCTGGTTTGGGCTAGGCCTTTCTGGATCTTGGGTTTCCTCTTGTTGGGCTGGGCATGCTAATTTAGGCCCAAACAAAAGAATGACGTGGTCTCAAGTCATTGAGTTTAGTGACACCTGGATATATGTGTAGGTGCTTATAGGAGAACAAGTACACTGAATGCGATCAATTGCATGAGTTATAGAATGAAAGTCTTTACTCACATGTCAAACTAGAAATCATATATTGCAATGGTGCAAACTAATCCTTAGACTTGTGACTATGTTGTTTGTCATTGAGGACACTATACAGTTGTGTTGTAGAAGGCATGACCTAAAGGTGTTTATCAAGACTCTCAATAAATTCATGGAGACAAATGAATGTGTAACAAGGAATCTCTACAAACTAGGTTTTCGAATGAACAGGAACTTTGAGTTTGAATTTCTTTTAAAGAGCTCGAAGTCGGAGAAGAAGAAGACGATGCGACACCTGATGATGACTAGTTAAAAAAAAAACTAGCTAATAACTGAACACTTTCCTACGAAGTCTAGTTCGTGGTAGGCAGACGTGGTAGACGTGGGTTAACGGAAGAAACTAGCGCGCACAAATTAATGGCCAATTCATTTAAGTCTGAAACCGTTCCAAAAACTATTCAGACTTAGGGAGCATTGTTTGGGCTCAATTTGGCACACCTAGCCCAAAATCACAAAGCCCATGCCAATTTTGGGCAGCCACCAACATTCCTTTGAAATTGGGCCAAGATTACACACTTAGCCCAACAATGAAGGACCCAGTCCAGGATCTATCCAAACATAAAAACTTGGGCCTCGGAAAAACAGAGAAATGAAGAAATCAGCCCATGACCCCGAAATCAGAGGCAGACCCACATGACTATCTGAAATAAACTTTGAAAAGTCAATATTTTCAACTGGGTTGATAAAGGGTTAACAAAAGCAGGCAACTAGGAGGAGACATCTCTGAATCTCTTGCACCAGAAGATCAAAATCCTTTTATATATTCAGAAAAATTGTTTCTACTCCAGAGAGGGCATCGCCTTTCAAGGGATACACAGGCTATATTCTCAAAAAGCGATAAGCAGGAAAACAGGGAGTTGTTCAAAACTGAAAAATCAAACTAACCATCACGGTTTGAGCTCTCACAAGGGGCAGTTGGAATTAAAGAGGTGGTTCTCTTTCAAAAAACAGGGAAGTGAATGTCTTAAGAACCCGACCATTGAGGGCTTATCTGCCAGAAATGATAAAACCCCATTTTTTCCTTACATTTAAAAATGAAAGATCTTTTGAGAATTCTGCCTCCCATTATTAAAGAAAGAAACCCTACTCCAAAGCATTTCTTATAAATATAGAAGAGGTTGAATAGAGCAAAACACACTCAATCAAACAATCAATCAAACAATCAAAAATCAACCAAAGGCAAAAACTCAAAATGATCACTTGATCACTGAGAACCTTCAAAACAAACTGGAGCAACCAAAAGCTCATTTGAGCCACAAAAGAAGCTAGCTATAGATCAGAACTTCCAAGTTCAAACTTAGAGAAATAAGTATTCAAAACGAGACTTTTCTCGTTACAAATTTAGTTCAGCAAAAGCCAAGACAAGCAGAGTTTGAGTTTTCACAAATATGAAAACCTCAACAAATTTATGGAGAACCCTGATCAAGCAGAACAGGTACTATAGTGCGATTTCAGCTCGGTGAGTCCTCAAATCCATCATTTATGCCCCTTGATGAAGAGACTGCGATTCTGCGGTTCAAAAGCCTCCCAAGGCTTGAAGTAGATTAAAGCTCGCCAAAATTGAACTTTGGTATCGATTTACAGTGAAGCCAAGCTTGAAGTTGTTGTGATTCAGTCCAGACAGACATACCTAGTTTAACCCGGATCGAAGCTTCTATCCAAGCAGAAATGGAATTTCAGCCATCTTTTGTCTTTCTAGTTGATTTTTCCCTTTCTAGTTTTGTAAAAGGCGATTACGCCTAAAATCCACTTTATTATCATTTATTACAGCGGAACTACCGATCTTATCTGAGATAAATTGTGAAGTCCTCACCAGTCTGAGGCAAGAAAAAAACTTACTTGGGAGATACTCCTCACCCAAATTCACAATCGCTTGTTTAGAAATCAGTAACTTGGGGCGCAAGTTATCTGTTCCAAAAAAATCTGCTAGGATTTTTCATTGCTAGAAGTGGCATGCTCGCACACCAAAGAAAGTTGGCTTGTTGACCAGTTAATGGTTTTCAAGGCAATGGGGAATTTTGTCATTCCATCACAGGAGTAAACACAAAACTGGTGAACAATGGCTTAAAGATATTTTGTGAGCATCAGGGGGAGCGTGTCATCAATAAGATCTTCACACACTGTACTATTTTTCCTTCGTCCAGGTTTTTGTCCCACTAGGTTTTTCATGGCAAGGTTTTAACAAGGTAGTGTCGCACGCGTGTTAGTGTTCGATGCATAGAATTTTATGTTACACATGGTTATGCACTCTTTTTCCTTCGACTAGTTTTTGTCCCACTGGGTTTTACTGGCAAGGTTTTTAACAAGGCATACTCCATGCATGGTGGAACATCCAAGGGGGAGTGTTGTAACCTCAAAGGTTATGGATACCCACCACAAGTCCATTGTGACTCCTCCATCATACCCATCATTATACCTATCATTATAGGGTTGTAGCCTATGCACTAAATACCATATTTATCATTGGTTATTATGTTTTGTAACCCACTACTTAAGGGTGGTAAATGGTGATGTATTTCATATGCCTATAAATAGTAGGCATTAAAGATGAATAAGATACTTGAGCAGTAAGCTATTAATAACTACTCTCACCTTTCATATACTTTCTCTATTTACTTTTACAAGGACTAGATTTTTTTATTTTTTTATTTTTTACCAAATGAGAAAAAGATATTATTAAATTGTAGGTTCCCAAAAAAAATTGTAAGATCAAATTCACATTGGCACAGAACTATAGAGATTGTATGGGGATGAATCATATATTTGATGAGAAGGAAGTAAAATAATAGGAGTGCGATTCTCAGCAATTCGATATACATTTGAAATATCCTTTGCAAAGGATTTAATCAGTTTGCTATTGACTACAGAAACTTAATAGCATTCACAACTTTCCATTTCCACTTATAAATCACTATCATTTTATCATTGACATGTGGCCTTTCAGGTGCCAAGTACCAATAATTTCTGTATTTGAATTTGAAAGATTATCGGGGAGGGGAAAGGACATAGGAAGATTATTTGTACGCAACCCAGTCTCTTCTTAAGTACGTGTCTTTGACACTACTGCAAAAGAACCATATGCTGGCCCCTGAGACTTAAGCACTGTGGAAAATACATTCACAATTTTGAGCTTAAAACAATTAGCAAACGCGTGTTGGACTCCTACACACATCGAGCTTGCATACATTGTACTATTCCATCTATCACGAACAAGTTTATGAGCCAGCAGATGGTGCTTAAATATGACTCAGCTACAAGTCAGAATTTAACATGAGAGCCACAGCAATCTTAGTGTCAAATTCCTAAACTACTTAAATATATTGTTTCCATAAACGACATGTGGGCCAATCACTCCTATTGGCATTCATGCAAAGTCAATACGCAGTCTTAAACGTATAGCAACACAGATCCAACATAGTAATTTGTTCTATCCTACGCCCACTTTGGTTTCAAGAACATTCTTATCAATTGTCTAATCCTAGCTAGAACTCATTCACCGAAAATATGATCAGCTCCTTATTCCATTCTGATTCTAGCATTCTGCTGTATCCAAAAACAACCAAACATTACATCAAAGCAATCATTGGCTTATCTGTGTATTACTTGGTGTTCATTTCTCTCAAGTCTCAACAAAACCAGAAAAGGCAAACCTGGGATCCTAATTTTTTATTATGGAAATTAGAGCATTAGTCTGGGCATTCACTGGATGTACTAAGTTTTAAATGACTTTCCAAAACATGCGACAAAGCACTCCTCTCCTAACACTAGTTTATACAAACGGCCTATATATATGACAAAAGTATCATCAGAAGTTGACACATTAAATGCAAGCATAATATGCCTGTTGCCAAACAATAAAGCAAAACAAACTGCATCAACAATTTCTTTTATCTTCTTGCCCAAAAACACTCGCATTTCAAACAAAGACTTTGATCAGGAATGTCATAAAACTTCAATGTTTTGTAAGAACTCCAATCATACTCTCTAGTTTAAGGAGTCATAAATGCTATAACTCTTTTTTAATTGGTTCATTTCTATAAAATTAAAAAAAAATTAAAATAGCTAGCATTAATTAAAGGTTTAAAATACTCATAAAATAAAGCAGCATTAAATTATAAGGAGCCACTAGGAGTCCTTTCTCTTTCTTTAGATTTTGGAGCACCTAAAAATCTCCATATTTTAAGAGGTGAATAGGGAGCATGGTTAGAGTTGTATTTTTTCAATTCCTCTCTAAAATTTGTTTAAGGAGGTGATTTAGAGAGCCCATTGTCGAGCATCCATGAGCAATCAGGTCTCGCTCAATCTTTCTTTTTCTTTTTGATGCAGTACCCTCCACATTTTCGAAAAAAAAAATTTCAAGTTAAAAAAAGGTTAATTGGTCGCTGATGTACCAAATATGAGAAGTAAGGCTACTTTGGTATATGTATTGGTCACTAATTATAGTGACTAATTTAAATACAGGTAAGAAAAGTTAGTCTTTAAAAATAGGCACGAATCAATTTAGTGACTATGTAGTATTATTAGTCATTAAATTCACTATATTTTTCACCATTATTCCTTGTAGTTATGGTACTATAATATCAAGTTGCAGTAATCATTTCCCTGAACAATACTTTCATTCCTAATAAAAGCCTATTCGGCCTATTTCATGTTTAGCTGTTTCTCCATTCTCCCACTTGGCTTCTTTCTGCAAAATCCAATTACTCTCGTCTCCTATGGGTTCATAATCCTCGCAATCACTGAGTCATAATAATGAGAAACCTTGTTACACACAAATGTCATAGAATTCCAATGCACAAATTATGGTATTGATGAAAACACAAGAAACTTGTAGAAAACTTACCGAGCAAAGCAGGAAAGAAGACAAAACATTTGAGGGCCCTCAACATCCATAGAATGAACAGTTGAATGTATGGTCTTGATCATATCTCTTCCTGTTTCTCCAACAACAATTTGAAATGTGGTGATACAAATATGTTGAACCATGAGACCTTCATTATTGCCAGTACTGACATGGCAAAAGTCCCGCTTTCCCAAATGAACCAAATAATCATCGCTACACCTCTCAAATGGCAATGGCGGATCCGCAATCTCCAAGCCTTCTAATATAAACAGTTGTTGTAGGGAATATGCAATACCACCATCATCACCTTTTTGCATCCTTAAGGAGAATTCTATAACACAATTCCCATATGAGGCATAGATAGTCGTGCCTAGAACCACGGCCCTCCCTATGAAATGGGCATACTTAATAGTGGTATCAACTTTCACTCGATTCCATTGGTTTCTACTCAGATCAAAAGCAACGACATCGCATTGCATTTTTTCCCATTCTAACCAATGAAAACAAAATAACACCATGACAAACAGCATAACCGGTGATAATCATACCCATGTGATAATCCTCACAACATGGAAGCGGCTCCCAAATGTTCTTATCAGGATCATACCTCCAGAAGGAAGTCCCCAAAACTGATGGATAGTAGGTTGGACTTGCAACACAGTAAATCTTGCCATACGCGGACACAACCTTTGCTATAAATTCATTGGCTAGGTTAGGAGGAATGGATGAGCATCTTGAAAAAGAGTTCATGTCAACAATATACCCACTGTGTTGTGTAAGACAATATAATTTGGAGTGTTTGGAAATCCGCGCAGCATGACAGAACTTATCCTCATTGAACTTGGCAACAAGTCCAATTGTTGTGGGTTCATGAGAGACTCCTCTTCCATGTCTGAATTTCACTTCATAGATTACAGTCTTGGACCAAAATGAAACGACTAAATATACAGATCGGGCTTCCCCCTGATTTACCATCATTGATGCATGCTCACCCTCGATCTCCATGGGCAAGCTGGACAGAGGAGAGATAAATATAAAACAAGTCAAGTTAATATTTTCAAACAACTACCTACCTGGAGAGAATTAATTAATTAAGCAAGGTCAAAGCTACAATATCTACTTTAGTAAGCATATATACACTTCATAGGAATAAACACAAACAAAACAGTAAAAATGCCAGTAAGGTATCAATAAATAAACTTGTCCATTTTCCTACAAACTGTGAATGCAATTGTAGGTGTAGATGTAGGAGTAGATCATCATCATTAAATATTAAAGAGTAACTGATACATGATAATTACATGCAAAGTTCAATTCATAGAATATATAATATACAAATCATCATAATTGTAAAATATAACATCTGATTCTACAGAAAATAACAGTCTGCAAGAAGACACCTCAAAGAAACAGATAGAGGCCCTCCAAATAGGAGTCGGTAATCTAATTCAAATTCAAGAATATGTAACACAGGTGAACTGAAAAGTAGCAAAGAGATTTTAAAAACCTGCAGCTATCAAATTTCAGAAGAGGTTTTATCACAAAAGGCGTAGTGTAACAATTCATTATATTTAGTATTTAAGTTTCCGATTTTGGGACTTATATTCTTCAAGAGTAGCATCATCAAGGTGGCAGGACAAGAAGAAGTAGAGATAATTTATCTAGTAGACGCTCAAGCTGGTAATTATTCCAAGCAAGAATCTTTGAAATAATTAAAGATGGATGCATCAACAATTTCACAGAGAAACAAAAATTAAGAAGATGAAATCAATGCACTAAGCCATGAACTGACCTTGGGTAAGGATGAAGGGCCCCATCGTTCGGGTTGGGAGTGCAGGTATTCACCGTGGCGCCAGTGACACTGGCGCGTAGTAGGCGAAGCTGCTCTGCTATAGATTTCGTCAAATGGACCAGTTGGATTTGCTGGTCGGAAAGTGCGGCTAGAGATTTCTCCATCTCCGATATCTTACCCAAGAGCTCATCTTTGCTCGTCAAGGCATGGCCGTGAACATCGGTGAGCTCAGCGGCGGCGGAAGGTTGAGATATTTTCTGATCCCCCATGATACCAGATGATTGATAGGGCCTTTGCTAGCTATGGAATGCTAAATTGAGGCACAAAGAAATTTAGGGTTTGGGGATGCCGCTGATGCGGAAGGGAGTTATATTATGGTTGGTTGAGGCTGGGGCTATGAAATATATACAGAAAGAATTAGTAAAGCTTGGAATTTATTCAAGAGATCAATCCAAATCCAATACAAATAGGGTAATGGCAGGACAGACAGAGTACAATTAATCTTGCTGCAAAAAGGAAAGTAATCCAAAACTACTAGAATCAGGAAATCAAATCCTAAACCTTCTAGAATATACGAACAGGAAACTTTTCTTCTTTTATTTTTTTTCAAGGAAGAAATAGGAAACTTACTATGATTGATTTCTGCCAATCCACCCTGGGCGATCGATCTCCGATAACTTCCCCGGGAGATCACCTTGGCGTGAAGTGAAGCCAAGATACATACATGATACATACATATGGGCTCAAATACACGCATGAAGCCACCAGCAAAAGGATTCATATTTTTGCACCTTGGGAATATGAATCCTTTTGGTTATGGTGATGGTCAAGACATTGCCAAAAGAGTTGAAGCCTTTGGCTCAAGTACGTGCATGAAGCCACCAGCAAAAGGATTCATATTTTTCACCTTGGGAATATGAATCGACTAGGGGTGGGCATAAAAACCGATGAACCGAATGAACCGACCGAACCAAACCAAACCGAATCGAAAAATAAGATTTTTTTGACCAAATCGAAAAAGTCAATGTTGAACCTGACCCGAACCGAAGTCAACGATTCAGCCTCCGGTTCCAATTTTTTTTGAACCGGTGGACCTGAACCGAACTGCCCATTATTTAATTATATATAAATTTGACACATGGCATGATATTATTGGCCAAAAGGAACTTGTACCGTGCGCTTGCTTGCACTGGATCACTCTAACCTAATATAAGCATCATCTCTTGACCTAACTCGCAGCCAGCCTCCATCTCAATTAATTTTGATTTTTTCTATTTAAACCTCACACTTCTCTTAGTTCACCCCAATACTTAAATCATTAAGCTGTAAATTTTATTATTGTGTAAAAAGACAAAAAAAGTCATCCAACTTAATACTTAACCCTAATATATCTATACACACACCCCACAACTCTTCAAATTAAGTTTAAAAAAAATACAAACTCTTCTACATCCTATGCCAGATTAATTTTCTCTTTTAAAGGCGTAGAACATTGATGAACCTACTTCTTTGAAATCTGCGCGGAAGCTGATGGAAAGACTTGTTGATTGTTTCGCTATAATGATCTTATTCTATTCCCTTCGTTGATTGCTTTTTTTTTTTTGGGTACTCTTGGCTATTGATTGCTTGATTGTTTTGATTTTTGATTTAAAATTTATACCTGATGTTTTGGTAAAACTGTTCTCTTTCTCTAGAAAGTATGGGGTAACTTGAATTTTTGTACAACGCTTGTGCACCTCATTCTTAGATACCTGCAGTTCCAAAGATAAACTCTTTAGCAGTAAGCACTGTTGGAAAAACTGCAAATCTTTGGAGATGCTTTTAGAAAAAATTCAAAGAAATTGGGAGGCACACCGTAGTTGGAGTTCTTAGAGGAGTCATGCTGTCTTTTGATGTCTTGGAAGAACTAGCACCAACTCTTGAATTTTCAATCTTCTTGATGACTGTTGATTGACGACCACTCTTCGACCCCCTTTTCCTCTTCCTTTTCTACTTGTTCATTGACAACCACTTCAGAGGTTGGAACCAATGCACTGCAAAACTCAAGGAAGAATAGGAAGCAACAACAATTTATATCAGTTTGAAACTTGAAGGGGTTTAAATAGAAAATCTCTTTATTTCTTATTTTTTCAGTTTGGGCTGTATTTAAGGGTAGTTTGGGAAGATAGTGGAGTTTACTTAGAAATTGTGAAAATTTAAATTAAAAATTGAGAAAAACTTAGAACATGGGTTGAACTAAGAGAAGTGTGAGGTTTAAATAGAAAACCTCTTAATTTTTTTCGCCGCTCTCCATCTCTCAACCTCTCTCAACCTCTATCGTCTCCCTAGCTCTGAAAGACAAGATTTCTCGTCCTCACGAAGTCGACGGCGACGAGTACGGCTACGGCGCGCCATCGCTCGCTCGCTCTCTCTCTCAAGCTCTCACCCTCTCTCTCTCTCTCTCTCTCTCTCTCTCTCTCGCCCGACCTCACTCTCTCTCTGCCTCGCTTAACCTCACCCTTTCTCTATCTGACTCGAGCTCAACCACCTCACCTTATCTCTCTGTCTCGGCCTGACTCTTCTCTCTCTGGCTCGACAGCACCGGAGACTTTTCATAGAAAACGGTAATTAAAAAAAATTGTCAATTTTGTTATGTAAGTTTTGGGTTCTCGTCAATTTTGTTCTGTTTTTTTTTTTTTTTTTTTTTTTTTTTTGTCAATTTTAATATTGTATTGGGTTTTCAATTGTATGGGGTTCTTAAGTTTTGGTTTTGCATATGTGAGAGCTGTAGGTTTTGGATTGTATATTGGAATTTTTATGGGTTTTTGAGAGCTGCTATAGGTGATTAGATCATTTTAGGTAAGTTTTGAGAGCCAGTTTGTATACTAACTGTATCCCTTGGTTTATAGTTCACCAAAGTCAAATTTATGAAATAAGAACAAAGGATAACTAAGCTAAACCGTAGTGATGTTCATGGTCTTCAAATCTATGTTTACTTTTATAAACTTTTTTTGTTTGTATGATTCAAACTCTAAAGAGGAGGGATTAAAATGAATATCTATTAAGCTCTATTAAGATGATTGTGAGTTACTGCTAACATCGTTCTTTGCACAGACCATGTAGGAATGAGAAAATCTGAGAATGCAAGTCGGCTATCTGAGGTAGGAGGAGCTAGTTTCTGTATTTTTTTTAGAAAAGAAAAAGATTCTGAATTTTTTTTTTGCAGCTTTCGTTTGGTTGCTGAGAAAGTCAAGTTTAAATTCTCATGTAATTTTAGTGGCTTGTGCAGAGCGACGTTGGTGTTTTGGTTGCTCAGATAAAAGACTTGGAAAGGAAGAATGCATAACTGGAAGAACAAAACAAAAACTTAACTTCCATGATAGGTCTGTTATTTATGTAGTGTTGTGTTTCTTTCTTATTTTGCAGTTTAGTAGACTTTTAGTTATGGGTGATGATCAATTGTGGGGTGCCTAATTAGTTAGTTTTCTTGATGTTTCAGCTTGAAACAAAGGAAGCTGGGGGTCACTTTTAGTTTTGGGTTTTTGTCAATTTTATTCTGTAAGTTTTGCCCTTTTTTCGTCAATTTTGTATGGGGTTTTCGATTGTATGTGTGGATCTTAAGTTTTTGGTTTTGCATATGTGAGAGCTGTAGGTTTTGGATTGTATATTACATATACATTCAACGATATGAAGATAGATGATAATTTTCTTCTGGTGCATATGTTTACTTTTATAAAGCTCTAATATGAGGTTATATAATTTTGTTGTTTATCTGTTTCTTATTCAGGAGTAGTTCATGATGTTTGACATGTTCGTTTGTTAAACTTTGAAGGGTTTTGAAGATAAGCAAACTATTCATTTCTATTTGTACTGAAATTATATGTTTGGTGATTGATTGTTGACTGATACAAGTGTATTTTTGGACAGATGAATGCAGGTTGCTTTATCAAGGCTTTTGGATGGATGGTTGCAGATGTTTTGGAAGGATATTTGTTATTTTTTTGTCATGGGTTGTAATAATTATAATTTGGATTTCTTGCTTTATTATTTGTGTATTTTTTTGTGATGGTTTGCATTTTGTGAATTTGTGATTAATAGTTGTTTAGAAACTTAGATTGGAATGATGGATTTTTATAGGCTGAATTTGCATAATTTCAGGTTTTGAAAGAAAAGTAAAAAGTGATTTGGGCTTGTTTATAAGAACTTATTAGGTTTTGGCCATTTGACAACAAAAAATGGATTTTGGCTGAAAGTAAATCTGATTTGGGCTCTTTTTAACTTAAAGTAAATCTGATTTGGGCTTTTTTTCACTGAAAGTGAAAATGATTTGGGCTTTTGAAAATGGTAAATTTGAGCTCAAGCTCAAACCGATCACAACTCAGAACCGACTCCGAGAACCGAGGTCCATTTACAATTCAGCCCAATTTTGGGTTTTGCTCTAGACTGACTCGACCCAAGAACCGAGCACACCTTCGATTTGGGCCGTTGGGTTTGCAAAAATTGACCCGACCCGAACCGTGCCCAGGCCTAGAATCGACCACCACAACAATAATGCATTCCTATTATCTCTTTGATGTGTTTCCCCAAAAAGTCTTAATCAGAAAAGTTAATTAGAATGTTTAGGTGAGAAGGGGCTCTCTCACGATGGCGTCTGGTTTGGGTTTTCATCTTTTTTGTTTTTCTTCTTTTGTTTTTTGTTTTTTTAATAACTTCTGACTTTTAATTAATTACAATGTTCATTAATTTTCAGAAGCTTTATCTGTGATAAATTTTTTTTTTTAATTCCATGCTTAAATAGTAGAGATACTAGAATAAGTTATTATTATAAATTTCTTAATTTTTTTGGGTTTTTCACAAATAAACCCATTCTAACATGACATATTATACAAAAGTCCATATAGAGCCTATTTGGAAAGAAAAACTCAAAATTGTCATTTGTCATTTTCTAATTGATTCTTATAAAATTTTACTACACTAAGAACCAATTAGAAATAACAAGTGGTAGATTTGAGGGCTTATAAGTGAAACAACTATAGTCATAGGAATATATAAGTGAACATAAGAACTATGTAATGAGATTGCATACATCGAGACTTATCATAATCCATAATCCTAAATATGTTCCTAAGCATAGGAGTATCAATTGGGCATTGATATTCCCCCCAAGACTAGTACACACAATATCTTCTCTATATATAGAGAATGACGTGGTTTCAAGTCATTGAGTGTAGTGACACCTAGATATATGTGTAGGTGCTTATAGAAGAACAAGTACACTGAATGCGATCAAATATATAAGTTCTAGAATGGAAGTCTTTACTCACATGTCAAACTAGAACTCATAGATTGCAATGGTGCGAACTAATCCTTAGACTTGAGACATCATAGGGTCTTGTGGCTATGTTGTTTGTCATTGAGGGCACTATACAATTGTATTATAGAAGACATGACCTAAAGGTGTTTATCAGGACTCTCAATAAAGTCATGGAGGCAAATGAATGTATAACAAGGAATCTCTATTCTTAGTATAAAGAAAGAATGCTCCAAGGATATGATTGATCAAATCTCTGTGCAGAGTAGT